>NW_003852400.1:35711240-35732420 GCF_000181295.1 Otolemur garnettii
CCTTTGTATATACCAACAGCAGCCAAGCTGAAAAAGCAGTCAAGGACTCTATCCCATTCACAGTAGTGCCAAAGAAGATGAAATATTTAGGAGTCACCAGGGACTTCTGACTGGCTGATGCTCTGTTCCTTTTGCGGGGTGGAGAGGCACAAGGCGGCAGCCGTGGACAGCACCTGCTCTGTCTGTCCTCCCTCAGGCTCCGCCCCTTCTGTGTGAGAAGCTCATCCTGGGAAAAGACGGGGCCTGGCTTCCTTTGGGGAGACTCTGTTTTGGGACAAGCTTCTGGCTGGTGATCTTAGGTCCCTGGGTTCACCGGGAGAGGCAGGATCAGAACACAGCACCTGCAAACCTAAGACCTTTTGGGACCCCCGTCCATTTCTTCCTAAATATAAAACTGAGGTAATTACCGATCAAACGTGCCACTGAGATGAATAATGAAAAGCTAATAATTGTTTTCCTTCCCTTTTAAAGAAACACACCACACTCAGACGCCCATTTACAGATATTTTCAGTTAAAATGTCACATAATATTTGTTATATCAGCAGGAGAATGGAAATTGAGTTGGCAGTGAAGCATTGCAGTGACAACTGTTACCTTGGAAACTGTAGTAAGCAATCATAATTACAATTAGCAAGACTCCCTCGAAGTATACATAAATATTCTTGTGCCAGAGACAAGTGCCACATACACCAGACAGCAGAGTAAACTGTGAGACTCTCTTTTCTTTCTCTTTGACATGTCCTTGTAGATATTAAAGTTCCGTTTGGAGATAGTGCGGCTTCTTTGAATTTAGGTGAATACATTTCCTTATGTACTGGTTTTGGGGCATATAATGTAATGGCATTTGACATATAGTGGATTACATGGAAGTTTCAACTGACCCTTAGTTGAAATACAACCAGTTTTAAACAAAGCCTGATCTCAGAAGAAAATAAGGCAATTGTAAATAATAAATGGTGCTGTGGCCCAATTACATGGGTGCTCTAGGGAAAAGTGTTGTGACACAGAAAAAGTGGTTCGAACATGTGATTTAATCATTCACTGCGACTTGACTCTTAGTTTCTCTTTATTACCATAAAAATGTTCCCTTTAATTCAAACTTCATCGTCAAATTGAAAGAAGCCAGAAAAAGAGTAAGTGATAGATTTGTTCTCACTGGGACATACCCAGACTGTCCTGGCTTCTGTAAATTCTTTCATAAACGGGGGAGACAAGGCAGTTAGGCCAGGAGTGTGTGCAAGCGTGTATTTCTGTACACTTGTGGGAACAATGGTCTCAAGGTAAGCATATCTCCCTAGCCGAACCATTGCTATTTTATTATTTTCTTTTTGAGCTCATGCCTCTTCTGAAGAATGATTATTATTTTTCAGGGCCACAGGGCATGCCAAAGACTCCATTCTCCTGCCCACAACAGAATGTTCTGTTCGGCTTGTCTGAGCATGTTGGCTGCCTCGGTTTTCCAGATAAACATGTGTTGTGAGTGGTTGCCATGATGTGAGGGGCAGCAAGGGGAAGAAACATTGACATGCTGCTTTTGAGAGCAGAGATCTTGACCTGAGCTTGAAATAAGTCTGCTAAAATGAGTAAAAGAAAGTGACCTTGGCATAGATGCTGAAATAATTGGAAGAACTCATATCTCAGGCAGTGACATCTATTTGGAGAGTATGAGGGGGGGTGATGGTGGAAACAATGACAGTGGATGACAGCAAACTGCCCTCCCTCTTGAGTTACCACCGAGTCCTGCATGTGTGTTTCTCCCAGGAGCCCTGTACTCTTGGCAGCAGAGGCTAAGTTGCATGGCCTTCCCCCACTGCACTGTGGATTATGAACTCATGCGCTCTTGAGGAGGGGTGGTATCTGCTGGACAAAAGGCAGCTGGGATGCTTTGCTCAGGTCCCCTCCCTCCTGTACCCAGACTGCCTGCCTCAGAGAAGAAAAGGAGGCTGACATTGTTTAGTGCTGTGTCAGTTACTACCACGTTACAAACCAGACAAAGTGTGTTAGGAAACCCCCCCCCCATTCCCCCCCTCCCTTCACCACCCTGCCACACAGTTGGATCCAAGGTAGGGAAAGAAAGTTCTTTCGGTTAAAATGAGAACTTCATCTGTTACCTTTTACTGCAACTGGAAACCTAATTGCTTATTTGATGTCTGACACTGCTTGGTCCTCTAGGGGAGACCAAAGAATAAAACAAACAAAACAAACAAAAAAATAAAAACAACAACCTGATATAGTTGGAGAGAAGAGATTAGGACACCCAATTCATATGCTTTACTAAGCATATGGCACTAAGACTGGTGTCAAGCGTGGGAATGTTGACCCCCATGAAGTACAGCAAAGAGGAGATGGGTAAGGGCTGAGATTGCTGGAAAAGGCTTTAAGCAGGTGCACACGGGAAGGCTTTGCACATTGGTGGAGCTCATAGTGGGTGCTTGTGTATGGAGTAGGAAGGAGGGCAGGGCTGGAAAGAGCCAAGAGGAAGACTATCCAGGGAGGGCTGTGGGACTAGAGTTTTCTGACTATGTGAATGAGGCCCCAGAGGATATCTTTATCCCTTGCCTACTTTCCAAAATTCTACCTCCTGTTGGAGATTTTCAGCTGGACAATTTGGCAGCTCCACTCTGAGTCTGACCTCAGCAACTTGATCCTCTTAACAGCTCTTCTTTCTTGACTTTCCTGTTGTTTTTCTTTTCCTTCCATCTCCTCCCCTCCATTTCCTCTTTATTAGCCCAAGAATATAAGCTTAACTGTGAAGTCCACAAATACAATATTATATTACCATGATCAGTCCTTAGATAATGGTGCCAAGATTATGTAAGATACTGAATCATCTGGAAAATAACACTGCACTGCCAATAATTGAGGGTCTACTGTGTCACTACTGTTTCATCATTTTTAGAACTTATATTTATTAAAGAAATACATGTATACGGTAAAACATTATGGTAAAAACAGTAATTTTTCAAGCTTCCTCTTTCTATTCTGGTTCCAGTCTCCAGAGGCAACCTCTTTTATGTTTGGCCTCCTAATGATTACATTCATACCTCTAAATAATATACTTTCATTTCTTGATTTTAAAAAAGCATTTAGTCAATGTATGTTGACTCTCAGCCATGAAAGGTGAAGTCTTAACTCACCCCACCTTTCCCCCTTGCAGCGTTTGATCCCTACATTGTTATTTTTGAGTTATTTTATTAGATAATATTGTGATAGCAGGCACTGTATTTATATCTATTTCTTATTTTATCCTCTTTGTTGCATATCTCTATACCACTCCCCTTCTGCCAACTCTGCCTCCCTTAGCCTTCTTTACACTTTTACATTGTCAGGATGGTTAACATTTACATCTGTACTGAAACCATAATGAACTCTCATGGACTTTTGTTGTAAATTGAAAACCAAAATCAGCATTGACATTATTACATAACTACATGGATTTTGTTCACTATATGTTAGAATTGCATTGCCTTCTTTATGAGCCTAATGAAATGTCTGGTGGGCTATTCAAGGTGCCATTCTCGTTGCTTCAAGGTCAAAAGGTTCCTCTTTTCTTACTTTGCAACAATTGCTTAAAGTCATAGATGCTTCATGATTGAATCGCAAATTTCTCAAACATCTTTTGACTCTTGTTTCTGTTTCCATTTTTTCCTTGTTTTAATGGGCGTATATTACTCATTCAAATTTAAAAGTAAGGGATAAAGTACCTGTTATGGATCTGCTCTGCCCTATGGAGGAAGGTCTTCTGTTTGATTACTGTGCTGACAGGTTGGGCACACATCACAGGTAGGCTTAGCTCTGAAATGAAAAGGCTGGGAACCCTGTCCTCAGGTCAGAATGAGAAAGATATTTCTGGGCAAAATGTCCAACAGAAAGCCTTGGTTTCTTCCAGTCAATAGGTTGTTCATTTCCTTAAAAAGGAGCTCTCTGGAACTTTTGTTGGAGATCAATATTAGGTTCTCTGCTGCAAGAAGAGAGAGGGAAGGGCAATGATATTTGTTTTATTTTATTTAGTTATTTTATTTCATTTCAGGTTAATTTGAGGGTACAAACGACTAGGTTGGAGGTAGAGTCCCTCTTGTAGTTGTGTCCTGCACCCAAGAGGTATGTCATATACCTTTACATTGTGCCCATTAAATTGGAGCACACCAATCCCCTCCTTCCCTCCCCTCTCACTTGCTCTTCCTCTCCTCTCCCCAGCATGAACTGAGTTGAGTTTTTCTCTTATGTGTGTAAATATTAGATCGTCTGCTGGCTTCATATTAATATTGAGTACATTGGATATCTGCTTTTCCATTCTTGTGATACTTTACTAAAAAGAATGTGTTTCAACTCCATCCAGGTTAATACAAAAGATATAAAGTCATCAACTTTTTTTACAGGTAAATAGTATTCCATGGTATACATATACCACAGTTTATTTATTTACTTATTTTTATTAAATCATAGCAGTGTTAATACTATCATGGGGTACAGTGTACTGTTTCTATATATAATTTGAAATACTTTCATCCAACTGGTTAACATGACCTTCATGTCTTTTTCTTAGTTATTGTGTTAAAACATTTATATTCTACATTTAGAGAAATTCACAGGTACCCTTATAGGATGAACCATAGGCATGATCCCATATCAGAGTTTATTAATGCATTCCTGGGTAAAAGGGCATTTAGGTTGCTTCCACATCTTGGCAATTATAAATTGAGCTGCAAAAAACAATCTAGTGCAAATGCCTTTATGATAAAATTATTTTTTTCTTCTGGGTAGATGCCTAGTAATGGGCATGGTCTAATGGGCATTGAGTTCCATGAGGATTTTCCATACTTCTTTCTTTGTATGCACCAATAATGGCCAAGTTGAGAAGTTAATCAAGACACGATTCCCTTCATGGTAGCTTCAAAGGAAATGAAATACCTAGGAATATACGTAACAAAAGAGGTGAAGGATCTCTACGAATAGAATTATGAAACCCTAAGAAAAGAAATAGCATATATGTACACCATGGAATACTATGTAGCCCTAAAGAAGGATGGAGACTTTACCTCCTTCATGTTTACATGGATGGAGCTGGAAAATATTCTTCTTAGCAAAGTATCTCAAGAATGGAAGAAAAAGTATACAATGTACTTAGCCCTACTATGAAACTAATATATAGCTTTCCATATATAGGGAAGCTATAACCCAAGTATAGCCCAAGAATATGGGGGAAGGGGAGAGGGAGGGGAAGGGAGGGAGGAGGAGGGGTGGAGGGAGGGTGATTGGTGGGATCACACCTATGGTGCATCTTATAGGGGTACATGTGAATCTTTCTAAATGAAGAATATAAATGTCAACACAATAACTAAGAAAATGACATGAAGGCTATGTTAACCAGTTTGATGAAAGTATTTCAAATTGTATATAAAAATAGCACACTGTACCCCATGACAGTATTAATGTACACAGCTATGATTTAATTAAAAAAAGAAAGAAAAGAAAAGAAATAGCAGAAGACATTAACAAATGAAAGAACATACTATGCTCTTGGCTGGGAAGAATCAATATATATTTTTTTATTCAGTCTTACATTGTCACCCTCAGTAGAGTGCCATGTTGTCATAGCTCACAGCAACCTTAGACTCTTGCCTCAGCCTCCCAAGTAGCTGGGACTACAGGTACCCCCCTCAACACCTGGTTATTTTTAGAGACAGGGTCTTACTCTTGCTCCAGCTGGTCTCAAACTCCTGAGCTCAGGCAAGGATTACAGGTGTGAGCCACTATGCCAGGCCTAATCAACATTGTTAAAATTTCTATATTTCCCAAAGCAATCTACAGACTCAGTGCAATTCCCATTGAAATACCAATATCATGCTTTGAAGAACTGGAAAAAGAAGTTCTTCATTTCTTCTGGAACCAGCAAAAAACCTTACTTAATCAAGGCAATTTTCAGTAATAACAACAAAGCCAGAGGCATCATTTTGCCAGACTTTAGGTTATATTACAAGTCCACAGTGATTAAAACAACATGGTATTGGAACAAAAATAAAGACATAGACATATGGAACCGAAGAGAAAACCAAGAAGTGAAACCAGTCCTTTATAGCCATCTGATCTTTGATAAACCAAACAAAAGCTTTCACTGGGAAAAGAATCCTTTTCAATAAATGGTGCTAAGAGAACTGGGTAACCACATGTAAAAGACTCAAACTGGACCTGTACCTTTCATCACTTACAAAAATTGGATAAAAGATTTAAATTTAAGACATGAAATAATAAAAATACTAGAAGAAAATGCAGAAAAAACTTTTGAGGATCTTGGCCTGGGGAAAGATTTTATGAAGAAGATTACAGTGACAATTGCAACAAAAACAAAAATAAACAAATGGAACTTAATTAAACTGAAAAGCTTCTGCACAGCTAACACACGACAATTAAAGGAAAAAGACAACCTTCAGAATGGGAAAGGATATTTTCATGTTGTGAATCTGACAAAGCCTTGATAACTAGGATCTAGTTTGTGTCCCCTACCAAATTTCATATGTTGAAATCCCAAGGTGATAGTATTAGGAAGTAGAGCCTTTGAGAAGTAGGTATACAGGTCAGGGAGGTGTAGCCCTCACAGATGGGATTAGTTCTCTTGTAAAAGAAATCTGGGAGAATACCCTAAGCTTTCTTTCAGCCATGTACAAATACAATGAGAAGTAGGTAATCTGCAACCCTTATCAGAACCTATCATGCTGGCACCCTGATCTCAGACTTCCAGCCCCCAGAACTGTGAGAAATAACTTTTATTATTGGGCAGTGCCAGTGGCTCAAGGAATGGGTTGCCAACCCCATATACCAGGGGTGGCGGGTTCAAACCCAGCCCTGGCCAAAACTGAAAAAAAAAAAAAAAAAGAAAAGAAAAGAAATCATTTCTGTTATCTATAAGTCACTATGGTACTAACTGAATAAGACAATCATTTACCCATTTTCCTGTTTTTTTTCTAGGGTTTGAAAAATGGAAAGGTATGAACCTACCCTTTTGAAGATGGAAAGTTATACTTCTAGTCATTTTGAGCACTACCTTTAATTCTATTTCTAAAACATTTAAGTCTTTGTGTTAGTTTTCTATTGCTGCTTACTGCTATAACAAATTGTATTAAGGTTAGTGGCTTTAAACAACCAAATTTATTCTCTTTTGGAGGCCAGAAGTCAAAAATGATTTTTATGGGTTAAAATTAAGGGATAAAGTCAGGGGCTGGTTTCTTCTAGAGGCTCCAGGCAAGAGCTGCCTTTTCCAGTTTCTGGTGACTGCTGGCATTTCTGGGCTCATTGTCATGTCATTCCAACCTCTTGCTTCCATTTGTCACATTTCTTATTCCCTTATCTGTGGTCAGAACCTTCCTCTGCATTTCTCTTCTAAAGAGACTTGTCATGATACTTAGGGTCTACCTTCATAATCCAGGATAGTCTCCCTGTCTCAAGAATCCTTAATTTAATTGCATCTGTCAGATCCCTTTTTCCATGGGGGAACATTCACCTGTTCTTGGGATAAGGACCTGGATATCTTCGGGGGTCATTTTTCAGCCTGCCACACTCTGCTTTAGTTTTTCCCTTTCTGTTACCACATACATCCTGTCAGTAATGAGGTCCCCAGGATTGATATGTCTAGTGGCTTTCAACCCTGATGCATGTTAGAAACACCCGGAGAACTTTACAAAATAGCATAGGTCTCAGATCCTAAGACCAAGGTCTAAGAAGAATTAGAATTTCTGGGAAGTTAGATCTGGATATTATTATTTTTTAAAATTGTTTTGATAAAATTTCCAATCTCCAAAGTACAAATAACTTACACAGATCCTTGATTCACCAATTGTTCACATTACACCATTTATTCTATTCTCTCTCACTCTCTATTTTTTTCTGAACCTTTTGAGAGTCTGTTACCCCTAAATGTTCTTTGGTATGCGTTTCCTAAGAATAAGAATATTCATTTTCATAACCATAGTATCATTACCCAAATCTGAAATTTAACATGGAAACAGTACAGGTTGCTTTCCCACCAGGGGTATTAAGTAATATCAAAATTGCAATCTCTGCCTTTGTATTGTTTCCATATGCCTGGAAAATCTTTACCTATTCCTTTACTTTTAGTCTTTCTAAATTACTTTATATTAAGTGAGTTTCTGGTATAAAGCACATAGTTGAGTCTTGTTTGTGAGCCAAATAGAAAATCTTTTAGCAAGTAAATTGTCTGTACATATTTATTGACAAAACTGAGATGTTGGTTTTAACTCTGCCATATTATTTTATGCTATCGTTGTATGTGTATGTTACTATTTTTCTACATAATTTGTTTTCTTTCATTTTAAATTATTTTAGTATTTTGGATGATTTATAGTTTTGCTTTTGAGGTTATTTCTGTACATCAACCTTTTAAAGATGCCCTATTCACACCCCTTAGGGTGGTTACTATTGAAAATACCCCAGAAAACATCAAGTGTTGATGAGAATATAGAGAAATTACAACCCTTGTGCATTGGTAAGATTTTTTTAAATGGTGAAACTGCTATGGAAAATGGTATGGTGGTTCCTCAAAATATTGAAAATAGAACTACCATATTACCTGGTAATCTTAATTCTGGGTATATATTTGGAATAATTTAAAGGAGAGTCTCAAAGACATATTGGTACATTCATGTTCATAGCAGTGCTATGTATAATAGCCAAGAGGTGAAAGCAACCCAGATGTTCATCCATGGATGAGTGGATAAACAAAATGTATACACACACACACACACACAAACAATGGAATACTCTGCAGCCTTAAAAAGAAATGAAATTCTGTCATAGGCTACAACATGATGAACCTTGAGGACATTATGTTAAGAGAAATAAGCAGTTACAAAAAGACAAATGTTATTTAATTCCACTTATATGAGGTACCTAAAGTAGTCTAATTCAAAAAGTAGAGGCTGGGTGTGGTGGCTCACATTTGTAATCTAAGTACTTCAGGAGGCCAAGGTGGGAGGGTCACTTCAGGCCAGGACTTTGAGGTTGTAGTGAACTATGATGACACCACTGCCCATTGCACTCTAAAATGGGTAACAGAAAGAGACCTTATCTCCAGAACAAAACAAAACACCCAAAAAGTAGGCTGGTGGCTACTAGAGGCTGGGGAGGGGGCAAAGAAGCATTGCTGTTTAATACATATAGAATTTCAATCTGTAAAATGCAAAGGTAATGGAAATCTATTTTACATCATTGAGAATATACTTACACTACTTAACTGTACACTTAAAATGGTTAAGATAGTAAACTTTAGAGTATGTGTTTTTAACCACAATAAAAACTATCCTCTGTCCTGTTTTTTTATTTAACATTTTCTATAACTTTGCTTTTAGTATAATTTTTTTTTTAAGAGAGTCTCTTTTTGTCACCCTCCGTAGAGTGATGTGGTGTCATAGCTCACAGCAACCTCCAGCTCTTGGGCTTAGGCAATTCTCTTGCCTCAGCCTCCTGAGTAGCTGGGACTACAGGTGCCCACTACAATGCCCAGCTATTTGTTTTTGCAGTTTGGCTGGGGCCAGGTTTGAACCTGCCACCCTCAGTATATGGGGCCAGCACCCTACTAACTGAGCCACAGGCACTGCCCTTTTTTAAGTATAAATTTTAAATAGTATCCTTTGACTCTAACCTATTGTGTATATAATAGCCAGTGAGCTTAGGCATTAGTCATTTTAAAAATATTTCCAGGTGCTTCTATTTTGCAGCTTGAGCTGAGAATGGCAGAGCTTCCTTACACATCCCATCCCTGCTAGTCTTATATCATTTCTATTCCAGCTTTCAGCATTCCTCATGTATTGTAAGCTCCCCTATCTGGCTTATCCCAGACTATTTATTCAATCCTCTCTAAATACTGTACCCAGAGTAATCTTTCAAAAGTTTCACTTTGTGTCACTTTCTCCACTCTTAAAAAGTCATCAGTGGCTCTTTTCCAGTGCTTCAAACTCAGTGTAGGTGAATGGATTTGAGTCCCAGCTGGGTCACTTACAAGTTATGTGACCTTTCCTAAGCAGTTTGAGGGACTAACACATTGCAGGGTCACAGCAGGTGTTCAGTATACACCCTTCCATCCTCCCTTCCTCAAGCTCCATTCTTTCTGTCTGTCCACCCCCTCCCTGCATCTACCCTCTAATAGCCATCTTGGGGTTTTAAAATCAAATTTCTCTTTTAAAACTGAATTCAAGTGCCACCTCTTGCATAAACATTTCAGCCAGAAATGACCTTGATGGCCTCGTGCACCTGTAATACTCTCTAACATGTGGAATCTTTTAGTGATTATGTACCTGTATTCTTTCTCTTTACCAAAATATAAATAAAATTGATAGAAGAAACAGAAACCCCTGGCCATATACACCGGGGCTGGCAGGTTTGAATCTGGCTCAGGGCCTGCCAAACAATGACAAATACAACAACAACAAAAAATAGCTGGGCATTGTGGCAGGCACTTGTAGTCCCAGCTACTTGGGAGGCTGAAGCAAGAGAATCTCTTAAGCCCAAGAATTTGAGGTTGCTGTGAGCTGTGATGCCACCGCACTCCACTGAGGGTGACATAGTGAGACTCTGGCTCAACAAATAACCCCCGCCCCCAGAAACCTAGAAACAAGAATGCAGTGGGAACACACACACACACACACACACACACACACACACACACACAATGGAATACTCTTCAGCCTTAAAAAGAAATGAAATTCTGTCCTATGCTGTAACATAAGAGCTCACCCTATCCAAGAATTCAGGAGTCACACCGTTTGCATTGGAAACATGTATCCTTGCTTCCACACTTAAATAGTCCCATGTCACTCATGCCCCAATATGGTTTGGCAAATTGCACGTTTCATAAATCAATGAAATTGAAAGCTCTTTGAGGGCAGGGATTATGTCTTAAGCATCTCTGTACTTGACAAACTGTTGGAAAGCAATAAATATTTCTTGTAAAAGGCTCTATCTCATAGTAGCTGACACTTACTGAATGCTTATCGTCTACTGGCCCTGCTCTAAGTGCTTTATGTTAAATCCTCACAGTAACATACGGACCAGAGCCTATTATTTGCTTCATTCTACCATTAGGATCAAAAATGGAGGTTCAGCGAAGTGAAGTAATTTGCCCACATTTGCACAAGTTTGTGACAGAGGCAGGCTGGGACGTAAATTTCCACAGTGTGTCTTCAGAATTCATGCTATCCTCCTTCTACAGCCTTTCATCGATGGACTTAATTCTGTGTCTGCTAATTATAATTGTTCGTATTTTGTTCCCAGATGTTGACCATGTTAATATTTTCTGTTTCACTGCATTTCTGAGCAAATGAATGTCAGTGGTCCCCTCAGTGTTGACCAGGTGGACTCAAGTGCCCTTTGGGGTCAGCACTTCTGCATTTTGAAGTCAACCCTGCCACCTACTTGATGTGTGGTCTTGAACAAGTCACTTGACCTTTCCTATTTCTCATCTGCACCTTCTATCATTAGGCATTTAGATAGGACTTGTTGCCATAGTAATAGAAAATAATTCTGACCTGTCTCTCAGGAGTGAGTGTCATGGGGATTAACTAATTTACAGCTGTGAAGAGCTTTCAACATATAAACTGCTAAACAACAGTGAGATTGTAAAGAGAATTTAAAACACCATCAGCTTGTAGAGTATGCCCATTTGACGCCCATCATGATATGTTTAACTATTAGTATTACTACTCATAATAAACTTTTATGAGGTACTTTAGGTGGTTGAAGTGTTTTTACGAGAGCTAATTAGTTGTTCGAACCAGCGCTGTGAGGTAGGTCAATATTTTTATCATTCCTGATTTTGGAAATTACATTAAACCGGTGCACGCATCATTAAAAAAATCTTAAATTTCTTGGTATTTGGAAGCATTTACGACCAAAGACATTCTCATACAGTTATCATGCTCAACACAAAACTCCAATGGTAGGCAACGGAAGAGTCCATTATGATTTTGGTTCTTAACATACAACATTGGAAGGACTTTTCATTTTTAATTGTTTGACATCTATGTGACAGTTCTTGTATTAGATTATTCTCTGTATCAGTCAAGGTGCATTTAGAAATATTGGGCTCACTGTAGATATTTCAAACAGAAGAAGTTTAATACAAAAAATTGGCTACATATGTTTTGCCTGTACAAGCAAATGGGAAGATTAGATGCTGAAAAGAGCAACTAAAAAGAAGAGATTGCACCCAGAAATTAATTTCTGCAGGCATCAGTCTCACTTCCAGGCCTGGGAGGACAGAAGGGAAGAAGTCAGGCGCCGGAGTCCAGGAGCACCGCTTGCCTCTGGGCTGGAACCAGGGAGAGAAGCCCCTGGCAGCAGCTAGATCCAAAGAAGGGAGGCCCCACCTCCACAGATGCTGCCAGGGCAAGACAGAAGGAAATCTCCCCTGTTCCACTCATGATCTTGCAAGGACTGATAGGAAGTTAGAGGTGAGGGCAGAGCGGAGGAGGGTGGGTGCAGGGCTTGGAGACAGCCAAGTAAGGAACTGGCCCCTCTGGTAAGTTCATTATTTGGAAGCTCAGGGAAGTTCACAAACTTGCTCTAAGACCTTTACACCAAGAAGTAGTGGGCTGCTAGTAGAGCTCAGGTTTGCCAACTCCAAGTGTAATGAGTGTCCCAGGCACCACGCGTTATCTGTCTTAGCCTTAATGTGCTTTCCCTTCCAATGCAGGCCCAGTGCAGGTAGGAGGAATGTCCCTCTCTACCTACCTTCACTGGTGGGATGACCATCAGATCAAATCAGGTACATTAAAGCTCTTGGTTGTTGCTAATGCAATCCACAAAATGCAACTTAGTATTATTATTCTAAATAAGTTTTACAAAGTTTTATAAAAATATTTATAAAGATAAATCCAGGATTAAGATGAGATTTCTCTTTCTTTAGATAAAGACTTCCTCATAGTAAGGCTGTGGTTGAAAACCGAGTGTGTATGTGTATGTGTGTGTGTGTGTGTGAGATCTTTCAGTCGGTGGTTATTCTTGTTGCATTCAAGGGCGGACCTTACAGAACAGGTTAGAGCCATACTTGTGGCTTCTAATTTATCTTGACAGGCTTTAAAAAGCATTGCCAGATTTCGGTTATATAAACTTTACTTTTACATCTGTATTTTTAAAATTCAAAATAGTAAGAGGGTACAAGTGTTTTGTTGAATTGTATGGTTGAATGGTATCATGTCAGGGCTTTAGTGTATCTGATAGGTAAGTTTTAATCCCTTACTTCCCTCCCATCCTTCCCCCTTCTTACCTTCCACTGTCTTTTATACCACATTAAGACCATGTGTACCTATGGTTTAGCTCCTCCTTATATCCAGAGAATATACGATACAAACCTTAGTTTTAAATGATAATTGGTTACATCATTATTAGTAATCTCACTGTATAGAAAGGAAATCAAGATATAACACATCCTCACTAAATAGTTGTCTAGAAACAAATAACAGACATCCAGTGTCCTGACTTTCTCTCTACCAGTGGGCATGGTGATGTGCATAGGGGAAGCTGCCTTCCTGGTGAACTGAGGCAAGCCATCAACCTCTCTGAACCTCATATCTTCATTAGTAAGGTAGGACTACTTCCCCCACCTGAAGCGTGTGCATTTGAGCACCAATTGTGACAATGCATGTCAGAGTGTTTGATACAATTTACAGTGATCTACCAAGGTCGAGGACTAGCACTAAGTCGCCTTGAGGCCTCCTGGACTGTGTAAAAATGTGGCCTCTGCGAGCATTGAGAAATCCTTATGAGGAAACAGGACTCTGTAGCTTCCTCTCATCAGTCACTCCCCATGTCAGCAGCTGTACTTAGTGTTTGTGCCCACCCTTCCCCATCGGACACAACGGAATCACTCTTGTGGCCTGTTGTTTTCCCAGGTAACAGCCTTGTCATTTGTATTGCTCTGAGAAAGGCTATGTCGGAATCACTCACCCCAAACCCTAGCTACTCATCAATCTCTTTTCAGCTGCAGAACCCCATGGAGGGAGACAATATCCAAATTGCTTTCAATCCAATAACTCACCCCAGTCAACAACAAACACAATGACAGCACATCTAAAGCACAGATATCGGGTGTTCAGTGCCACACGCATCAGCAGGTGAGCAGCCATTTGCAGAATCTGTGTCCCATTTTGACCTGTTTGTTTAAGATCCAGGCTATAGTTGTCATCTCTGGGAGGTTTTTCTTTTCTTGGAAGGGACCTAACATTTTCCTCTTCTGTTGGTTAGAGACTATTATTTCTCCTTTGATTGAGTTGGCTGAGCAGGGACTTTGGCTCTGCTATTACTCTCTTCCCATGTGGTCCCCGAATGTGAGGCAACTCAGGGTCAGAGGCACGTTTGTGCTTTTTTTTTTTTTTTTTTAATAGAGTCTCACTCTATTGCCCTGGGTAGACTGCTGTGGTATCATAGCTCATAGCAACCTCAAATTCTTGGGCTCAAGTGATTGTCTTGCCTCAGCCTCCCAAATAGCTGGGACTACAGGTACCTGCCACAATGCCTGGCTAATTTTTCTATTTTTAGTACAAAAGGGATCTTGCTCTTGCTTAGGCTGGTCTCGAAATCCTGAGCTTAAGCCTTCTGCCTTGTCTTGGGCTCCCAGAGTTCTGGGATTACAGGCATGAGCCACTGTATCCAGCCCCAGAGGCACACTTTTCACGAGGTCAGGTTGAGTGTCTCTCATTTTGGACAGCACACAGAATACAGAGTCCATTCTCCTGCCCAGAATGATATACTGGCCAGCAGCTGGCTAGTGGTCCTAATGTGACCTGGATGAGGGACCTACAGAGCCATGTGTTCCTGATTTCCCAGGCATCCCCTCTTACATCAATGAACATTACGCAGGAATGCTTTGTTATACCACAGCCATGGAGTGCGCAGGTGTGTCTCCCAGAGCCAGTGATGAATAATCATGAACCCATTCAATTTTGTCCTCAATAATCATGGCCTGGGAAGTCGCTATAGGAGAGACCAGGCTGACTTCAACTCGTCAATGCCACAGACAACTTCAAAAACAATGTGTGGGTAAATAACACAAGTTTCCAAAATTAGTGTGCTTACCAAAAGGCAACTATACCCAAAGGAAACATTTCTGTTTGAATTTAATTGATTTAAAATTAGCGTTCCTTTCTTTTGATGGCTCCATTATTGTTTACTGGGAAAACATTTGCAGCAAAACACATATGGCATGTGTACCTGGGCATTGATATTCTCGTTGGCAAATACCCTCAACCACAGTGCTTGGATACATATTTGCCTCAGAGACCTGAACTACTCTGAAGGAACTGTTCGGGTCTCCCTAGGAAAGCCTATCTTTACTCGACAGGAACAAAGCTGATTTTATAAATCACCTTTCAGAACAGTCCTTGGCCTCTGAAGCTGTTGAACTTGTGGAAAATAGCAGAAAATGCCGTTAGGAGAGTGCTACTGTTAAGCTGTATTGTTGGTTCTTCCTTTCTTTCCTTGATTTTTGGGATGGGGAGTGGGAAGGAGTGTGAGGAGAGGCAGAGTGGATTGGTTGTTAACAAAGACTCTTTGTCTAGAGACAGATTTTTATTGTTGTTGTATTCTCTTTGCTGCATTCTCATCTGAAAGAAGGGAAGGTTTCTTCAGGGAATTCATGCACAGCAGAGGATTCTAAGAAGTGGGTGATAGATGTACATGATCGCTTTAGATAAAGGCTCCAATTTACCTTACAGCTTCTGTTCTTCCTGCAGTTTAAACACAAACATATACGCACACATACACCTATATATTCTTTTAACAAATATGATGCTTCTGCATTGTGCAAAATGAAAGTAAGCAGAAAGAAGAAAATAAATATCAGCCTTAATCTTACCACCTGGAGGGCATTTCCAAAATGTTTCTTCTATCTATAACCTACAAGGTACTATTTTAGTAAGAGTTGGGTCATAGGGACTGTTATGTAATTTCCTATCTATTTTCTTTCACTTATTGTATTAAATATGTTTCTGTCTTCTACCTTCGACACTTTTATATTGATGTCTTTATAGAATCTTCTCATGCGATGTACCAGTCCCCTGCTGTTAAACATTTAGAGTACTTCTAATTCCCCCAAATATTAATGTTATGACTAGGAATGGAATGTCTGAGTTAAAGGATAAGGCAGAATTTTTAGGCTTTTGCTACATATTACTCAGTTTCCATCTATAAGAGTTGTGTCAATTTTATTTTATATCACCAAATATGGAAGAGAAAGTGACCGTTTCCACATGTATTTATCAACATTGGACATCTTAAAATATCTTTTCAACCCAATGAGAAAAATAGGATGAGGGATAGACCACTCAAAAGCTATGCACCCCTAACAAGAAAACCAACAAAGACATAATTTTTTTTTTCAGTTTTTGGCCGGGGCCGGGTTTGAACCCACCACCTCTGGTATATGGGGCCGGCGCCCTACTCCTTTGAGCCACAGGCATGGCCCTAAAAACATAATCTTAATTGATATCTGTTATGTAATGAACTGTGTCCTTCAAAATTCTTATGTGGAAGCCCTAACCTCCATGGTGACTATATTTGGAGATAGGGCTTATTAAGGTTAAATAATATCATAGGTCTTTCTCCAATAGGACTTGTGTCCTTATCAAAAAAGGAAGAAACCCAAGAACCCATTCTCTCTCGACATAGGTGCAAAGAAAAGGTCATGTGAGAACACGGTAAGGAGGTGGCTGTCTGCAAACCAGGAGGAGAGGCCTTACCAGACATCAAGTCTGCTGTCACCTTGACTTTGGACTTCTAGCCTCTGTTTAAGACACTCAGCCTGTGGTGGTTTGTTGTGGCAGTCTGACCTGACAATACCATTGGAGATTCTTGGCAAAACTTAGCAATTCAGCATATGCAGAGGCGCAGCCAGGGATATTAAAAAATTAGCATGGGAACAATATAGTGGAAATGCTGATTTGGGGGCACTGAAGTAATGCAGATGGAAGGGGAGCTTTAGACTAGTGGGGCTGCTGTTAATGTGGGTGGAGGAGGAATATCCCGCCACAAGCTGAGAGCTGTAGGTGTACTTGTTTTTATTTATTTACTTCTCACAGAGCTAAAAAAAGGCTCCTATCTGTATAGCAACTGAGATGAAGGCTTTTTCTTCTAATTCTTCCTGATAACCTGGCTCCCTTTGTCTAAGAAAAACCACATATAAACTAATATGACTTCAATATTTTACTGACCTAACTCTCCTATATACCAATTAAGCATAAGTTAATTGGTGTTTTTAAAACTATTTAATATTAGCCAGGAGTGGTAGCTCATGCCTATAATTCCAGCACTGTGGAAGACTGAGGTAGGCAGATTGCCTGAGCTCAGGAGTCCTAAGACCAGCTTGAGCAACAGTGAGACCCCATCTCTACTAAAAATACAAAAACTAGCCAGGCATCATGGTGGGCGCCTGTTGTCCCAGCTACTTGGGAGGCTGAGGCAAGAGGATCACTTGAGCCCGGGAGTTTGAAGTTGCTGTGAGCTATGACTCCAGGCCGCTCTACCCTGGATCAACAGAGTGAGACTCTGTCTCAAAAAACAAAACAACAACCCCCTCCCCCACTATTTTATAGCAGAGCTGATTATAACCCACTCAATAACCTGTTTCTTCAACTGTAATTTAAGGAGATGGGAACAGACGCAATAATTTTTTTAATTGGTGTCTTGAGTAATACATAAGGGTACACTCACTTCTCTGGTGGTAGAGGGGACTATGGGGCTGAGGCCCAGGGCAGGGTAAATCTTCTGGTCTTCTTCCTCCCTTGCTTTAGGAGAGCAGCTCTGGTTTTGTCATACATGATTTTATTTGGAAAATGGTCTGTTATGGACTAAATGTTTGGGTTTCTTCCATATTTATCTGTTGAAGTCCTAACCCCCAGTGTGATGATATTTGGAGGTAAAGCTTTTGGGAGACATATAGATTATGAGAGTGAAGTCCTCATGATCTATATGCCCTTAAAAAAGGACCTCAGAGAGCTCTCTCACTCTCTTTCTGCTATGTAAGGACACAATGAGAAGATAGTGGTCTACAACCTGGATGGGTTCCTCACCAGAGCCCCAACATACTGGTACCTTGATCTGGGACTTACAGGCTCCAGAACTGTTAAATTCTGTTGTTTTTAAGCCCCAGTATACGGTACTTTGTTATAGCAGCCCAGATAGACTAAGACAACGTCTTTCATCTTAAAAGATTTGCAGACCTTAGGAGAGGATAATATTAAGCTCTCTTCCTATTGTAATTCCTATGTGGACTTTCATACTTTGTACTCTTTAATATACATTTTCTTCTCTGGACTACACATTTGCTCCTTGAAATAGCAAAGATGTGTATCATCATCATTTCCATATACTATACCTAGAAACATTAAGTGACTTCTCACAGTCACACATAGCTAGAACTTAAACTCAGGTCAAGCACCATCGTTTTTCTACTCCTGTGAGACAGAGCTAAGAATTTCATTTTTAGAACCCATAAGGAAAAGAATAGTAATCCTAATTATTAAAAACCCAGCCAGGCCCAGTGGCTCATCTGTAAACCCAGCACTTGAGAGGACGAGGCAGGAGGATTGCATGAGGCTAGGAGTTTGAGATCACCATAGGCAATGTAGAAAAAAACTATTTCTAAAAAAAAAAAAAAAAGAAAATTAGCCAAGTGTGGTGGTGCACACCTGTAGTCCAGCTACTCGGGAGGCTGAAGCAGGATTGCTGCAGCCTAGGAGTTTGAGGTTGCAGTGAGCTATGATGATGCCACTGTACTCCAGCCTGGGCAACAGAACAAGAACCTGCCTAAAAAAAAAATAAAACAAACAAAAAAACCAAAAAGAAAACATGCAACTCCCCCAACCTACCTAATTAAAAAATATAGTACGTTACATGAGTTTTTATTTTCCAAAAGCTAATCTATGAGGCTGTTTTTCTATTTACTTGTCATTCATGTTTCCTTTAACTGTGTAACTATTACTAAGGTTATGTCTTTTGGACTCGAGGTCTAATATCCATTACTAATGAGTCTAGTGAGCTTGAATGGAAGGCTATCATTTTAGGACTTGCCGATAACAAAACTCTATAGGTCAGCATACACTAATTAAAAGCAAGGAATCTAAGAAAAGAGGTCTCTTGAGTTTTGAACTTGAGAATTTACACTTAGGTACTGGCAAACATTCTCTTTTTCCAGAATGCCGATCACCTTCCCTTTTTCCAGTCTTTATTTCCTCTTTATATCCAGTAATAACTTATTCTTTCCCCTCTTCAGGTCCATCATCTTTTGTTCCATGAAATGGAAATTTGGGGTGTTGTCAAAGGATTCACTGACCACTCTCATTTCAGCAGACTCTTGCTTAATTTCTACCTTCACTGTACACGAGTCAACTAGGCAAGCCATGTCCTCCACCATAGCCCTCCAACTTGGATTTGAATTTGTTAAAAAGATGGTGGTATTTTCCCTACAACCTCATTTTGTATTGGTTCTTAGGTGCTACTTACCTACTTCTGGATATAACGTAACAGTGCTCCAGGGTCCCTAGCCAGCTATAAGGAGGACTACTGTTCCTTTATTTAATCTCTGTTGAGTAGACAAGATGGTCTGTTGAACACAGAGCAGTCCCTGCCACTTTCTGTGTCTCCCCCTCCATCCTTCTCTCTGTCTTTTGTCTCTCTATTTCTCTTGCCTCATCAACAATTACATTCCCCATCCCCATGCAGGGAATCTCAAAGAAGAAACCAGAAGCTCGCTCTGATTTGGCTTTTCTCTGGAACAGTTGGTGGGTAGCATCGTGTGTGTCCCAGACAAGGGCGTATGTTTTCCCTTTCAAGGATTTGGGATAAGGAATAATCAAAGAAGGCATTTCTGCATTAAGCTGAGAAAGCAGTAGCCTGGAGCCAAATATATCTTCTGATTTTATAGATGCACAAACCCTCAAAAGCTTAATGAAAAGGAACTTGAAAGAAGAAGAAGATTATCAAATTGCTTTTAGGTTCCCTGCTTGATTACTTTTAGGTACTGAATACATGTGCCAATTTGTGAGACCAATTTAATGATTTCCCTTTATGACACTGTTAATCATAATAATTATAATAACTTGCATTTGTGTAGTGCTTTCAGTTTTTAAAGCATTGTTATATCCATTATCTTATTAGATCTTTGCAGCAAACTTGGGAAGATATGCTTGCCAGAAGAATGGCCCTTTTTCTGGGAAGGTCACCTTCTTTGAGCATGCAGCTTCCAGGAGGAGTGCAGGAGAAAGGTTGAGAGAAAGAGGAGACACCAAGCCAGCCAGGGCAGCTGAATCCACAGAGGCCAGGCCGATGTCACCCTGCCTCTGCCCTTCTGTATCCCCAGTGGGAGCACTCAGCCTTGATTTAATTAGAAAAGCATCACGTTTGTCCCACTTCATCATTTTGCTGAACAAAGGAACACATCCAACAAGCCAGTTCTGGATCTGCGACATTTATGACCCAAAGGCTGACATCAGTGGGAGCTTCTCTATCTCACCAAGGTTATTCCCTGCATAGTTTTTATTTTTAATTGTAAGTACTTCCTCAGCAAGTGTTCTAGTTTCTGTTAGATTTTCACTGAAGATTTAGAGCTCTGTTCTGGAGGGCTACAGGTAAGGCTGGTTGGGATTGAAACAAATTAATTGTTTTTTTTTTCCAAGGCGTAATGTAGCCCTGAATCTCTGATTAACTTGTAATTATTCACCAGGGAATTCCAAAACTCTGCTTAGTCCCCATCTTCAATGTGTACAACACTGTAGTATAGCCCCTTTTCATGCAGCCCTATGACATGGGGCAGTACTATAATTTCTTATTTGTAAATGGGACAGCTGTGTTAAGTGGTTGGATAAGTTGTTCACCACTTTAGCTGTGTTTCAAGATCATTGGGAGTCAATGTGAAAGTGTATTCCTTACTGGCCCTTCTTATCACCCTCTTCTCTAAGAATAGACACCTCATGCCTAGGGGTGAAACATGATAACCAGGCTTACGCACAGGGGTGAATCCTGATGGCTGTGCTCACACACAAGGGTGAATCCTCATACCCACGCTCACACACAGGGGTGAAGCCCCATGGCCATGCTCACACACAGGGGTGAATCCTTATACCCATGCTCACACACAGGGGTGAATCCCCATGGCCATGCTCACACACAGGGGTGAA
>NW_003852400.1:35733672-35799769 GCF_000181295.1 Otolemur garnettii
TGAATCCTGATAGCCATGCTCACACACAGGGGTGAATCCCCATGGTCATGCTCACACACAGGGGTGAATCCCCATGGCCATGCTCACACACAGGGGTGAATCCTAATAGCTATGCTCACACACAGGGTTGAATCCTGATAGCCATGCCCACACACAGGGGTGAATCCTGATAGCCATGCACATGACTTTGCTTTATTGCAGATGTTTAGAAAACAGGGGAACCTAAGAGTGTAGAGCAAACCGTGTCTCCTGTAAATTAGGAATTGGAATGAGTAGATCACTCAGTTTTATGGGTTATTTGAACTGAGGACAATTAAACTTTGGGGCTATCGTGACCATGTTTGGCCACAGAAATATTAAACCGAGACTAGAGAGAGAAGATAGAAGCAGGGACAAAGAAAGCAGAGGGACAGACCACGTGGTACCAGAGGACGGGAGTATGGTGGGCAGCAAGAGCTGCTGCCTGGTTTCCTTACTGATTTTTAGTTCCCAGTTCCAGAAACACAAGCAGCCAAGCCCCTGTGTAATTTCTGCCCTTCAATTCTGTGAGTCATTCCAGAATTCTTTCTGATAAATTCCTTTTTCTGTTCAAGTTATGTTGAAGATAATTTCTGATTCTTATCCAATGAGCTTACTTGCAAGTTCTGGAAACAACTTTCTTTAATATTTGCTCCAAGAATTTCTTCCATGGGCTAGGCAAAGGAATATCCTGCTCTGGCCTCGGCAAACACCCTTCAGCTGCACATGTCCACAGGAGTCCCCACCCTGAGGCCTCTGGCTAGCCCAGTGGCCAGGAGACTGCATTCCTTAGCCATGCCCGGCTGCCTTGGGAAGCTTCCTGTGAGGAGGGCCCATCCAGCCTGGTTTATCCTCCCAACACCCCTCTCATCATTACCTTGTGCTGTCGCAGGCCTGTTTCTTTTTCCTTTGTAGTTGCTCTGTCACTCATTGTTTGCTAATGACTAGTTGGCAGGCGGAGAGAAGAGAAGTGGCAGCCAGCCTGGCCTTCAGACTGGAAAGAAGCATGTTTTCTAGAGAATGAAAACATTATTTGGGAAGAAGCACGTTCCAGCACTGAATATTTCTCTTTCAAAGTCCTGCTGAGCTCCTTCTGTCTCCAAGTGCCTGTGCTTTCCTTTGTCACTTCCTCCCACCTCCTTCCCAGATGGAGACTGGCAGGGCCCCCTTGTTGGGGGAAAAGGGTTCTTCCTCAAAGGCAGGTGTGGGCTTCAAGGGAGACTCTAATCTGATCTCGGGAAAGCAAAATATTAGAGCAGTTATAATCAGAAGAAAATAATAAGCTACTATTTGGAAACCTTTGACACGCTGTCAGATTTTCTAGAGAAAACCAGTAATTAGTTATAGCCACTTAAAAGAAGTCTCCGAAGCCTGTAGAATAAACCCTTGTCTTGGAGTCAGTGTGTGTTCCAAAGAGAGGCTCCTGACACTTCCTCCCATTGCTCTTCTCACCTGGGCAGTGGTCTCCCCATTTCACTACCCAGAGCTCCTGAAGGCCAGGCAGCTGGAACCAGCCCCCTGAGGCCAGACCTTACCCTGACCACACAGAGAATCATGCCACAAGCTTTGACAATAATGCTGACTGTTCATTTACTATTGACCATGTACAGAGCAGTCTTCAAAAACCCACTCAAGAAACTGCTCAAAGCTACATGGGTCTCTATATGCTCCTCAGCCAGAAGAGGGCGTTGCATCCTGATTTTTTTTTTTCTTTTAAAACTAAGCAGAAAGCCCAAGAAGAGGGAATGACTTCTAGATTCACAGTTTTCTATGCGTGAATAACAGCACAGTGACAAAAAGTTCATCTGTCAGAGACAGATAATCAGAAGAAATGTTTGTAAATGCAAACCAGGCAGCTGCTCAGGATACTGGGGTCCAGTGGCTTTTGGGGACCACATTTCTTATGCTGCTTGCTCAGGTTCGAAATGGAGTTGACAAAATTGCAGCAAGGGTCTCTGGCTCGTGAGAAGCGGTGGGTAATATATTTGTTTGTACTATGGGATTGCAGTTCTACTAGAAGGAACACTTGACATTTTGATGAGTGCCTCCAGGGAGAAAAGGTACTAACTTCAGAACTTAGTTTTAATTATACTAAGGAGATTACATTATTCAAAAGCATCCCACTGGTAAGGTGCAACATTTCCTGAAACAGTTTAGTGGAAAATGCCACATTAATCAGTTCAATATTTCACTCAGAGGGCTTAATGATGGGAGAAGTTTAAAGTACCATAGCACAATAATGCAGAAAGAAGGAAAAAGAAGGAATGTTCACTTAGAGGAAAAAGCAGAAAAGAGCTGTTCGTCCTTCTGTGTCTTTCCCCGTTAAAACTGGCTGGCTGTGCTCGCAACCTGGTAGGCAGGGATCAACAGGTGGGACCCCGTCATTCCTAAGATAGAAGGACCCCAGAAGGCCAGCAAACACAAGGTGGGAGGGGAAGTGTGTCATGTTCACGTCCTCTGCCGAGCTGTCCTCATCCACCCAGCAGTTCCATCCACTGCTCCTCTCCTAATTGGCTCAGGTTGACGATTGATAGCTGGTCTCTTCCTCCCCATCCAGACAGATAAAAGACTTCTGAAATGTAGTCTCCAGTACGAAAGGGAGATGGGTAAAATGTGATTCCTGAGCAGCACCGAGTCTTCTTTCTATTCTTTTCCTCAACTCATATTCTTATGTCCAGCAGAGAAAATTTGAACAAGAATCTGTCCAAAAAGTCAGAAAGGTTGGTCCTTACCGTAATACAATCTTACCTGCAAGGCCACCAACACACATGGGCATGTTGAAAAGCTGAAAGACAGAGTGCCAAGGAAGATTGGGAACTCGATCCAGATCTTAATGTTTGTAAACATACGAATCAGCCGTATGGTTAGTCAAATTAGAGAAACAATTAAAAAACAACTAATCAAGATCCATTGTCTGCACAGGGCAGTATTCCAGTAACTCAGTGCAAGCAAGTATGCAGCCCTAGTGGTCTCGTGGCTGAAGCCAGCGAGGGGTACCAGTGAGGGGTAAGATGTAATCACTGTGTATGTTTGTAACATTTTTTATCCAGTTGTTCATTTCTCTTTAGGTCTTCAACTACAATGAAGCTGAAGTGCCTTGTATTAAAAACAAGAACTCAAGACTAGCATGGCTAAATCATCTAGAATGTGACATTCCTTTTTCCTTGATTCCTTTTCTCTGTTCTTCAGTAAATGATTTAACAGGTTTTTACTACATGTATACTGTGGGTTTCTGCTTGCTTTGTGCATCAAAATCACCTTTTTTTTTTTTTTTAAACCTTTAAAGCACTCTGTTTCAGGCTCAGCGCCTGTAGCTCAAGTGACTAAGGTGCCAGCCACATACACCGGAGCTGGTGTGTTCAAATCCAGCCCAGGCCTACCAGACAACAATGAGAACTACAACCAAAAAATAGCCAGGCGTTGTGGTGGGCACCTGTAGTCCTAGCTACTTGGGAGGCTGAGGTGAGAAAATTGCTTAAGGTTAGGAGTTGGAGGTTGCTGTGAACTGTGACTTCACAGCATTCTACTGAGGGTGACAGCTTGAGGCTCTGTCTCAGAAAAAAAAAAGCACTCTATTTCTTCCTTCTATAAGACATCCTGTTTCCTTCCCCAAAACAGGTCCCTGTGCAGCTTTATCACGATTTCCTTCCACATATATCCTTCTAGGCAGCTTTCTCCTTAGGAGTCTAACCTTATTATTCTCTGAAATGCTCGTTTACTTTTCGTAATACAGGAATTTCCAAGCTTTGGGGGTGGGGGTAGTATCATCCCATTTTGCCCTATTCTTACTTTGCTTCTGAGACCCCATCAAAGTGATTTAATATATATTTATTGAAACAATTGTAGTGAATCTGAATTTTGTTTTAAGATGTATACAACAGCCCATGAGATTTTAACAATACCCCAGGAAACCAATCGGTATGATTTCAGTATTGGAATTGCTAATTTAATAAATATCATGATGCCCAGGCTAATATGCAACAGATGCACCTGCTGGAGATTGAAGCTGGAGTTTTCTCTCCTAGTCAGGGGCTTCTGCTACTGTCTGGATGGTCTTGGAAAGTTGTAGCTGGACATTACTATTTTAAGTTGTTTTATTTGCTATCACACAAAGTCCTTTGTCAGGTTTGGGGCTAATTCTTTGAATTGAGTTAAATGGTTTAGATTTGCTCCTCATTTGTTCTTTCTTTGGTCCTGACACAGTAACAGAGATGCTGAAGCCCATGGGGTTATCACATATTTTCTTGTCTTGATTGTTGTATTCTAGTTTTAGGATTTCAGGTGTTCCTTCACTCCTCAAATGTGGCTGACTTCATCTATGTATTTTTACTGAATGAGTTTCTAAGCCTCTTACCCATACCCTAGTCTTAACAAAAAGGGTGGAAGTGTGGAACACAGTATTATAAGAAAATGCAAAAACAGAATTCTAAATGTTGAATCACCTATGAATTGCTAGATATACAATGGCAGGGTATAGTCAAACTGACTTGAGATATTGAGTGTCGTTAGCCATGACAAAAAGACTCAATTATGCTGCACACATCAGCATATAGTCTTCTTCATGGGTTTAAAACAGCCAACTTTTCATTGGCACAGGCTCTAGTGGGAGAAGATACAGAGGACCTGGTTTTACTTCTGTAATTGTCCCTCCCAAGTCCCTGTTCCTCAATTACCTTTTACGACTTTATGAATTGCTACTGGCTTTGACATGAATGGTGCTGGCTGCTGGCCTGATCGCCTCCTGTGCTGATAATCTCTTCTCTTATTATTTTTTCATCACTTATGATGTGATTTCACTGTCACCATGATACCAATCATTCACCGAGGCTCTTATTCACTGCCTCTTATTGGGCAGTGCCCACCTATTTAAAAAAACTGATGTTAGGATAGCTCTGGCCTTCCATAGACTTTTTCCATGACCTTGGGATTCTATTTTACTCACACTGCATGGATTAACCATGTCTGGTTCCATCTGTCATCCTTCTCTCTCTTCTTTAACATTCCAAATTATTCTATTGTTTGGTTTCTGTAGAGCCATACTTAGGCCTGTTGCAAATACCCTTATCCTAGTCATGAACAACTATTTTTTACATGATGATTAATTCATGAAAATAAAAAATAATTGAAGTTGCTTTTCTTTTTTACAGATTTCATCAATTTAAAAATTCAGAAAATGCCTTTTTGTATTGCAATGCCCCTGGATGGTTGCATTACCTTTTTTGCTAAAATTTCAAGAAATTGGCCAGGTGCAATGGCTCACACCTATAATCCCAGCACTTGGGAGGCCAAGGTGGGGATTGCTTGAGCTCACAGGTTCAAGACCAGCCTGAGCAGGAACGAGACCTCATCTCTAAAAAATAGCCAGGCATTGTAGCTGGCACCTGTAGTCCCAGGTGAGGCTGACACAAGAGAATCGCTTAAGCCCAAGAGTTTGAGGTTGCTGTGAGCTGTGATGCCACAACACTCTACCAAGGGTGACAAAGTGAGACTCTGTCTCAAAAAAAAATTTCAAGAAATTATAAAATTAGCAAATACTATGGCTGTGGTTCTCAACCTCATGGTATTTCAGAATCACCTGGGAACATTTTCAAACATAGTCATTGGAGCTATACCCTGGAGAGTCTCATTCACATTGGTCTGGGCCTGAAGAAACCATTTAGAATAACTCTGAAAACCAATGCAGAGAAATATGAGGCTGGCGATGCTGAGGTTTGAACACATATGAATATTGAGCAACATACTTTGGAACTGGCTTGTCTGTCTTTGACTGATCTTAAGCTTTAATTTACAAATGTGGTTTGGTTCATGATATATCTTAATATTATATTCTCCAAAGCATGAATCAAAGTGTTATTTAAAACAAGAAAAACGTTATCTTTAAAACAAAGAAATATTCATCAACGCCCTTTCCTTAAAAGGTAAAATCTTTGTCAGTCACCCTTTTTGGGGACAGCAATCCTAACAACAGTTTACTTTGTATTTAGGAAATTGTTCTTCTTAATTTGAAGCATCTACTAAAATTTTAAAAAGCCCCCATGACTCAGCAATTGCATTTCTAGGAATCATTCGTGCAGAATTATTTGTGTGTGTATATTTTCACAGGAGCATTAGTGAGATGGATACGACAAAACCAAACAACAATAACAACAACAAGAAGCAAAATGACTATTGTGGTGGCACTGGGGAGACAAAATTTGGAATTCTATGCAATGAAAGAATATGCAGGTTGTACAAAAGAGTTATGTGTTCTGTCTTGGAAAGGAGTCCAGCATAGATTTGAAGAAAAACAGGGGGCATAATGCTGTAGATTCTTCCCTCTACCGTTCTGAGAAGAGGACATGAGGCCATTCTGTGTGTGTTTAAGTAAAGGTGTATGGAGTCTGGCATGCTGAGGAGTTCTCCGTATTGCTAACTGGTTTGTTGGGCCATGTGATAAAGGAGATGAGTAAGGAGGGGCTTTCTTTCACTGTATCACTATTTCATTTTACAAATTTTCAACAAACATACATTATCTATGTAATTAAAAACAGGAAATGATAAACAGAGAGCCAAAAATAGAAACAGCAATCCTTGGGGCCTCAGAGTTGGGAGGGGCTCTCTCACCAGCCACTCTTCCCAGACCCCTGGGTCCCACTGGCTGATTTCTGTCCCCACCCTATTCTTTCTCACTTTTCCATATCTAGCTGACAATCCTTCACCGTTGCTAGCCTGGCAGCCTAAGCAGTTCTGCTCTGGTAGCCTATTGGGAGTGTGGCCCTGAGCTGTCTGCAGTACACACAGGGAGGGGTGCAGGGGTGAGGCTTGGCGGAGTTTGGCCCTCTGGGGTCAGGGGTGGGGCTTCCAAGAAATTAATGCAGGTCACATCTTACAGCATGGCCCTTGCTCTTATTGATGTGGGTACTATGTACAAGTTCCTCCAGAATCTTACAGAAAGGAGAGATGGGCTGTATATGTTTTAGGCTTCTATTTAATTCTTATTATGTTTCACTGCTGAATTTCCCAATATAATGGTCAATTTTTACAGAGTGCTCACTACAGGCACTCTAAATATTTTACATGACTTATTTTAACTAATTCACTCAGCAACCTATGAGGTAGGTGCTATTTCACCCTCATTTTATAGGTTAGGAAACTGAGGTCCAGAAAAATTAAGTATGTTGCTCCAAGTCATGCAAATAAGTAGCAAAACCAGGATTTGAATCCAAGTGTTCATGTCTCTGCCTCCTCCTCCTGTGTAGACCAAACCCGTCCTTTCTTCACCATCCCCAATACTTTGAAATCAGAAAGTGTTTCTAAAAAAAAAAAAAAATGAAGCACCACATAGGAGTGAATGGCTCCTTCCATTAGGAGAAAAAAAAAATCTGAGAATTGAAGGTTAATAAAGTAATGATTTAAAATATAAGATTTTGATGGAAGCAATCTATGAAAACATATCCAGGAACATCCATTTTCTTGAATTGTAAGTTCTTATTCATCTGTGTTTGAGAATATTTTCTTGATGTTCCACTGAAAATGACTCTCAGAATTTACAAGCATAATTTATCACAAGAGAGGTGGTCTTGTCTAGTGGTAAAAACATGGACGTGAGCCTGATTTCCTGAGTTTGAATCTGGGCTTCAGCACTTATCTGCTATGAGATGTTAGGCAAATGACTTCACTTCTCTGTGCCTCAGTTTCTTCATCTGTAAAAGGGTAGTATCTATCTTTTCGGGTTGTTATATAGCATGGCAATTAAATGAGTGATATTGTTAAGCACTTAGAACAGTGTCTGGTACATGTGAAGTGCTATAAAAATATTTGTTAAATAATCAAGATAATTAAGAATAAAGTTCAGCACAACCAAACTTGTGCTGAACTTTATTGATTTCTTTTTTTTTAAGGTAGAGAAAAGAGTAAAGAAACCCATATTTGTCAAACTCCTCTGGCAGCTAGCAATAGTTAGTAGCAAATAAATACAGCCTTTAGAATTTCCAGGTAAGTAAAAACCTCCTTCTAATTCAAGCAGATGACCATAATTCTCAGGAAATAGATTCTGGGTCCACCGAGAGTTGGGCTTAGTGATAAATGGGAAACAGGTCCCCCCGACAGCAGGCTCTCAGCAAGGTTTGTGGGCTGCTGGGGCTTGGGGCTTGGGGGCTTTGGAATTTGATGTTCGCTCAGAGTTGTTAATGTGGCTATTAGCCTTGAGACTTTTCTGCTTTCACACCACACACGTTTGTGTTTTTCTATTTCAACCTTCTCTTCATTTCCGCCAAATTTCGTACTGTAGCCCTTACCCTGTGTTTCCACTGTGTTTCATATTCTTAGTGTTGGCATTACGGGTTTAGTGTCTTTAGGGCATTAAAATCTATATTTCACTGTAACAAACAGGAGCAAGTCTGAAGATTTCTTGCTGGAATTCTTTTCAGCCTCTCTCCTATTGATATTTGCAGTTTCATTTTGTTCTAATTGTCCCCGGTGGTGCAAATAGGCAGGAACTCAGCCTTCATGATGGACGGGAGCCTCCACCACCTTTTTCTGCCTGGAAAACAGAATGGATCCTGGAGGCAAAGATTAGCCCCTTTTTAACCCTGGGCAGAGTTGGGGGGGAAATTATAATGCATAGATTTTACCTTTTTCTATTGATTATTGCTACCGCTATTCTGCTATTGTTAAAAAGAGGCTTCTTGGTAGGGAAGAGAGGGCAGTGGCCACGGGAAAACAGGGAAGCTATGCACAGATAGCCTACAAAACCCTTTGGGATCACTCAAACTGAAAAGAAGCTATAAAATGTAAAACAGCATCATTAATAATAATATTTTTATGATTGAAAATAGAAGCAAGTAAAATCAAGTTCCTTGGTGCTCCAAGCCTGTTCACTGGACTTCAAAAAATAGCTACGGTCTCCTTCCCTTCCTTTCTCTTTATTGCTCATCTTGTATTCTGTCACAAGTTCCTCTGCAATTGCCATAAGCAAATCATTTAACCCATAGGAATAATCCTGGGAAGGTGATGTCAGTGCAGACATATCTGTGGCTGTAAAGATCAGCCATGCGCAAACACCCAAAGGAAAGGACTTACAAATGCGAAGTGCTATATCAATAGCAAATACTGCAACTAATTGATAATAACAATATATATGCAGAGCCCAGAGCATGTGGGGAGCTGCATTTCAGAGAGCTAGGAGAAATGAATCAAGCCAGGAGAAATGGGAGAACTGGAGTCATGAGCCCTGTCTACACAGCAGGACCACACACAACACCAATGTCACTGCCCGTGTGGTATTGTGACAAGTTCTAATGAGGGTGTTGGTGAGTGGTTTATGGGCCTGAGCCTGGTTAGGTGTTAAAAGCAGGTTTTATCGTCACTTGGTGAGATTATTTACCATGTTAATTAAATTCTAATGGAAGATTCGAGAAAGCAGGTCTTTGAGATAATTGTTGCCGAGGATTAGGGAGAAGAGGTTTGCCCTCACTTTCATGTCCATTGGCGGCTGCCTTAGGAATGTGGCCTCTAGGGGAAAGCAGAGGAGGGAAGGGGTTGGCAAGTTCTCACCTAATGTGCACCATGTGAGGGCGGTCAGCACATGCCCTGGGTGCAGGGCTCAACTACAACTTTACCTTTACCTTAGAAACAAAAACGACGTAATCTGAACATTTGTACCCTCGTATTAGTCTGAAATAAAAAAAAATAGGTCCTCTAAAATTCAATGGAGCAAAGTACTAACCTTTGAGATGTTAAGAAGGGAGGAAACGTGGTTTTGTAGTTCAATTTAGCTGGGTCTAAATTCTTGCTTCTTCACTCACTGGTTAGTAATCTGGGGACAGTTATGCTACTTTTTGTGCCTCAGCTTCCTTTCTAGAGAATACCTATCTCATACATATATGTGAGAAAGAAATGGATAATACATGTAAAAATCTAGAACAGCCTGGTCTAGAGAAGCATTCATTAAATATCACCTATGTCTTATGCCCATCTGAGATATTCTGAGAGATGTTTTGAAGTTTTCTGCAACAACTTCCTTCACCAGCTTGGAGACATGCGATAAAACCACGTCTCTTTGTAGGATTCTGGTTAAATGTCTTCAGCCACCTCACCCATCAGAATGTCTGGCTTCCTCCTGTGATGATCTTTAGGAGCCCTGGAGTTCCAAGGGTCTATCTTTGCTACTAGAACCAGAACTAAGACATCCCCCGAGAGGTGAGAGCAGGTTGTCACTGCTGCTGGAAATCGGCTTCTGCTTGGGCTCATGCATCCCCAGGTGCAGCACAGTAAAACACAACAGGTCAAACAAAGGGCCCCCGACTTGTCACTCCTAAGATGTCAATGTGGTGATGTCTGAGAGTGGCTGAGGCCTAAAGCTCCAGGGCAGTCCCTCTCCCAGGTTAGTTCTTCAGGGTGTGAGGGAAGGTCCTTCTCCACCTCTTAGTCATGACTGGCCAGAGAAATTTTACATCATTTGAGCAGGGCAACTGGACAGAATTTTTTTTCTTCCCTTCATCCCATGTTCGCTTCCCCAGAGCACTTCCCCGGAGCACTATATAGGTTCAGAACCGCCATTCCTTTGACGACCTGACTTTGTACAGGAATGGCCCCTGACTCAGTCTCTTTCTGTTCTGTAGGCTGACTTTACTTCAGAAGTATCATTGTCTTTGTCACTGAGCCTTGACCTGACAGGTCTTATTAACTCTGAATCTCCTACAGAAAGGCTGGAGGTTCCATCCTTCTATGCTTTAAGGGTTTACATATTTCCTCCAAATTTATATACTGGAATCCTGCCCTCTGAGCTGATAGTATTAGGAGATTAGGCCTTTTGGAGGGTGATTAGGTAATGAAAGGGCTTAGTGCCCTTAAAAACAGGCCCCAGAGAGCTGCCTCGCCTCTTTCACCATGTGAGGAACAGGCCCCTTACCAGACACTGGATCTGCTGTCTTGATTGTGAACTTCCCAGCCTCCACAACTGTGAGAAATAAATTTCTATTGTTTATAGGCCACCTAGTCAATGGTATTTTGTTTTAGCAGCCCAAAAGGACTAAGATTCATCCCTTTACTTAAGAAAGCTCATAGTCTTGTACAAATTTGTCTACTTCTCCCTAGCTCTGAATGTCAATAGTTTCATTATCAGGAAAAAATAAAATTCTACCTTACTAGACACTCTGTTACACTCTTATTCTAAAGCCTTTGCTTTATTTTGTAATTGTTTTTGTGGATTATTGGTAGTGAGGGAATGTTCTGAGAGCTGTCAACCAAGTGTCAATTAGAATGATTGAATAGCACATACCATTTCCTCGTGACCTTTATCTGATCATGCACGTGAACAACTCTACTTTCTCAAGAGAAGGTAAAGAGGAAAAATGTTTTTCAGGAAGTGGAAACATCTTTATCTACTATAAATATTTATTAAACACTACCAGAGTATTTTGAGTCTATTTAAAGATAATTGGGATATTTCGAATATTACTTGATATAGGAAAATTCACATAGAGAAAAATAGACATTATTAAATTTTCTTTGGAAAGTTCATTTCTTACAAAGCCCAAAGCCATTTAAGCCATGGTCTAGTATTTAGTTAGTTGCTGCATAATGAATCACCCCCCAGTTTAGTGTCTTTAAAAAGTTATTTTATTAATTTTCATGACTCTATGGGCTGATTAGGCTCAGTTGGGAGATTCTTCTGTTCCACAAGTTGTCAGCTGGGGTTGCTGTCAGTTAGGGGCTCAACTTGGCTGCCATGTTTAAGATCCTTACTCACATGACTTGTAGTTGGTTATGGCATTAGGCTGGGAGCTAAGCTGGGCTGTCCACTAGAATGCCTTGATTCTCCTCCAGGTAGCCTCTCTGCAAGGCTTAAGTGTCTCACAGCATGGTACCTGGGTTCTAAGTGTGAGTGCTCCAAGGGACAAGGCCCAATATTCAAGCACTTATTAAGCCTTTTTTTTTTTTTTAATTTTCCTTGCTTAATGGTCAAGTCCAGAATGTGAGTGGGAACTGCACAAGGATATGAATACTAGAGGCTTTATTCATTGACTTTAACTAAAGTCACAGCTGACCACACATAGAATCTCTTCTGAATTCTAAGAGAGCAGAATTAGGATTTTGGAGGAACCTCAGAGACATCATAGTTCAGCTTCTCTTTACTTTCCCAAGGCAGCAATTCAAATCTGGGCTATTCATTGTAAAGACGATTTTGAGCCATGATCTGTGCAAGCATAGTCCCTTTCTTGGGCAGGTACAGCTTCTGCCCTCAGGAGCTCACAGTATAGAGGGCAAACCTGCAGTTTAGATCTCCTAGAACTGAAGGCCGCACTCTAACCATGGTCCTGAACTGCCTTCCCAGTGTTAATTAAGTGTGTAATGACTATATTAAAGTTAGTTTCAGGTTCTAATTTATGACATAATAGTTATATTTTAACATACACTTTATGGTACATTAGAGTCTCTCAGTAATCAATGTACCTTCTTCTAATCCTGCCTGGTTTATAATACTTGGAGAAAATTTTATTATTTTAAACAATTATAAGGATTTATAGTTGCTCGAATCTTTGCTTTTGTGAAATATTTTTGTTCATGTCTACTATTTACTCGAAGCCAAGTCCTTTGTCAGGAATACAACCTCTAATTATAACATTGTTCCTATGGGAAAATGTAATTTGCTTTTCAATGATCCACTTTATGACATGGTCTCCAGGAATGTGCTGCTCTGCAGTAAAAAGCCAGTTGAGACGACTTTCTCTGTAACTTCTTGCCAGTTGCCTGGCACACTAGGACCAGTGTATATAAAGTAACTCTGCTCTTTTTGTTGACATGTAAAATGTGAGTTAAGAAATAATGACAGATTCCCCTGAGGTAGTGCGGGGATGGATAAGTAAGCAAAACAGGAGAGGAGAAGGTTCTGTGATGCTGTCCACAATCATCCTGCTGGCCATCAAATCCTACCCGTTGTGTAGTGTCCTTCACTTTCACTTAGGTTCTTCCTTCCCAGGAATGACACAGTGGTCGGTGCCGTGAGAGGGGTGCACAGGTGTGCTGTACGATGATGATGAGTTGGCAGGCTCTGGGTGGTTGTGAAAAGCTCGCTGGTGGAAGTGATGTTCCAACTGGCACTTGAGGCATGAGGGAAGAGGTGCCTAGAATCTTCCAGGAAGAGGAAACGAGATGCATAAAGGGCCAGAGGAGAGAGGATGAACACCAAGGAACAAAAATAAGCTTTTGTCCCCCTCCAGAAAAAGGCAATATACTTTCAAATGTAAATTGAAACTTCAGTCTGTAGAAAGGCAGAAAATCTGCAGGCAGCTTTAAAATATGGCCCCCTTGTCCACTCCAGCATTTGGCCATGGAGAAATACACAGAGGCTGGCTCCTATCCCATCTAGAGTACCAGTTCCCCTCTTTAACCTTCAAACACTAGGTAAGGACCCCATCACTACTCTGGATCACCAATATTTTGTGTTCTTTTATCCTCTCAAATATTGTGCTTTATTTTCAGCTAACATTAATAGTGTGTCCTTTGTATGTGGCAGACACTGTTCTAAGCATTAAAATACGAAGTAAATTAACACCTTTATTACTCAAGATAAGTTTCACTGGGTAGCTACTATTAGTATCCCCATTTTATATATGAGGAAACCGAGGCATAGAGAGATTAAGGATTAAGTAAATTGCCCAAGTTCACATAGTTAGGCAACGGCAGAGCCAGGATTCAGACCCAGAAGGTATGTTGTCAAAGCTTCTGATCACTGTTATTCTGCCCCCCGTTTGGTACTTATGTGTGGGTTTTATTTCTGGTTGTCTTTTATTTTTTTATTGTTGGGAATTCATTGAGGGTACAAAGAACCAGTTACACTGATGGCATTTGTTAGATAAAGTCCCTCTTGTAATTGTGTCCCTTCCCGAAGAGGTGTGTGCCTTCTATCTCACTTTGTTAAAACTCCGTCAGGCATCATGATATTTATATATTTCCACAGCACTGAGGCTTGTACCTCGCATCAAATAGGAACTCAATGAATATTTACCCAATGACAAAATGACAGAAACCAAAATGTAGATCATTGTAAATTGTATAATTCTCTGTATGCATTCTGGGCTTACTAAAAGATCTCCTGTAATAATAGTAATAACAATTTACAAAATACTCAAATAGGATTTGATTCTCAGAACATGTCTGTGATGTGGCTAGAGCAGATATTGTGCCTGTTTTACATCTAGTAAAACTGAGGCAGACACAAAGAAATTGACTTGCTTCCATCACATCCAGTGGTAGGCTGGACCCAGGGTCCAAGCTTCTAGTCCTGTGATATTCCACATTAGGTTTCTCCCCAGTATAGCAGTCACATGCAGGCCATGGCCTAACTCTGGGTTGTCTACTTATGACAGCAGGATGTCTTACTATCAGTAGCTATTTGTATATGGTAGCATTGAGAGGGTTGGGGTGGGGCGCATACCAGTCACCTTGAACTCTCAGTCTGAGAAGAGGACAATACAATATCCATGAAAACAGGTTTAAATTAATGCCATGTTTATTCACTGACATCTTCAACCCTTGTTGAAAATCAAGTGATGGGAAAAAGGTAAATACCAGAAAATACAGAAAACCATTTTAAAGAAAGAATAAAAAAACATGGAAGAGTCACTTATAGGGAAGTTTCCACAATGTAAATCCTATGTTTTATTTTATTTTGGAGAAAAAAAGAAAAAAGAGGACGTCTTTGTTCTAGCTGAAGTAAAAATTCAAATCAAAGCGAGCACTTGAGGTGGCAGACCTTGTTTGGAAACTCCTTTTGTTTATAATGTAGGTTTTTCTGCCCGTTATGAAGCAGATGCTTATACAAGCATTACCAGTGTTGTCAATAACACTGTAACATTTGCCTTCAATCCCTTTGTTGCTCAGGGAACATGTTGGGTTTCGGCACATTTAGCTTTGCCATTTACTTCACAAATTGCAGCTGTGTAGTGCTACAACTAAGTCGATTTTACTGAGAATAAAAATTGAAGAAAAAAAATTCTCCTAACAACCTTTCCAGTAATCACAGGCCTGGAATATTTTGTGTGTGTTTGTGTGTGTGTTTTCCAAACAACATGGTCTCTGTACAATGATGCCTCAGTAAGAATCTTCCTGCAAATTTAATTCGAAAGAGAAGGCTTTGTTGTTATTAAACACAATGGCAGTTTGTACATCTCCACATCATTATGTTGCTTCTCATTATGGTAATTCATTTGCTTCTGCTTTGTATGGATATCAAATAAAAATCACTCTCGCTCCTGGCAAGTGATTGCCATTATGGGGACACTCTGGGAGCCCAGCTAAGCGGTGCTTGGTGTCATAGCAAACACAATTAGCAAAGCGGCATCCAGAGTGGCTGTGTGGAGTTGCCCTGTGGTGAGTCTGTGCATTTTCTATTTAGCAGGGCTGTAGGTTACTAGGCTTTGCCGCGTGCTTTCTCTGCGTTATTCTCTGTACCATTTGCTATTCAAGTCAAGCAGCGTGGGGACTTTGTGTGAATTTTATTTTTTCCTTTTCTCTGATGGGCTCTTCCTCGGCACTGCCTGGACTTAGAGAGCCCTCGGTTATCTTGTCCTCTAAAGAAGTGTTAAGGACAGTGTCACCAAATGTCCACTCTGGCATTAATGTGGGTGTTTCCCCCTTTTTTTCTCCTCTCTATAGCCGTTTGTCAACAACTTGATAGCATTAAGTCTTGTATGAGGTTCAAACAAAACCCTTTAAGGTTGTTATTAGTGACCTCTATGATAAAAATAAAACAATTTTATACTCTCCTGGGTGAAAGAATTTGAGGTGGGGTCATAGTTGAGGCCCCAGAAGGCTTAGGCACCTCAGCCAGTGATGGGTCCATGTGGCTGGGCTTGACAGCACCAGCTGCCTCTTTGAGATCCAAGACACAGATCTGAGTCTTTGCTGAGCCATAAGAAAAAGGTCTAGGCTTAGTTGGAATGGTTCTTTTGTGTGGAGGTACAGGGTTGTGCCTGAGTTTGCTGAGGACACTTATTCATCCTTTAGTATTCATTTTCATTATTTTGGGAAGCTGTTCCTGATGCCTCCAGGCACAAATGATTCCTCTGACTTCTAGGCTGATTAGTGGCCTACACTGATTGTCTCCCCAATAGCCGTTATCATTTTGCTTCTTCCTCTCCCTTCTCCTCCTCAGCTTTATTTTCTGCTTCCTTTTTGTTAAAATTTGTAGCTATGTGCCCTGGGAATAACCCCATTTCGGCTCCAAGAAATGACTTTCATTGGCTTAAGTGAACCAAGGAATCAAAATTCCTCCTTCAAGTGATTAATTTAGGCATGGGCTTGAGATATAATTCTGGCCAATGAGACTTGAGGGGAAGTCTGCTGGAACAGTTTTCCTCTTGTAGTAAAAGAAAGACAAGTTATGAGATACTGTTCGGTTTCAGCTCCTGTGTGAGGATGTGATGTCTGGAGCTGCAGCAATGATCTTGTGACAATTAGAGTCAACCATGAGGCTAAGAGTCAACACACTGAGAATGGTCCGGAAAGAGAAACAATTCTGCATTTTTGATGGGTTGTTAAGTCACTAAATTAGCCTACCCTAAAATCTCCCTACCTCTGGACTTCTTTCAGATAAGATAAAACATTTCCTGTCATTTAAAACATTCTTAGCTTTTCTGCTATTTGCAGCCCCAAATACCACAGTTGATACATTGATACATGATTGCTCTTCCTGGAAGGTTCTGTAATTATTTTTACCTTTTAAAGTCTGACTCCTTGACTAGGTGGTATTTTCTGGAGAGTAGGTCTTACTCATTTTGCAATCCCTGGCACCTACCACGGAGCCTGTCACGTCCAAGTGCTGCTCACATTGTTTGTTAGATAAACACTATCTGTGAGGAGTGCTCATCATTAGGGCCTCGAGACTCACAGCTCAGACCTGTCCTGTCAAAACAGAGAGAACAGTGCATTGAAAGTTCCCTCTCACCGGCATGCAGGAGTCAGAAGCGATTTTCCTTCTGTGCTGTCTTAGAAAACGGTCAGCATTTCTCCAGAAGAGCTACACCCTGGAACAATTTTGGTACCTTCTTCAGAAAACACATTCCTGAAAAACCATTCATAAATTTATAAGTTTTATAAATATATCTTAGCTATGTTTCAGACAGTATCTTAAGGAATCCTATTTTTCCTCTAACAAGGGGGAAAAAAGGACTCTGAATAATCATTTTCTAATTTACCAAGTATCCTAAAATTTTCACATAGAGGAAATTCATTTTTATGCAGAACTCTACCAGGTTAAGATATTGTCCTATTAAAATTTTTTTGACCTGTATTTGCTTTTTTTTTTGAGACAGAGTCTGTCTTTGTCACCCTCAGTAGAGTGCTGTGGCCTTATAGCTCACAGCAACCTCAGTCTCTTGTGCTTAAGCCATCCTTTTGCCTCTTGCCTCAGTCTGTTGAGTAGCTAGAACTATAGGCCCAGCTATTTTTAGAGATAGTGTTTCCCTCTTGCTCAGGCTTATCTCCAGCTCCTGAGCTCAGGCAGTCCATCCACCCCAGCTTCTTAGAGTGTTAGGATTATAGGCAGGAGCCACGGTGCCTGGCCTGACCTGTATTTTCTTTTATGGAGGAGAGAAAAACAACAAGTCAATGAACTATCATGAAATTGATTTTTAAAGCTTTCCAGATGATGTCATAGGGTGTGTGAACATTCAGCTCAATCCTCTAAGCTTTTCTAAGTAAATATGAGCCAACTTGTAGGTTAGTGATGAATTCTTTTTAATTGAAAGAGTGTTTGGAATGCTAGCTATTCCCAGGCTGACTTTTAGGAGTCCATCTAAGGCTATCATGTCCACAGAATATGGCTGGCAGCAGGGCGGTGACCTGTAGACCCAGGCTCTTGGGCCTATACCCCACTGCTCTGTGTTAGTGTCACCAGCTGCTTGGAGGCCAGGGAAGCCTTTCCTTTTTCTGCTCCTACCTCTTGGGATTTCCTTAAAAATTAAAAAAAAATTATTTTGTTATTTTGTTACTTAAAATTTTATTATGCATTTTTATCTTTCTCTACCCCCTGGGATTTAACTTCCCTTTCCACAGTAGCCTGGGCCCCTCCCCCATTCCCCGTCTTGCCCCTGTGACAGGAAGAGCAGGTGGTGCTGGGCCTGGGCTAGCTTTCCCTGCTTCTGTGGCTCCCTTGTCCTCTCCCCCAGTTCTTGGGTCCAGGAATTGGGATGCTGCTGCAGGGTGGCCCTCCTTTGCTCAGAGCCACTGTGCTATGCTAATGTGTTTTGCATAAAGGCCCAAGACTAAGAGGGATGGCAAAAGCTAAGTTTAGCCCACAATTTGCTCCTTAAACACTGTGCCCTGGCATGTGTCTGGTAGAAGGATGCTTCATTCATTCAATGAACCCTTTTTTGGTTGATTCCTCTGTGCATAAAAAAGCAAGGTGCCTTTTTCTAGTTGCTTTGGAATGGCTAGAGGAAGCCCTGCCACTGCTGCTGTGCAGTGGGGACCAGGACTAGGAATGCACAAGAGGGCCCTGTGCCCTCCAGCCTCCTCTTCTCCAGAGCCTCTGCCAGAGCTCTCCAGACCAACACAGCTCAAACTGTGGAAGAGGCATAGAATGGCTCCTTCTTGAAAGGCCATATAGGTCTCAAAAACCCAGCACAAGGAAGAGGGGGTGGTAACTCTATCTGTCTTTTTGTACCCTGTAATAGAAGGCCCCACAGATGGCCTCTGGACACATTCTCTCCCTTAACTACCTTTTCTTTTCCATGTAATGTCCTCTTTGGAATTTTCTGCGCCAGTGCCCCCAGTCCTTTCTGGGCAATTTGAACCTCTCTACACAGGAAGGGAACTTTCTGGCCTGTCCCCTCAGACACTTCTTGTATCACAGACAAACAAGATCCCCAGGCTTTGGTTGGATGCAAAGGCCATCTTGTCTTCATTTGGTCATTGTCAACTGCACAGGGTCGAGGTTTTGATTCCTGTTCCCTGCCTTGAGGGTGTTCTGGTTCCAGTTTAGTTTTTATATGAGCAAGGGCTTCTTCACTAGTTTTCCTAAGAACCCAGCCGGCTTCCCAAACCTAGCATTGATTTTTCTAATATCCATAAAGTTTAGTCTATATGAAAAGGCATATCATTTCTTGTTAGCATGACCTTTTTCATTTAAAAGTCATATCCTTGGCATTGGATTTTTCTTTCCCATTCACTGGTACCAGTTCTGATTATATTATCAATTATTTCAGATCTCCCCTTACCTCCAAAAGAAGGGCAGTGTGAGTTCTGGTTTGTTTGTTTATTTTAATTTATTTTATTTTTTTGGAGACAAAAGTCTTACTTTGTCACCCTCAGTAGAGTACTGTGGTGTCATATATCAGAGAAACCTCAAAGTCCTGGGCTCAAGTGAGTGTTCTGCCTCCCCTCCTGAGTACCTGGGACTATAGGCACCTGCCATGATGCCTGGCTAGTTTTTTTAGAGATGGGGTCTCACTCTTGTTCAGATTGGTCTCGAACTCTTGAACTCAAGTAATCCACCCACCTTAGCCTCCCAGAGCACTGGGATCACACGTGTGAGCTGCTGAGCCTGGACCCAAGTTGGTTTATTAAATCATACTGGCATTGAATTTGGTTTTGACCCAAGTATGTAAATAAAAATGGAAAGTTGGACTGGCATGGGAGGGTGCTAATTTAGCCTGACATTCTCCTGTTTTCACTGGTAGGATACATCTTTGAGCATGGTATGCATTTTCAAGGGAGGGAAGGTGGCTGTGGAAATCCTGGGGGTGACAGGTTCTGTACAGGGCACGAGAGTCCTCATAGGACCCTGGTCCCTTCTCCTCTCCCATCCTCATCTTCCTCACTTGCTTCCCTTTCCTTTTTCTTTCCTTTCTTGCTTCCCTTCGTGTCCAGTTCCCAGTCCTTCCTCCTTTCCTCTTTCTCTTCTCTCAGAACTTCCCAGAAGGCAAGTGAAGAGCTGGAGGCAGAGTTTTTGAGACAGCTTTTGCATGTTCTATGATGGTGATTGGGAAGGGGAGAGTGGACAGTGGAAATTGTTCTTCAGCACCCAGCCTGGGACAGGCCACCCCTTATACATAAGGAGAGCAGACGGGCTGAGCACGGGGAGTTAGGACGTGCCCTGCTGTGGAGTTGTGCTGACACTGATCCTAGGGCAGGACCCACTGCTCTTCCTCTCCTACCTTTCTCTCCTCTCATCTAACCACTCACTAGACCCTGTGGACTATGCCTCCTAAAATCACCACTTCCCCTCTCTCTGTCCGTAGTTCTTAAAAATAGGTCAGCTATATTAATTTAGGTTACCCAGAAAAGCAGAGCTGAGTGAAGGACTTGAGTGAAGGTATAGTTGCCAGAAACATCAACGAGGGAGAGGGGAAGTGACAGAGGGGCGGAGGAAAAGCCAGTATGAATGCATGTTTTTGAGATAGCCTGGTGCACAGTGGAGCCCTTCCCCTGCAGTCTCTGGGAAGCATATAGGATGCCTCTCAGAACTGTCCATTTGCAGGATGGGTGATTGAGGCATTTATCCACCATCTCTTGTTCCCTGCTGGTTAAAGACATCTTCAGAGGTGTTCCACCAAGGCATGAGAGCCTGAACAGGTTCCAGATGTGCTGGACAGGTCCTGAAGCCACAAGAGACGCAAAACACATTGAGTGGGGTTGTGGCCAGGGCGAGGTGAGTCTGGGCTCCAGAGGGAGCTGTCCATCACAGCAAGGACCTTCCTCCACAGTGGGGGCTGCACATCATGGTGGGGACTGTCCACCTTGTCAGAGATAGCCCACAGTGGCAGGGTGGGCTATCATCACGGTGAAGCAGGGTCCACCCACCACAGCAGAGAGGACGCCCACGGCAGCAGTGGGGACTCCCACTGCGACTGTGCCTGATCTCAGAAACTGGACAAAGCAACGCAGCACAGACAGCCCGTAAAAGAGAAACAACGAGTCTCAGGCTTTCCTCAATGCTGGCCTAATATCCATCCCGTCTACCTGGGATCCTGAAGAAAGTGTGTGGTTTCCTAATGTTTTGCTCTCAGTCTTGTCTTCTGTTTTTCTCATCTTTTCCTAATTAAATCCTTACTGTTTTTAAAAACATAGTTGATTTCTATTTTCAATATCAAAATTAAAAAGTGAGAGAGAAAATAATCCAAAGCAAACTTGAGAATGCAGCTGTGTGTTTTACTTTTTATGAGCCTACGTTATGTACCATTTAGAAAAAAAGAAATAAAACAAGAACGTTTCAGAAGAGGGTTAATTCAGAAACCTTTAAATACAGTTCCCATGTAATAAGAAAGGCTGAGGTTTGCTTGTGGGACAGGAGGCAGGCATGGGGACACTCAGCTATTCTGAGAACTCCAGGACAGGTGAGGGAACTCCAGGTGAGAGGAGGTAGCCCTGAACTCCCTGAATCCCAGACCTCGGAGGCTGAGTCTAACTTCTCCTGAGGGGAAACTCCTCCCGTGGGTGATTTGGCAAAGGATAAGGGGCTGAGGTGGACAGCTGTGGTTGGTTGACTAGAGGAGATAAAGAGCTTTTTGTTCAATCAAAAGGAAGAGATTAAGGAAGAGCATTGAAGACAGTTTTTTCTCTTACAGTAAATCAATTCTGGACTGTGTGCAGTTCTTCACACCATGTTGAGTGTGTAGTTTTTGGTGTCAGAGGCAGGGATTCCCTACCCTGTGCAGAAGGAAGGGTTTAGCAGGGGAGGCTGAACCTCTGAGGCCATCCTCCTTGGCAGTCCTGTGGTGCTGAGAGTGCTGGTGGACCGATTTAGGACATAGGCAATTTCATTTTGCTTATTTTGAAACATTTCTTATCAATTGTGAGAATGAGCACAAATTTCCATAAAGCAGTCTTCTCATCTGCGTGGGGACAGTCACTTGTCTCACTCGGCCATTTCTCTGTACACCCACTGCACCTCTAATCGCCACCCGTTCCGTTGCCACCGCTCCACTTCAGGCCAGCACCAGCTCTGCCTGGGTCACCTCTGCTCCCCTTTCTCCCTTGCATATATTTCTCACATGTCTTTTACAGAGATCTTCCCAAGAATAATACTGGCTCATATCTGTGATCGTTAATTTTATGTGTCAACTTGACTGGATCATGGGATGCCCAGGTATCTAGTTAAACATTATTTCTGGACGAGCCTGTGAGGGTGTTTCTGGGAGAGGTTAGCATTTGATTCAGTACAGTGGACTGAATGCCCACGTTGGGAGGACATTAGCAAATCCCTGGAGGGCCCAACTAGCACAAAAAGATGGAGGAAGAGAGAATTTACTCCATCTCTCTGCCTGCCTGCTTGAGCGGAGGAGGGAACTTCCTGGCCTTGGCATGCTGGTTCTCGGGCCATCACAGTCAGACTGGAACCTGTACCACCAGCTCTTGGGTTCTCAGGGATCTGAACTATGCCACAGAGTTTCTCTGGAGAACCCCAACTAATACATCCTCCTTCTTTAAAGTCCTTTGCGCTCTTGTAGTTGTTCTTAAGATGAATGTCAAACTCCTTAACATAAAATGAAACTCTTTAGTCCGTGAGCAGAAAACATGTCTATCTTCTCACCCTATGTCTTCAGTCCCCGCACACCGACTACTAAATAGTAGGACTTAGTAAAGTTTTAGTTTTTAGCACCTGTCACAGCTTCAGCTCACTAGGGTGGCTCCTTCACAGAAAGTGACTCAGTATTCAGGCCCTTTATACCAGAAAACATAATTTCTATGACTGCTCATAATTTCTCTTTTAGTGAAAGAGAACTGGAGAGTCACATAAGAATTTTTCACTGTCTCCCCCAGGAGGACCACACTTACGGCCCATCATCCAGAACTGGACAGATGGTCTGACCTCACTGCAAGGGAGTCTGGGATATGCTCTCTTCCTTTGTGCCTGAGAGTAGAAAATGGAGCTTGGATGACTGGCTAGCACTGTGTCTGCCACACCGTTAATGAAGAATGGACAACCCAGACTTTGGGAAATACACTGTGTTTAGTCCTGTCCATGTCATGGAGGTCAAATTTTGACCTGTGAGTGGGTAACAAATGATTCCCCTGAAGGTCCTGCTCTTTGTCATGTTTGGGGAAGAAAGCTGTGTCTTGAATTTGGGGGAATAAACTGCTATTTCTACTACCTGGGCAGGAAGAAGGAGCCTGTTACTCTGGGGCACAGTGGTCTAGAGAGTCTCGTGAGAGGTGGGAGAAGGAAGAGTACGAGGTGAGTTGGTTGCGTCATTAACCTGGTATCACCTGAGAGCAAAGCAGGGACTCTGAACTTGGCATTAGGGTTTGTGAGCAGTAGGTGCAGCAATAGCAATGGAAGCTGGAGAACCCCAGCTGAGTTCTAGAAACGCCGAACTGTCACTGTATCTTTGGCCAATACCACTGCCTGGTTGTGACTGTGCCTTTAAGGCAGTTAGGGAGAGAAGAGAGTCTACGCTTGGATCAAATCTGCACAGAGGGAACAACCAGGTGGAATAAGCTCTGAGATGGTGCAGTGAGGTATGCACATAATGATATTCCAGGGTTTGGAGGCGAGAGTGGTAAAAGGGACAAGTGAGCACTAGGACTGCTTCGTAAAACAGTAAGGTAAAACACGTCCAAAGAGTCTTAGAAACTCCTTGGGTTGGGGAAAACCTACAGAAAGTTTTGGGTTCCTTTCATCCCAGGAATTTGGGAGACTAAAGCCACTATGATTAGGACATGAAAAGAAATATGATCTTATTTTGTAACTTAGTTGGGCAAGTGGGACATTTAAGTTACAAATATTATGAATGTTTAAAGTGTACCTCACAGCCTGTGCCAACATACATTAGCCTCAACTGGTCTCATCTGATAATAGAAGTTACACTTAGCAAAAGAGATAGAAAAGCACTTTGCAAGAAAACTTAAATAGTGTTATTTATCATTGTTAATGATAAATAGTAACCACAACAGTAACAACTCCAGCAAGTTTGCCATGCCCGTAACAAACACTGCAAATGTATTTGTTCTTGATATTATCTGTACGCCCACTTCTCTTATTTTAATATTTGTTTTGCTTTTAAAATTATCCGCCTCATTTTAGTGTCAACTTTAGTTGCTGCATTCATCAACTTGGAAAGCCTGCAGCCGTGGACAAGAGTGTCATTCGATAGGTTTGATATATTCAGCTCTGCATCGGTAATCTATTTGCAAAATTGTTCAATTTGAAAGTGACACATTTGATTCACTTGACTTTCCTTTTTCGAGCACAGTAAAATTTGAAGGAATTCAAGAGGTGCTGGGCACTCGTCACCGAGGAGAAAGGACAATAAAGGGATGTGTAAAGTACTCGGGAGAAAATCGCTGTGTGTCATTAGTGGTTGAACTGAGAGAAGAGCCCTGGGAAGTTACAGCTCCTCGAACAAAAGACAATGACGGCTGGAGGGGAATGGAATCTTGTTAAGGTTTTGAAATCTTTTTAGTTGATTTGTATTTTTTTCAACATTTTAACATAATTTATTCTAATTCTTTAAGCAGAAAATTTGAAAGTATAGCTATATCAAAATAGAGAAAAACAAAATGAAAAAAAAAAGAAAACGGTTCATAATTCTGCCACCACAGAGAACAATTATTCATATTTGGTATCTTCTATTCATTTTGCAGTGTTATATATAAGTTATTTTTGCTGTTATTGTTTTAATTAAAAGGAAATAGTTTGTACATCAAATGGCAATCTTTATGCTGAGAAGCCAGATTGAACCCCTGGTGTAAATTTGTGACCTAACTTTTGCTGGATGTCCATAGCATCTCTCTAGTGTAAAGCACAAAGCAGACCCTATCCTAGCTTTAAAGAGCTTATTATGATCTGAGGAGTCAAGGCAGCTAAATGTTCCATTTAAATCACAGAGTACTTGCTGAAAATTATGCTGTGACCAGCCCTGTGTCAGCTAGCAGAGCCATGGATGCCGAGGGTAAATACCTGGAGTCTGCCCTGAAGGCCTCAAGTCTAGTGGAAGACAGGGCGAGACTTATGCACCATCCAGTAAGTAAAGATCCGCGGTGCTGTCACAAACAGCAGTGCCTTGGCGTTCAGACGAGGGAACAGCCATCGAAAGTTGAGGTCATAGGAACAGTGTGACTGGAGAGGTGAGTTTTGAGCTGGATCCTTTTGTAGGTAGGAAGGATCTGGAAGGCAAGCAGTGAGGTGACTGAGTGTCTCCGCCAAAGGCCTGAGCAGCACAACAGGAGCTGTGGACCAGGGGGTGTAGGCTGAACAGGCTGTGGGGGTAGGGAGATGGGAGTGGAAAAGTAGGATCAGCCCGAGGAACCTGCAGGCAGGACACCTCCCACGTTGCCCATTCCTAAATTATAAAGGAAGAGGTTTCCTTTTTGAACCTGGATGCTAGCAGTTTTCATGAGTGAACCTTTGTTTTTTAACAGAGTCTTGTTTCTTAAAAGGAACAAGGGTTTGTTTTGTTTTGTTTTTTTTTTCAGAATATTTCATGTACTTATTGTAATCATTGGCAAGGATCATTATAATTTCATCCCACAATTTAATTTTGAACTTGCAGTCTTTTTTTCTGTCTTCTTTACTTCCAAAATTCTTTCTTTTCTTTTAAAATTGTATTTCAAAATATTAAGGGGGTACAAGTGTTCCTGTTACATGGATAGCTTTTGTAATGCTTAAGTCAGGGCTACAGGTGTGCCCATCACCTGACTGTGTTTGCTGCACTCATCAGGTAGTTCAAAATTGTTTTTATTGATATATGTATCTGTAAAATTAATTAATTTTTAAAAAATTGACAAATAAGAATCGTATTTTTATATGATTTTTGATATACACATACATTGATGGTTTGAAATGCATTGTGGAATAGTTAAATTGAGCTAATTAACATTTCCTTGTAATAAATACACTTACAATCTGCACTCTGTGATTTTCAAGTGTATACTATATACCGGATCATGTATTAACTATAGTCATTATGTAGTTGATGACTTATCCTCCTAAGTGAAATTTTGTGTCCTTTGACTGACATCTCCCACCCCACCGCCTCTCCCCACCACCCCATCTACCTCAACCACGTCCAGGTAGCCACTATTTTACTCTCTGCATCTATAAGTCTGATTTTTAAAAATTCCACATATAATTGAGATCACTTTTCTTATATAAGCGATATATCTTTTCCTATATATGTTATTCCAGTAAAAGAAATACCTAGTAATAATAAAAGTTCAGAAACTTATTTTTTAGGTGACCCACGAGAGTCAATGTAAACACATGACCAGAACATAAATGGAAGTCTTGTAGAATAGTAATTGCGGCCACGGATGTCAGTTTCTGCTGTGTCTAGCAGTGAAACTGGCTAAGTTATGTAATATCTTTGGGCTTCAGATTCTTCATCTGTACCAGTGGAAAAATGATCCCACTACACAGGGTTGTTGTGAAGATGAAATGTATGTAATATAATTTCTCACCTAAGAAAAGGGCTTACCCAGTTATAGCAACTGCTATTATAGGCAGAGGATGCATGAGGTGACTTCCTCACAGCTTGCTAGGTACTGGATTATTTAAGAATTTTCCGGTATTTAGAACTGACTGAAAAGTGCAGCTCTTTGGATATGTTACAAATTCTACTAGAGCAGTGTTTTAAAATGGTGGTGAGGCCAGTGTCCACACGGGAGTGGTACTAAGCTCTCAATGTGTAAGCATTAAGCCCTTGAACATAACCCTTCCTTAATTCATAACCTATGAGGTGGTCAGGTCAAGGAAGTTCAGCTACCTTCAAAGCATTTTTTATTTTTTAGTATGAGAAGTTTTATTTCTCAACTTTGGTCTTTGCAGCAAGAAGACATTTTGAGGTTATCCTCTGATGAGAATACGTAACATTTCTTTATATTGCAGATTAAGGTTAAGACGAAAGTTGTGCCTGTTAGATATTAGATGAGCTATTTAGAATTTAGGAACTCTACCCATCTACCACTCCATCAATGCAGAAGTGGAGTGTAGACTTTTGGATATTTTTTCTCTCTACCTGGACACAGCCTGTATCACTACCATGTCTCACTCAAAAATCTGGCTATTTCTTATTTATCCCTTAGGTGGCTTTCTCTGGTACCCCAAACCTTGGTTTGGAGGCCTCTCCTATGTGTCTTCACACTTTTTTTTTTTTTTTTTAGCTGATGTGTTATCCTTTTCATATTTGTGAAGGCTCAGTCGTGTGAATGTGGCTGAACAGTGTAAACTGTTTATACATTTATACTATAAACATTTAGTATAAAAGTGCTTTTAGCTATAAAAAGGATTCGCCTCTCCCCAAAGTCCTATGCGCCTCTCAGTTTTTAGTAAAATGTAACTTCCTTAGCTCAAAAATAGGTAAGATCAAAATGTTCCAGGCAGTTTCCTCAAGCCTTATTCCCACTCCTTCAGAAGTCAGTCTTTGAGTCCAATAGCGGCATAGGTTCCAGATGGTCTGTATAATTTGAGTAAATCATGCATGTCACATAAAAAGGAAAAAACCTAAAAAGTATATTGGCAAATGTGTTCTATGGATCTGACCTAGAAACCCCTTGGTCAGACCAAGGGTGATGAATCTCTCTTACTCCTCTGCTGAGTCCATGGCTCTCACCCCCTGCTGGAAGGAGAGTAGCCGGGGTATTTTCCCGGTGTTCAGGGACTGTGAGTTCCAGGAAGGTGAGGGCCACACCTTGCTCTCTCATGTCCTCTGAGGCCAGGACACTGCCTGTCACATAGTAGGTGCTTTCAAAAGTTTGTTGAATGAAAGAATGAGGATTTATCAGTTAGGGCCTGGATGATCCTTTAAACCTAAGCTCAGATTATTAGAAATTGGGAGCTGGCATCCTCTTCTTTCAGGACAGGGAAGACTCAGGTTTCAGGACATCATTGTTGCTCAGCCACTTCTCCAGGGAGCGGAGGACATCTTTCTGTCTTGCCCAGAAGAATGAGTCAAAAATCTCCTTTCAAGCCTACAGACAAAAACAGCAAAACAAAAACAACATATCTTTTCAATCAGAACAATACTTAACATCTTCTGAAATTGTATTTAAAATGTCTTCTTTTTACCTAAAGAAAGAGTGGTGGAACACATTATTCTTAGTGAAGCATCACAGGAATGGGGAAGCATGAATCCTATGTATTCAACTTTGATATGAGGACAATAGTGACAATTAATGACACAGTGGGGGATGGGGGAAGGAGAGAGCAGACAGAGAGAAAAGGAGGGAAGGGTGAGGGAAAGGAAAAAAAAAAAGAAAACAGTGACTAATTCTCACATAAATAGATTTAATTTTGACCAAAGTACATTATTTAAACAATAATTTTTAATTCAATTTGTTAATATGTTGTTTAGGATAGTGCATCCTCATTTATAAGTGAAATATGTTTGTAATATCCCTGTATAATATTTTTTCCAATTTTAAACAGGTGTATCCAGATGAAGTAGAATGATTTTGAAGTATTTCTTCTTTTTCTATTATCTATAAGATTTGGCATGATCTGTTTTTTGAAATTATCTTCTACTTTTATTTATAAAAATAAATATTCTCTATTTTTTGAGACTTTAGAAAAAAAGGAAGTTAACTGATGACTCCATACTGAACCTCAGAGTCACAGCATCCTACGATAGACATACTTTGACAACATGACTGTTACTTTTCTTGCATTACTGTTGCATTATTATTCTTGCTCAATATTTTGTAATCATCTGATTTCTTTTCTGAATGTATTTATCTTCGTTCATTCTTTACGAGGTTTTTGTTATCTTAAACATTGTTATAGTTATTAAATTTTAAGCCTCTTTAATTTTGTTAAGGCAAAAAGTGGAATCCAAATAAACACATGTACATGTATAGAGAAAATTTTAAAAAAAAGAAAGAGTGCTTAATTTTAATCAGATTCTCAAAGTTGTCTCTGCCTCCTAAGAGGATCAGAATCATTGTACCAGAGACTCCCTTAAAATAGGTCAGAGGAATCCCCTTTCTATATTGTCACCAGATAAAAGGCACTGAAGATGCCTTTATGGGACATTTCCTTTCCCTTTATGTATCAGCGCCATTTTTGTGCCCAGTGATATTGTTCTTGCCAAGGAGAGGTCTAGTGGGGGTAAGTCACCTTCTTCATTTAACACCAGTGAGCAGTTGCTTGCTGTCCTGCTCTGTCTCTGCCCTTCTATCAACTGGCCTACCTAAAATTGGGAGTTAGGATTCTTGTTTTAAACAGAAGCTCTGCACTTTTGCAACTTGCTTAGCCTTTATAGAGCTTTTTTCTTCACATCTAAACATGATGTTCCTCGCCTCTTGGTATAATGCTCTTAGCTCAGAATGTTGTTCGTGCACTCATTTATTCTCTCAGCTCACATTTATGGAGGGCCCATTGCACACTAGATACTGGTCTAGTGGTTCCCAAGGAGCAAAGATTCCAGGGGAAGGAGTCAGACAATGAACAAATAGAAAAATAAGATACAGAATCAGATCTGATGAGTGGTATGTGTAGAATTCAAATAGAAACAATGCCTTAGAAAGAGTTGAGATTGAAATATCATGGAATGCCCCTTTGAGGGGATAATATATAGGATCTGAAGGTCAAGGCAGAGGAGGTGGCTAGTACCATGGTCTGAGGCAGGGGTGGGTTCAGAGGAATGCCAGTGTGGGCTGAAGGGATCCCAGAGGTGGACAGGCGTGGTTTTGAAAGTCATGACAAGGAGTTTGGAATGGGTGTTAAGTATATTTGGGGGCCTCAGGGGAGGGCTGTGTTCTAAAGTATTTTGTAAAAGATCATTCCAGTTTGTGTGGACAGTGAATTGTAAAGAACTAAGAATGAAAGCAGGGAAGCTAATTAGGAGCCCTTCTGGTAGGCCAAACTATAGACAATGAGGGCTTTGATGAAGGTATAGGGTGGACAGAAGCAGCCGATGGTAAGTATGTATGCAAAGCATTGGTCCCAGGCCTGGTGTTCGGTAAGCATCCAATAAAGTCTAGCAGTTCTCATCATCATCATTATCACTATTGGCTTGGTAAAACGAAACTCGACCAAGTAGTGGGTCAATATAACAGTTGTTCCAAGACTATTGGTGAGTTCAGAGCAACCGAGATAGGATAAGCCAACTCTTATTTATAGGCAGACACTTAATTATTGTTATTTTTCAGGCACTGTCTTGGATGCAGTATCTTCAACACTTTTCTCTGTGCATTTTGAGAAGATATATATTATTTACTTCTTCCGGGACACACTGTTTAGTCATTTTGGAGTGAAAGAATGCTGATTATCTTCAAATGACGGATGTGAAACAGTGCATTCGAAGTTGTATGGAAGATATAATATATTGCATTGCTCTGGAATTTATGATGAGCCAGGAGTTGGAAAATATTAGGGAGTTAATATCCAGGAAGAAAGCAAAACTAAACAATGACACAGATAGATTAATATATTTATGGATACTTGTCATGCAGTTTGATGCCAGAAAAGGCAAATGAAGAAGTAATGTTCAGAAAGCAACTCACAATTACCAAGACCGCTAAGCTCTGAGTCAGAGAAATATGAAGACTAGTGACAGTCATACATACATAGTTGCTATGGAGTTATTTAAAGTTACAGAGAGAGACGGAGACAGACAGAGCTGTCCTTTTTCTTTTTTCCCCCTTTTCAGAAGTCTTCGGCTCTACACTTTAACAAATGTACATATCTTTTCAGTCTACCCTGATCAAGCTAGCTCGTATTTACAAGCTAAATTATTCTGAGACACAGAAATCTTAAACGAAAGACTGACATCGCTGCAATCCTTGAAGGTCATGCTGATCTCTTCAAATGTTAGCATTCACTGGAGTAACGTTGGCTTCTCAGCTCAGTGACCTCATCACGTTAGAGTAATCCCTGGAGTGAGTGAAAACATAGCAACACATTCTAAGAAAACACTAGTTTCTTCTAAATGATAATATTCTACTAGGACAGAGAGAGTTTGTTTTCAAAATGTGGACACTAGTATTTCCAGGCAGTGTGGCTTCCAGCTATACTGATAGTTATTCAAGTTTACTGAGTATCCACAGTGGGATAATAATTTTGGCAGTGAATTTTTGCTACCTTCAAAATGCCTCCTTTTAGTCTCTCTCCCTCCTCCTAATTCTTCTATTTTTGAAAATCCTGATGCCAAAAAGAAAAGTGTCTGCCTATAGATAGTTGGGTTGTTAGAGGTACACCTTTTAAGTCAATAAAACAAAATCATCTACAATACCAGTAAGAAACAGCATTCCCCAAACTACAGTCTGTGGACCACTAATTCTTCAAGGCATTACTTGAAGGAAATTCTAGACATATGGTCTGTTATATCTCCTCCTTGAATCTGCCTGAGCCCCACTTTAAGCTCATTCCATCACCATATCTTCAAGGTCACAGCCAGCCACAGTCTCATTAAAACAATGTAAGAAAATTAGCAGAATGAGTCACCACACCTACAGCTGCATGGTCCCTGGCTGTAATCAATATTTATCATCTTCTTTCATCTATTCTAGATTTCCACACTCGTGGCCATCACTGTGCAGTGTTAGATTGCTCGTCTGATGGAATAACCCAGCTCTTCGCCTCTCCAGGTCTGACTCTCTGCTTACCCTGCCTTTGTTAGGCAACAATTACTGTAATTTCCCATTCGCCATTATGTCCAGGAATGACAGCACCAAGCGACACCTCAGTGAATTTCCTGGATCCCAGGCTTCCTTCTCCTTGTGTTCATTAGGAAGCCGAACCTACATGATAATCAAGAAAAATTTCTCCCACTAGGACAGTAAGTCTGGTCCTCAGGCATGAGGAGCTGAGAGCGACCAAATGGCCGTTGTAGCTCTGGGTTCAAAGGAAGTCTTACCATGTTTCCTGGTGGAAGGGCAGCCCCACCAGGAAGCAGGACCTCAAGTACAGCAGACTCTACGTTGTAGGACTGGGAAACACAAATATTGAGTGAATTACTGGGGGTAATGCTGAGAATAGCCAACTTTACTTCCCCTCCCCATCCTTGGGGAGTATTTTAGCTACAGTGGTTGGTTCAGGACTTCTGAGGAAGCTTCCCACCCTGGAGGGTTTTGTCTCTGAACTTATAGACCTTCCCAACATTCCCTCCCATCCGCTGCTTCTGAGTGAGGTGGTTTATAGCAGGATACGTGGATCTTGTGGTCACATCTCCTTCCCACTGACATGCGTCTTTTGCTGCAAAATGTGTCCTTTCCACCAAGCCAAGGTTATGGAGGCAAATGAAGAATTCCTAAAGCCCTCTGATATGGGGAGAGAAGGCAAACACAGTGCAGGTTTTATTTCTGCTAAGAACAAATCTCTGCCCCCCACATTGAGAGTGGCAGGAACCTTAGAATTCAACCTAAGGTGTAGGGTTGCCTCTAATTTATTATTTTGGTTTGGAGGACAATTTCATGGGCTTCCTTTCGGCCTTTCTTACCGTAATTACTCTTTTTTTTTTTTTTGAGGACAGCCTCAAGCTGTCCCCCTGGGTAGAGTGCCGTGGCATTACAGCTCACAGCAACCTCCAACTCCTGGGCTCAAGCGAGTCTCTTGCCTCTGCCTCCCAAGTAGCTGGGACCACAGGCGCCCGCCACAACGCCTGGCTATTTTTTGATTGCAGCCATCATTGTTGTTTGGCGGGTCCAGGCTGGGGATTTGAACCCGCCACCTTAGGTGTACGTGGCTGGCGCCTTAGCCTGTTGAGCTATAGGTGCCGAGCCCATAATTACTCTTATTCCACAAGTCTTGGAGCCACTGTGAAGTTCTGCTAGGTGTATCTGTACTAATTGTGCACCCAGGGCCTTGGGAAGTGGCCCTGGGGTGGGTCCACTGACTTATGGACCCTGGTGTAAAATTGGCTTAGATTAGGGATCCATTTACTACCTGTCCTCTGAGAGTCCCCACTCTAGCCTCAAACTCCATATTCATCACTCCTTAAAGTGAAATGTGAAGTTATTTCAATTTTTTTCCAGTGTACCATTAAACTGATGAATGCCCAAGTGGTAGGTCCTCTTGGATATACTGGTCATGGTTCTTTGGGGTCTCTCCTCAAAGAGACCTTTCCCAGTCTTCACCTGATGGATTCTGGGTCATAGGAATGATTCATAATTAGTGCCTGGGTAAGGGACTATGGTTTTACATTGTGACAGCTGACAAGGGTTTCTCTTTGCCTTGTCTAGATTTTTTTCTGGTCACACAAGTCAATTATCACCTTCGTCAGTTACCCATCTATTTTGCCTCCAGGAACACACAGTCTATTAGTTGTTGCCTTAGGTTGTAATGGGTCAAGGTACCCTAGTTTGGCTCCAGCTGTGTCACCTGTTACTGTAATTATATCTACCTTGTCTCTGGCCATGATGTGCTGCCACCTGACCTCTGCTTCTGTCATCCTTACTGACACCATAGAAGCATCCTTCCCCATCAACACACAGAAGACAGCCACTACTAAGCTTCTCAAAGATGCCAGTGTCCTTCTCATCAGCTGGGCATAGTATGACTTTTGGGGGAACTACGCAGAAAAATAATTAAAATTATATTTTGCAACTATGTTGCAGTTTGGTTGGGGCTGGGTTTGAACCCGCCACTCTTGGTATAGGCACCCTACTCACTGAGCCACAGGCGCCACCCAGCACAACTATGTTGATATAAAGATGAATATAACATTTTACCTTAAAAGCTTATCTTTTTCTTCTGATTTTAAAAAATAATTAAAACCTTCTCAGGAACCCATCAAATATTGTGTCTAATGCCTATATCAGGCCTACTCACTGGCGCGCTCCTGACTGGCTTAGCAATGGCAGTGTCCTCTGACCCTCCGAGTAAATAAAATCAATCTAATACATCTATTCTAGTATCCTCACTTCACTGAGCCTTCTGATGACTTCCTCAATACTCTGAAAAGACAGTTTCAGCATTCCCTTTGACCATAGGCCATAGTTTATCTGAGCTTCCAGGGGCCAACTTTGTGGCACATTGAGTCCAAGGCATACTGAGCATGCTCTCATGTCTGTAACCTCTCCCCATCCAGCTGTATATCCAGACCCCTCTTCCCTGCTCCACCTGACAATCTTTAGCTCCCCTCTCACACCTGTCCCTCTGGCTTCAGGTGGCTGTGCAATTCTCTTGATAGGTAAGTTGTTTCCTCCCAGAGCAGAAACGTTTTCTGCTGAGCCTATGTGACCAGTTGTTGGTTAAGAAGCAATCAGGGGAGGGCCAGGGCTCATCTTAAGAAGGAGAAGCATAAGTTTGCAAAGCACCCATCTCAGGAGTGGATCTGTGGATTTTCTGGGCAAGGCACTATTGCTTTCCTGTAGGAAGGGGTGGAGATGCTTGGGTTTAGCAGAGTCTGGGAAGACGGCTTTGTCATGTACTCCAATGTCCCTATCCAAGGCCTCAGATCCCTGCTTTTCTCAGGACCCTAGTATTAGCATAGACACCTGTCAGTGCTGTACTCATCTGATTAAAACCTGGGCCTGATTTTAGCTTAGTGAGCCCTCCAGTTGTAGCTGATGAACACTTAAAGTGCTGCTGTGGAGGCCCACTGGATTTTCATGGCATGTTCTAGGTTGGTAATTAGCTTCTTAAACCTATCACTATCTTTTTAAGGATTCTGAGGCAGGTAAACAAACCAGCTAAGTCCATAATCCACTGCCTCCACACCACGTGAGTGTAGGGCTTCTGTGATGCCAAATGCTTCCCTTCCACCGGGATCTTGTCCCAGTGCACAGCAGCTGAGTCTGTTTGTAACTGGGATGTCGCATCTATTTCGACCCCATTTACCACCAGCACTGGGTCCTGTGGCCACATGTCTGTAAGTGGTCCAGTTCAAGAATTTCATTCTAAAAGTCTGTTCTCTGGGGCCATTTCCAGTAACAATTTATTTTGCGTTATGTCAAAAGCAGAGCCTGAGGAAGAACTTGAGTTCAGGTGATTTATTTGGGAGGTAATCCCAGAAGCAAATGTGGGCAAATAGGGACAGGGAAACAGAAAAAGAGGAAAAGCCAATATCAGGGCGCAAGTATTGAAGTTGAAACTGCAACTAAGGGGGTTAGATTCCATGAGGACGCACGCCGGGGAAGCAGACAGATCTGCCTGCGGACTCACCGTTCTGGTCTGCGGGACAGGAGGCTGGAGCACTTGCTCCCACCTCTCACTGAGCTCGGGTTGCTGCTGGGGCTTCACCTCCTTTCACGAGCACATACACAGGACGAGGAAGTTCTCAGCACTGGAGAAGGCCCTGAGGCAGAAAGTAAAAACCCAGATGGCTTGTTTTGGAGACAAGATGCTGAGATGAGCTCACGTGGAACTGTCCACTTCTCCAGAGACTGGTTTCCTGAAATCATCTGCTACAACAAGGATGTGGGAGGGGAATGTCAGGTGGAAGCAAGGTCGTGGTCACATCCTTGTGCTGCTGTGGGTGTCTTGGTGTGTCTGGAGCGCCGGTCCCTGGACTTCTTGTTCACTAAGACAGTAAGTCCCTTATTTATTTAAGTCACTCTCGTGCAGTCTTCTATTGTTTGGAGTTGAATTGAATTCTAAATAATACACATGTTAATGTTATTTACAACATGGTAGAACATTATATGAGAAATCCTACTTTAGAAGAAAAATTGGTGAAGATGTTTTCTAATAACTTTCTTCCCCATTTCACCTTCTCCATTTAGGTGATTGCTTCTGATCCGCTATCACTTTTTTTTTTTTTTTAAGAGACAGGATCTTGCTTTTTTTGCCCATACTGGAGTGCAGGGGTGTGCTCATAGCTCGCTACAGCCTTGAACCCCTGGTTTTAAGGAATCCTTCTGCCTCAGCCTCCCAAGCAGCTGGAACTATAGGTGCACACCACCACATCTAGGTAATTTTTTAGTTTAATTTTTTTTTTTAAACAGATAGAGGTCTCACTATGTTCCCCAGTCTGGTCTTGAACTTCTGGCCTTGGTGATCCTTCTGTCTTAGCTTCCTAAAGTTCTGGGCTTACAAGCATGTACCACTATGCCCAGCTGCCATCATTTTTAAGCATGATACATTTGTAATTTATTCTTTGAGAGATTTGGTATTTACTGTAATATAAGGGATGAGTATCTTAGGAGATGAATAAAGTGTGAGATTAAGGTCGAGCTACTTGAGCTCAATTAGGAATGTGACTAATTTGGAAACTCCATATTTTCAGGCTGTGAGGTGGGTAAAAGGGAAAGGAAAGGCAAGGGGGGGGTTGTAAGGGGCTTCCAATATGGAAATGCTGTATAATGGTTTTCCCCATAAAAAAAGAGTGCAGAGAGGAATTTTAGATAGAATGTAATTTTTTTAACTTAATAAGACTGTCATGTTATAAATGAAAAGAAAATTCAGGTATCAACCTCTTCCAAATGAGACTAAACATTGCTCAGATTTATAGAGATTTATTCAGACCTGGTCTGAAAGATGTGGTTTTGATGAATTGTTTTCAATTTCCAATTTTTCAGATGTCTAAGATTATCTGAAATTGTAATCATGGTCATTATTTCCATACTTTGTTCAGAGAGAACCATTTCTTTTGTTACTTGAAAATATATTTCTCTGTATGCCTGAGTCTACAACAGAGTCTTTGTAAGGGGGCAAGTGTGGATGTTTGTTTACTGCTACCATAAGGTGCAAAATGCCAGGGAAAGAGATGGGTGAAGTTGGGGTAGAGATCACAGCTAGTCAATCAGCATCCTTCTCCCAAAAGAGCAAGTTTGAGGGTGAAAGAGGGAGAGGTGATTGGACTTCCTGTTTTGTATTCCTCCCTGTCTGATCATTCTGGATATTGTTATTGGGTGGCTTTCTTCTTAATTGATCAGCTTGCTTATTGTTAATTACTACGGAATGCCCATGGTGTGTTAAACTTTTAAATTTTATGGAAAAACATTTATAATACATGATAGGTTTCTGTCTCTAATACTCAGGCTCCAATGATAAGACAAGTGCACTTACGTAATTTTGTATTTTTGAAATTGGCTGTTTTTACGTACAGTCATTTTAGGATGTTGAAGGTCTGATAAAGAATTTTTGTTGTTGTTTCCTGGTGGAACTAATTAAATACGTGGATGGACAAATAAGTCAAATCAAGATGCTTCTCTAATTCATCCGAGAAATCTCTAGAGAATTGTATCTGTCTCTATTGATATCTTAATTGTTATAAGTCACTCTGGCTCTTCCAGATCTAGATAAATAATAATCTATAATAATACATACATTTTAATATATTATTCTAGACTAGTGACTCAGAATTTAATTTTTTTCCTGTTGGGGAAGGAATACATACTCCCATATCTAAAAATACTCAAAAGTCATATGAAGTGGATCCATTCCATGGCCATAAAAATAAGGAAGTAATAAAGAAATGCTGAGATAATATGGTGCTTGAGGTTTGCCCTGTGTGAGTCAGGATGCCACTGCATGGCTTCATAGAGCGACTGGTCTGGGCAAGTACATACATACACATTCCTTTTCATATGGAAAGGGAATTGGGGGCTGATGTAAAGACATATGAGGGCAGTCTGGAAAGAGGCATGTGGCAGGAAAACTAAGAGACATACATGGCTGGATACTTTCTGGACAGAAAAAAATATTTGTAAAAAACCATCTGCATAATTCTTCCTGGATTCACTTTTGGGGGTTGGGTATGTAAAGATTGTCCTCTAAATCAGTCAGCTGCAGGTTTCTGTGTGGCCACATCCAAGTCTTTAGAGTAGAAGATGAGGCTGCCCTTACAGACATGCTGCAGTGGTATTTCTGCTGGCTAACCTGCCAAAGCAACTGCATGTATTTAACTTCTTTATGCCTCAGTTTCCTCATCTGTAAAGTGGGGACAATAACGGGACCCTTCCTCATGGGTGATCATAAGAAATAAATGAATTAGTACCAAGAATTTAGAATACCACCTGGCTCATAATAAGCACACAGTGTTGGCTGCCATCATCCCCCCCACCCTCGTCATCCCCATCCTCATTTTCATCTCATGGGTAGCCTTCTGGGCGTGAATCTAAACTGAAGTTTAATAAAGATGATTCTCTTAACTTGTACTCCAGCAAACTCAAGTGTTAGGTGGCCGAAGTACTTAAGATATCCAGTAGCTATTATAATTATTCACTAATTTTCTTGTATACTTTTCTTGATACTACTTCTGACAGAAGGTATTATGAGTTGAATTGTGTCCTCCAAAAGGATGTGTTGAAGTCTTAGCCACCTGTACCTCAGAATGTGGTCTTACTTGGAAATAGAGCTGTTGCAGATGTAATTAGTCAAACTAAGATCATATTGGGGTAGGGTGGGCTTCTAATGCAACATCAGTGGTGCCCTTATAAGTAGTGGGAAATTTGAACATAAGAATACACAGAGGGAAGAAGATATGAAAACACAGAGAAGTCAGCCTTGTTAAGACTGAGGAAGAGACTGGAGTTACACATCTCCAAGCCAAGAAATGCCAAGGATTGGTGACAAATACCAGAAACTAAAGCAGCATGGAAGAGTTCTCTCCCAGAGTTAAATACTACATGGATTTAACTTCATGTGGAAGGTTCAGAGGCAGTGTGACAAGCCCATATCTTGCTTTCAGGCATCTACTTTCCAGAACTGTGAGACGATACATTTATGCTGTAAAATACCCAGTTTGCGGTACTTTATTTTTTTTTTTTTTTTGAGACAGAGTCTCACTATGTCACCTTCGGTATAGTGCCGTGGTGTCATAGCTCACAGCAACCTCAAACTCTAAGCTCAAGCAATTCTCTTGCCTCAGGCTCCCAAGTAGCTGGGACTACAAGTGCCTGCCACAATGCCTGGCTATTTATTGTTGCAGTTGTCATTGTTGTGTAGCTGGCCTGGGTGCAATTTGAACCTGCCAGCTTGGTGTATATGGCTGGCGCCGTAACCACTGTGCTACGGGCCTGTTTGCGGTACTTTGTTACAACGATCCTAGGAAACAAATACAGAAGGAGTTGGTACAATACTATTGAGGGGATAATGTTCAAATGCTGAAAGCTGTCACTTTATATATTTTTGACAGTTTTGACAAAATCCTACCAATCTGATTTCTTTACTCTCATTTGAATCTATCTTGATGAATGAATCTCCTCAAATTTCCTCCCTTCCTCCTCTGTAGCAGGGCAGAGGCCCACACAATAGGAAACCTTATCTAGATTGCTCAGTCACGGTCATGCCTTTTTCTGGGGCACTCTCTAGAAAGGAGGATCTGTGCCTAGTCTTGTGTGCAGATTTCCTCATGGTGATTCTTCTCTTCTCCTCACCAACCTCCATACCATTGGATCATTTTCAAAACAAAAACAGCCTCTCTTTGTGCTTCAAGCATCAACTAGGACCCCCCCCCCAATATATTTATCCCACTTAAATTTTCCTCTTTTCTAAATTGGCTATTGGGCACATGTCATCTTTCAGAACCAGTCTAATCTTTCCACAGTGATAGTCTCAGATCTAGGGTGGACAGGCCAAGATTTAATTGTTTTGACATACTTCCCCTCATCCCCAGTGACTTGGAAATCCTGCCAGAATTGCCAGTAAGTTTTATTTTCATTAAGCACAAATGACCATGTAGTCAAATTTAAAGTTTCACAGATGCCTAACCTGTAATAGAAGAAAAATGCAAAGTTTATAAAAGTATCTTCCACTCATTAGCTAATTTTTCTCTTGACTTATGTTTAGTACCTCTCAACTTCTATAGGTGGGTTAAGTTTCATTCAAATTAACAGGCCAATATTTTTGGTAGTTTTTGTGACTGTTCCCTAAAACACATTCTTCTGAAAATTTGTTGTAACAATTACTTTCTTTCCATTGGTAAAAATGAGTGGCCTCTTGTCCTCCTGTGTCCATTGTTTTGTAATGTATGTACATACACAAATGTAGCTTGAGAGTACAGAGTTTATTTTTCAAAGGCCTCAGACAAGGTAATGAGCAAGGGCATATGCCTGTGTATCCAGAAGGAAGGATCTCTGTTTTGTATATTTTTAAAAGAGAGCTGCTCGAGTAGCTTTAGTTCCCTCTGCTCCTTGATTAAGTCTTGATTAAAATCAGTGCTGCAGTTTTGAAATGGGAAGCAGTCTTCTCTTTCCCTTCCCGGCTATAGGTAACTTCACTTGATTGCTTGAGACAGTTAAAGGTGCTTTGGTAGTAAAAGGACAGCAAGATTAATGGGCAGTCATTTCCATAGTAACAGCAAAGCACTCTGGGAAACAGAGCCACTTGGGAGCTGGAGCTACACATGCCAGGATTTTGGCTCCCATGGCAACGGCAGAGCGTGGGGTGGAGATGAACACACCAGGAAACTTAGCAAAGGTCCGTTTGGTGAAGACAATGTATAATCAGAGTTGTCAATCTATTTTAAAATTCGGAGTTAAAATAAATCAAATTTGAGACCATAAGCTGATGCAAAACATTTGAAATATACCGTACGTCCACTGAAAATTTCTGAAGCATAAGCACAAATAGTTTAAGAACCATCCAATTGTGACAACTTGTTAGTTAAAAAAAATCCAATTACCAAGATTTTTGTCCCAGAGTAGTTGCAGAAAATTACACAATTAGAGCAATTTTTCTCAGCTGCTCCACTACAGAAAACGAAAGTAATTATACAAAAATAGTGTAAAATACTTTTCACAACTGCAAGTTAGAGTTTTGCTTTCTTCAGAAGAAATTCTGTTTTTCTCTTAGATAACCTTCTTAACCAAAAGTTGGAGAGAGTCAGCAGTAAAAAGACAGAGTAATAGCTAAAGAAAAAATCCAGAACAAAGCGAAAGGTGAGTGAAATAACAAATGACTAAAGAGAAGCCAAAAGGAATTCAAAAGACCTAAGGAACCAGAATTCCAATCACAACGGGTAAAAGAAGTTTGACACAAAATCATATTCCTCTTGATTTTATTAACATTGGAGTTAAAGTTTTTGAAGGTTTCCTTTGTCCTGCATGAAATTATAATGTATTGAGAGAGTTCAGAGTCCATTTAGGAGAAGACATTTTTTTTCTACTCCAGACCTTTTAAGTTAGATCCACACATCTAGTGAAACAAAAGTTTGGAAATCATCTCTTGATTTGGGTATAGGTTCATTTACTGATCAAGTCTATTAAGGTTGACCTATGTTTGTATCTAGTCACTACTAAGTAGACTACTTATTACCAGAAATATTTACTGAGATGTTCTAAGTGTGCACTATGAATTTGGAAAATAGATATTAGTGGTTTAATGCAGTTCCTGCTGTAGGTTGCCTATTTTCTATCTGCATTTCATACCCAGTAGAATTTGGATGCCCAAATGTCAATTAGCCATGTGAAGGATCTGGCCATAGTGTCTCAGAGAAGAGTGATACCTATTTGTTAAATATCATCTTGACAGTTTTTGTATCCTACCTCTTAAGAAGAAAGTTCATTGTAAGAAACATCTACAGGATTACCTGGGGGGCACCAGCACCGGTAATGTGGGGGAGCTGTTCTCCTCCCCTACCATCCACACAGTTAGCTTTATTGCATTGTTACCCTAATTCCCTGTGTGTAGTTGACTGATCTAAGAGTGGGCGCCTAAGTCAGGTTTTGCTACTCAAAGCAATTAAAGTTGCAAAAACTCTGAAGTTATTAGTGATCACAATTCTGGTCATATATATATATATATATATATATATATAACTTTAAGAAAAAGAGTAAAGACACCAGAGAAAAGTAGAGACAGGATGTGGAGACTTGCTTTAGGTGATGTTCAAACTTCAGTCTAGTTGATTCTGAAGCCCAGCAGAATCTGCATTTCCTGTGGCTTGATTGTATCATCCTAAGTTCTCCCTCCCTATTTTTTTGCTCAAGCTAACTCAAGCTAGGTTTCTACCTCTTTCAACTTAGCATCCTAACGTAACATCCTTTCCCTAAATCCTTTGAAAAACATGTTAGAAAGAAGAAAGTGGGACAATGACTCAGACAGAAAGCACCTTGTGGGAAATAAAGTAGGGACATAAAATAATCACAAAAATTTGCTTTCCTTGCAATTCAATGATTTGTGAGGAAGGAAAGGGGGGCTTAGAAGTCACTACAACCAGAAATCATCAGGAGAAACAAAACCAATGAAAAATATACTAAAAATGAGAAGGTAGAATCTTTCTAACTATCTGTGGCAAGATTCTGAGCTAAATCTTAATTTAGGCTCTTTGTTATATATTGTCTATGGTACGATGGTGCTAGGATCTTTCAGATTGCAAGGAACGTTGACAGAGTCAGGCAACTAGTCCAGCATCCAGTAGTAAGATTTCTTTAAAAAGAGAACTGAGAAGCTGATTCAGAATAATTCCTCTGGATTGAAGGACTTGAGTTTCCAGATTGAATGGGCTCACTGTTGCCTAGCATAATAGATAAAAATAGATCTGCACAAGACATATAACTAGGAAAATCAGAACACTGAGGACAAGGATAGAATGTTAAATACCTCCAGAGAGAAAGGAAAGAAACAAAGAAACAATGTACAAAGTGTCAGGAATTAGAATTTCTTCTGCTGTCTTAACAGCAGCTTTCCTGAGATAATACCTTCAAAATTATTTCCAATCTAGAATTCTATATTCAGTCCAACTACCAATTACATAGAAGTGTAGAGTAATATATTTCAGATACGTAAGATTTTAAAAAATGTTCTTCCCAAACAAATTTCTAAGGAAACTTTTGAGGAAGCCATGCCTGTAAAAGAGGGAAGTAAACCAAGAAGGGATATGTAGCAGAAAGGGAATAGGAAGGCCATGGGATCTGCAGGATTATGGGAGATGCTGGGATGACAGTGGCTGCGTCTAGAGGTCCTCTAGTCCACAGTGAAACCAGTACATAGACTGTTCACTGAACATTATGTCTGTGAGACTCAGCATGTTGTTGGGTAGAGCAGTAACTCATCCCTTCATATATGTATTGCTGCATAGTACACCAGTGTGCAGGTCTATCTTGTTTGTCTATCCATTCATTGCTAATGAATGCTCAGTTTGTTTCTAGCTTTGGACTACTGATGGTCTAAACACTCCTGGGAATGTGTTATGGCACAACTATATAATTTATTAATCTGATAATAAGGTATCTACAAAGAATCCATAGTAAATATAGTATTTATTGGTGAAATATAGACTGATTTTCCTCTGAAATCAGGAATGAGATAATGACATATAATATCATCACTTCTTTCAATATTTTACTAGAGATTCTACTTAGTACAGATGGATGGAAGAAGATATAAAGGTATGAAGATTAGAGAAGAAACAATAAAATGGTCACTACTGTAGACTGTTTGAATATAGAAAATAAAAGTTACAGATAAACCATTACAGTTAATAAGAGAATTTATTAAGGTCACAATAAAAAGTCAGTTGCACTTGTGCTGAAAAAAATAATTAACTGTTTTAATTAAAAATTAATTAGTCAATGTATAAAATAAAAATATCAAATGATTAGAAATTAGTCAAATAAAAATACATGACTGCTACATACACAAAAATAACTATAAAATACGCTGAGATAAATTAAAAAAGACATAAATTGAATCAGGGAGATACCATGTTTCTGGATTTAATGTTATTGTTTCTCAATTCAATGTTATTGAGATGTCAACTTTCAATATTTTGGTTTATAGATTCAGTACAACCTTTATGCCAGAAGGTGTGGCTTGAGAAACTTGAACAGCTGATTCTCAATTTGAAAATTCAAAGGGTTGAGAATAGCAAAAACATACATAAAAAGAAAAATGTTGAAGGACATATACACCAGATTTTAAGATATGTTAATAGATTACAATAATGAAGACAGTGTGATAATGGCACAAGAGTGGACAAACAGACCAATGGAAGGGAATATAGAGTGCAGAAATAAACCCCACATGCATGGTCACATGATTTAGGCACAGGTGCCACTGCAATTCAGCAGGAGAAAAGAATGTCTTTGCAATAAAGGATGTTGAGAAAGCAGAATGTTTATATGGGGAAAAAATGAAAATGGACCCCTACCTTATACTATGTCCAAAAATTAATTTGAAATGGATCATGATTTTAAAGTGAAACCTAAAACAGAAGAGCTTTTAAAAGAAAACATGAAAGAAAATCTTCAGAATCTTGGGGAGTAGGCAAAAATATAGTGATAGAAGAAAAAAATTTGACAATTGTGCTTCATTAAAATTAAGAACTTCTGTTCATCAAAAGGTATCATTAAGATCATTAAGACCATAAACATGTAAGGCACAGGAACAGGAGAAAATAACTACGCTATATATATAGGACAAAGAACTTATTTCTAGGATATAAAAAGGGCTCCTAAAATAAAAGAGGAAAAGGCAGATATTCCAAAAGGAAAGTGGAAAAATACTTGAATAAATACTTCTTCAAGGAGATACTTTTAATTGCCAATGACCAGATGAAAAAGATATTTTACAACATTACACATTAAGAAGATGTTTAACATAATTACAAATTAAAACTACGAGACCACTGTACATTCACCAGAAGTAATGAAACAAAGCAAAAAAAAAACACACACACAAAAAACCCAAATATACAAAAAAAAAAAGTAAAATAAATAAACAAAAAAAGCAAAGAAAAAAAATTCAATGACTGTTCTAAGTATTGGTAAGGCTATAGGGCAACTAGAACTTTCATATACTGCTAGTGGGCCTGGGTACTGGTACAGATATTTGGAAACCTATTGGAAATATCTAATAAAGCTGAATATATGCATATCTAATGGCCTAGTAATGTCACATATAGGAATAAAGTCAACAAAAATACGTATATATGGGCTTGGTGCCTGTAGCACAGTGGTTATGGCACTAGCCACATATACCAAGGGTGGCAGGTTCGAACTTGGCCCAGGCCAGCTAAACGACAATGACAACTGCAACAACAAAATAGCCAGGTGTTGTGGTGGGCATCTGTAGTCCTAGCTACTTGGGAGGCTGAGCCAAGAGAATTGCTTAAGTCCAAGAGTCTGAGGTTGCTGTGAGCTGTGACACCATAGCACTCTACCAAGGGTGACAAAGTGAGCCTCTGTCTCAAAGAAAAAAAAAATTTACTCTTAAGGGTGTTATGGTGATGATACTAAATGGCCATGTGACCCTGGGTCAAATGCAATAAGAAATCACCAGGGGAATGAGGATTCTGAGCAAATGACCAAGTAAATTTTTTTAGTGGTTCAACACTATTATTATCTTTTGCATTTCTGTCATTGATTGGTTCAACTAGGTGGTTCTTGCTTAGGATCTTTTTATATGCTAGCAGTCATATAGCAACTGGAACTGGTGTCATCTGAAGGCTCAACTGTGTCAAACACCCACATGGTTCAGTCACATCTGGGATGCTGATGCTGTTGGGTGGGAGCTCAGCTGGAGCTGTCAACAAGTGTCCTCTGGCCAAATAAATTAAAGCTGTTCATGAATGATTTGATTATGAGAAGAGGTGAACTAAAAAATAGAATATATAAAAGTTCTCTTATTGGCTAATGAGATTTCCTTATAGATTGAGAAACTTTTCCTGTGTCTTTTTTTCCCCCTGTCTCTTTTAAGAAAGGTTGGTAGAAACATTCTAGAAGGGATAGGGGAATTAATGTCATTTTATGCAGCATGCTTACTCTGCTTTTAATTTCCCTTAACATATATTTGCATGGCTATTTTTTGCTTTCTAGAGGGTGTATTTATATTCCGAAATTTTGTTTGTCTTGCCTTTTTAATTCAAATAATATTCTGCCTAAATTTGAATATTTGACAGGAATATGAAGAGGGCAGAGTTTATTCACCATATTTAATGCCTCGTTTTTCTTTCTTCCTCCAACCTTTGTATATTTTCTTCTTTCAGAAAAAGTTTTAATAAATTTACTCACTGAAGGACAAAACTTGCTTCTGATAATGCTTTATGTATGTATCAAATAAATTGCATTTAGTTACTAATAAAAAAGACATAATTAAGGTAACTTCAGCACATAAAGTTTTATTTTTCTCATGTAAGGAGAGGTCTAGAAGCCAAAAGTTGATGGATTTGGTACAGTGGCTCAAGGTCTCTGATTATCTTGACCTTTCTCTTATGGTCTTAAGATGACTATTCATGCTTCTACTGTGACACCTGTATTTTATGCAGTAGAAAGCAGGAAGGTTGGAAAGGAAGGAGGTCAGCCAAGTCAGACCACCTTAAAGTGTTTTTCTGGAAGTTCTTTCTAAGCATTCCTGCTACACACATCAGAACTGTGTCCCATCACATCCAAGGCTATAAAAGAGACTGGTTTGCTAGTCTTTTACCCAGGCACTGTGCCATCTAGAATAAACTTGGAGTTTTGTAAATATGAAGCAATTAACTGTCCTTGTCACACATATTTTCTCATTGGCTTTCTATTAGATGATTGAGCTTAAGGTAAAATACATGAATTTCTACTTGTAGAATTTTAGGCAGGGAGTAGGGGGGCCTTTTTTGTGGGTGGTAGTTTTGCCAGGATCTCTATATTCTCATCATGTGGGCAAGAACTTATTCTATTTCTTTTCAAGGCTAGTCCCTCCCTATGAAGCTATAATTTAAAATGACTGCGTGACCTGAAATATTTTATCATTTATTATGATTATGATTTTGTGATTGATTATGCTACTTCACCTCTAAGGTTGAGAGATGGCTCGAGGAAGTGGGGAAAAGAGTGGTAAGGGAAGGGAAAAGGTGACTCTTTGGAGCTCCAATTTCTACTTTATAGACTTCATGAGTCAAATATTGGTGGTAACACAGGTGGATCACTCTTAGCAAAGGTAGCATCAAAAATATAAGGGTGAAAAATCTCAGTCTTAAAAGAATCATTAAACGGTCTAAAAAGGTACCAACAAATTTCCTATAAATTGTTATTTTCCAGAAGACTTAGGTTGTGCCACTAGGATGGTTCTAGTTAGTACAGGAGGTGCTATCTTCTCCAGGTAATTCTGGAACTTACCAGGGAAGCTCTCATGATTACACAGATGAGCATGACACAGTCTAGGTAGGTTGCAGCTCCATAACTTTAGGAGTGCAGTGTGCTTTTCCGCACTAAATGTGCCTCAGTCTCATCACTGTGGATGGTGCCATACTGCCACCTGGACACCAATGGAGCTGGAACTGTGTGAACTAAGTCTGTGAACGTGGATCAGACCTGCCGTGCCTGAAGGCTGGATATTCCTATCTTTCTATTTGTAAATTGAGAAGGAACATGCTTCCTGCCTGCTATGCTAAGTTGTAGGAAGTCCCATGAAATTTTCTTGACTGCCCCTCTCCCACCAAATTACAGAGATTACTGTAATTCTTTAAACTTATTCATGTACACATAGCCTCTTTGTGTCAGTGTACATCTAAGGTCTAGCTGGGCATGTCTAGGTACGTTCCAGTATCAGCTATTGTACTTTTTGGAAGGACACTCACCATCAGCAATTAGTATCTATTGCTGGCTGTAACTTCTCTTCTTTCCTTGAAGTGAATTCTCTTGGGATGTACCTTTTTACCTGATCTCCATTGGACCAACCTAACATGTCTATATACATGGATCACTATGAAAGTTTTGAGACAGGGTCAGGGTTTGTATCCACTATTTCACTTCTAAGAAACACAAGTCGACAGTGTCCTTTTTGATTTACCTGTGCAAGTTTCAACTTGCTTGGCTTAATGGTGTTGCTGGGAGGGCTTCATTTGTTTCTGTTCATGTAGATTTTATATTTCTTCATTTTTGTGTATCTTAAAACTTTCATAATGACCAGTAAATCTGATATCAATGGTGATCTGGGGTTAAGTCTTTTTTTCTAGTGGAGGCTCATAGAAACTTTATAAATTGGGAGATCTATAGAAATGGCTATACTTGTCATATGGTTTGGATATTTGTCCCCTCCAAATCCTCATTTTGAAATTTAATCCCTTGTGTTGAATGTAGGAAATGGTAGAAAGATTTGGGTCATGAGGGTGGATCTCTCATGAATGGCTTGGTGCCCTCCCCATAATAATGAGTGAGTTCTCACTTTATTAATTCATAAGAGAGCCTGACACTAGATCCTCTTTTTCTTTGCTCCTTTTTTCTCCATGCGACATGCCTGCTCTGCCTTCACCTTCCACCTTGATTGAAAGCTCCCTAATTCCCCTACCAGAAGCAGATACTGGCGCCATGCTTCTTGTTCAGTTTAGAACCGTGAGTCAAATAAACATCTTTTCTTCATAAATTACCTGGCTTCAGGTACTTCCTTTTAGTGACACAAACTGAGATAGCCCATCGTATTTAAAACATAAAAAAACACTTAAAGGCTAGAAGTAGATAATTATACTTCGGAATTGTCTTAATCCATTTAGGCTGCTACAATAAAAATACCTTAGACTGGATAATTACAAGCAATAGAAATTTATTTGATACAGTTCTAGAGGCCAGAAAATTGAAGATTGCCAGCAGATTTGGTGTCTGGGAGAGGGGCTCACTTTCTGCTTCATAGATGGCACCTTCTTGCTGTGTCTTCATATGGCAGAATGGATGAACAAGCTCTCTCAGGCCTCTCTTGTGAGGGCACTAATCCCATTCATGAGGGTTGCTGTCATAACCAGCCGCTTCCAAAGGCTCCATGTAATATCACATTGGGGATTAAGATTTCAGTATATGAATTTTAAGGGAAGACACAGACATTCAGAACATAGCAAGAATATACCATGTTTTTGATAAGATTTAACCTTTGACTAATTTAGTTCTGGTCACAAAACATATGCTGTTAGCAGCTCGAGGCCCAGGAAAGAAACACGTCATCTACTTTGGTCACTCCCAGTGGGGATGTGCATTGGAAATGGTGGAAAAATCCACTTAGTCTCATCTGATGCCCTCCAGTGACTCTAAATGATTTGAAGAATAAAAAATAGGAGAACAACAACAATACTTTGAGAAATAGGGGAGGTAGGTATAGAACCAAATATTATTGGTTACTGATAGAAATTGACAGGAGGATGTACCTTTATGTCTACAGAAGAGACTTGCGGGGAGACTTAGCACTCAGTCACTGCCCTGCTGGGCTGGGCTGGGCTAGGCCAGGAAGACGAAGGGCATTGCTGAGTGAAGCTCACCTGCTTTTCCTTTGAAATCTATGCACCGACCAAGTCACTGCTTCACTGGGGTGGTGTGAGTGAAGGGCTGTGAAGAACCAGGTATTCCTTTAGGGAAATCCCTCCCTTGGAAGCTGGAAGTGGGGCATGGCCTTCCCTCCTAATGCTCCCCCGCTGGTTTAAAGCTGACCAGGGCCTCTGTCTTGCTGTTCCACATCCAGTTGTGTGTTCAATGTTTGCTTTTCCTCCCTTCTCTGCAGTTTCCTAGATTCAGTTCCCTCTTCAGGGCCCGAGAACTTCACTCTCATGCTCCCTTCACGATCAGGAAGTGCACAGTTCCCGTAAGGGTGGCTTTGATGCTGGGAGACACCATCTTTCCCTCCAAATGTTTTCTACCTCTGTGACTCTGAGGAGAAAACCTCCCATTCGGAAGCGAGCTCCAAAGAGGGGGACGGTAGTAAAGTGGATTAGCAAGAAGCGGCAGGGGCCCTGAGTAACTGCACTCCACTTCAAAAGCCATTCGCCCACCGAGCCCTCCTTTCACTCATGGCCTTGCATCTAAAGATTATGCTCCCTAGAATATTCTGAAGTGGCTACTGAAGAATCTTGTGAAGTGAAGACACAAAGAGCCGTTCTGTTCTCAGAAATGCCTACATTTATACTACTGAGAGTCTCGCACTTGTGTATTATATCTCCTGCTCGCTCCTGCTGACTTCAATCTGGCGGGACTGCCACATGTCTTTGTACTCTGTACCGCACATGTGCATATGGTGCGTGCTAAATATAAATGCTGTTTGGCAGGATCCTTTTTTCTCTTCCTTTGTTTCTGAAAATGTAGTGAAGAAAATGTGTAATGTGCGCCCGCTCCAAAATGAGAGAGACTTTCAGGAAGTGGAATTATCTTGACAACAAGCCACACGTTTTACATATTATTTCAACGTGCAGCAGTAGTGGCAGCAGTGACTTTCTGTTGTTTTGTCTGGTCAAACTGGAGCTGCTGATCAGGTTTGTACCCTCTCTTCCATGGAGGTCAGGTAAATTCTTGCACTGCTGAACCATCTGATTGGTTCTCAGGTCCTGCCCTCCTGCCCTTTACCCAGGGATTGGTTGGGTTAGGCCAGTTGATGGTGCTCTAACAAACAACTCAAAGATCCCAACCACATAACACAACATAACTGTGTTTCCTGTTTATGTTGTGTGTCCATTGTCAGTTTGCAGGGCCCTGCTCATCATGGTCACCAGGGCCCAGGCACGTGGAAGCATTGTCCTGAGACCTGTGTCCACTACCAGTGCAGCTGTGGGGCAGGGATATGACAAGCCATGAGACTTTCCCCTGGGAAGTGACACACATCACTTCTGTTCTCTTTATTGAGCAAAGCGAGTCACATTCTATGCCTAACATAAGAGAAGAGGGAAGTATGGATCCATCATGTGTCTGAACGTCAGAGAGCTAGAAGGATTTGCTACTAGCTCTAACGATGACCACATCTGCCAGAAGTACGATAAGTGGGCAATTGCTCGGGTTTCCACTGAGGCTCCCCAGTACTTTCTAGGTGCATGAATGTGCCATTGAGGGGACAGAATATGACATCACAAAGTTAAAGCTATTCTATAAAGGCATCTCACGGAATAGCACCATCTTGAAACAGTGCTGGGATTTTTCAAGAAGTATCATAGTGTAAAGAAACTTAGATCAAGGGCAGTAAGGTGAAGGACGCAGAAGCACATGGATGCAGGCTCTGCTGTCTGTCTCTGGAGCTGTGCCGAGGTCACACGCACAGCATCACGTTCTGAATGGGACAAACGTGGAAGTCAGTGGAGGGCTGCTCGAGCCTTTCAGGAGCTGCCCTGCTTCTTGCAATCTCTGCTAGGCTTCCCAGCTCCCTGTGGCTCCCTGTTCTGACGACTTGTGCTGGTGGCAGGACTTGAACAAAGCTGTGATAGCAGGGAGTGTGATTCGTTAGCTCTTGAGGACTGGAAAAAGTCCCACAGCCACTTAGCAGGTGAAGTATCACGACTGTGTCTGAGCCGGCTTCGAGGGCCTAATGTCTCTGGACTGATTGCATCGAGCACAGGAAAACCCGAAGGAGAATTTCTGAACGGAGGGCAGCTGAGAGGGCTTTGCCTCGTCGCACTGATCACAACTGGCAGGGGCAGCTTGAGGGGAGGTAGCTGGCATGTGGCTCCTTGTCACTTACCCAGACAGATGACCCCTGCCTCAGTAGGGGAGAGCTGCAGAGAAGAGCAGTGGGGCTCTCTGGGGCAACCGAAGAGAGGTGACAAGACTAATTCGACTGTCCATGACTGCTCTGCACAACGTGAAACGCAGCAGCTCTGAGCAAGATTCTGCTAATGAACGGGGAACTGCAGGACTGGCAGCTCCATCTCCTCTGGTATTAACATTTTTTTACTTTATTTTAATGAGGAAAATGAGATTCTTCTCAGTTTCCTATCACCAAACCCGGTTTGGGAGGATATGACATTTAACAACAGTGCTTCGAAAAATATTAAGCATTATACAAATACAAGGAATTGCTGCTATTGCCCTGATGAAGCACACGTGCAGCTTCTGAGCAGCCTTAATATTGAGGGGGTATTTAAGGGATTAGGAAGGACTCTGGGACTATTGGGGAGCGACTCTGGGTGGCCTTCATAGAAAGGGCTAACTAATCTGGCCATATTAAATCCATTTTTAGAAGCTAAATGCCCAAACTCTGAGTCAATAAACCCCAACGCAGACATAGGTCATAAAACTTGATCACCTCACATCAGATGCAACAATCTCATAAATTATAAAATATGTCAAGCGATTAATTCTAATTTGAGGCAGTAACTTGATTAGCTTCTGGGTAAAAGGAGGAAATGGCTTTGAGTGGGAGCAGCGGTCCCAAATTTCTTAGTATCTAGAGGCGGCCAAAGTGAAGTGGGGGGAGGAGGGCTGCATGGTGGACTTGCGGTTGCATCCAAAGAATTCAGGAGACAGTGATGTGGGTGTACTTAAATCAGATCCCACGGGCCTTAAGAAACTACAATCAAGCCTTTACTAATTTGGATGCATTAGGGGTTAAAGTTAGTATGGACTACTGAAAATTTGAATTACAGATTATTTTGAAAGACATCTACTTGCATAATATTTCCAGCATAGAGAAATGCAAATGTAATGGCTATGAGAGCGGGGCCAAATACAGATCCATCAGGCCTATATAATTATCCTAATTTTTATTTGCATGCAAGTGGTTAGTACCATTTAGGGTCTTCTCTAAAACAGTTCATTCCTTAAAATAGGTCTCCTATTTGCCTTTTACCCCAAATTTCTGATGTGCTGGCACGGATGGGAGACGTCAGGAAGCCGAGACACGTGTCCCCATGGCCTCCTGCTCTCACTGCTCCATGTGCTGCAGGCAGGGGCAGCACAGCTCTTTGAGGACTTCAAAACCAGGCACTATTCTGGATAACAAAGTCAGGTATGGATTTGCTTAGAAACCGCTTACAATTGATCTAATTCTTTTTTCTGTACTGTTTCCTCTCCTTGTAAGTCAGCCGGGCCGTTCCTAGGCCGCATGAGAAAGTACACAGGGCACTCACTGGAACACTTTATTCCGTCCTTTGGACGTGTTAGTTACCTGGTCTGCCCTTCATTTTCCTCCATCTTCTCTCTGCTTTCTTCCAAGTGAGGACACCAACTTTAAGCCAGCCAGAGGACAGGGTCATGAACATTTTATTCATCTCTATATTTGTCCTGTGGAGTGTCTGGGACATAGTACATGATTGCTACAAGAGCGAATCAATGCATCTGTTAGCTCTCGGGGCTGATAAACAAATTCCCATTAAGCAGTAAACACTGATAGATTAATGTGTTGGGTGTGCTAATAGGGAATAATCCTTAAACCTATGGGAATGAATTCTGTTTTGGACATTAAACGCTGGAGCAGGCAGGTAAATACTTTCATGCTAGGTAAGTGATTGTTGACTCTGCCACCTGGGTGTAAACTTTCTTTAAAAACTAATAGCCACAGAAATTACTACTACCAGTTCTTATGGACCTACTATGTGTCAAATATGTAATGAACAAATGTGTTACATATACTGATCATTGTAGTAACAAGTTGAAGGACTTATTATCTTTTTTTGTTTATAGTTAGTTTTTTAGAGATAGGTCATGCTCTGTCACCCAGGCTGGTGTGCACTGGTGTGATCATAGCTCACAGCAACCTCTTACTCCTAAGTTTAAACAGTTTCCTGCCTCAGCCTCCCAAGTAGCTAGGGCTGCAGTAGTACACCATTACACCTGGCTAATATTTTAATTTTTTGTAGACATGAGAGTCTTCATCCTTTGCCCAGGCTGATCTCGGACTCTTAGCCTCAACTGGTCCTTCTGCCTTGGCCTCCCAAGGTGCTGGGATTATAGTATGAGCCACCGTGTCCAGGCTATTTTTCTCTTATAAATGGGGAAACTGATGCTAAGCAAAGTCAAGTACTTGCCCAAGGTGACACAGTGGGGGTATTAAAGAATCAAGTTCTGAGTGATTCCAAATCAGCCTTCTTCACACATCACTACTCTGCCTGTACTTTCCAGAGCTGGAACTTAATGAACGCTGTTCTATTGAGTATGTCTTTAGCCTGTTCCATTGGAGATTCCATGATTCCAGGATAATCTTTATTATCAGTAACTTCCATCGATTGGGCACATATTATAAGCAAGACACGAAATTCTTCTAAAACAAGTGTTCAGATAAACTTCATAATCTACTGGGGATCTGGAAATCTGGATTCTCTGTAATTTCTTCCTTCTCTGTAAATGCCTTGCATTAAGTATGTTTACTTTTCATATGGGTAAATCTAGAAATCAGAAATCCCTTTTCAGGCTATATTCTGGTGATGTTACTGTAGACATACACCATAGTCCTTGCTATCAAATTATCTGCAGTTCACTTGGAGACATAGGATTTATGTTTTATAAACAATAATGTAAAGGCATTTCTGAAATACGCAAATTAGGGATTCAAACAATAAAAACCATCTGAGTCCAGAGGACAGAGCACTTACGGGCCTATAGCAGTTGAATAGGATTTCACAGTGGAAATGCCACCCAAGCTGGGTCTGCAAGAGAAGGCCTTTCTAGGGGCAAAGAAAAAACATCCCTTTTGCTCTCTAAAGTTTTGCTGAAAAATCAACCAACAAAATGCACATAAGGGAGCAGCACCTGTGGCTCAAAGGAGTAGAACGCTGGCCCCATATGCCAGAGGTGGCGGGTTAAAACCCAGCCCTGGCCAAAAACTGCAATGAGAAAAAAAAAAAAAAAAAAAATTCACATAAGAATGAGAAAATCTGGCAGCACCCATAGCTCAGTGGGTAGGGTGCCAGCCACATGCACTGAGGTTGGCAGGTTCGGCTAAACAACAATGACGACTGCAACAAAAAATTAGCCGGGCCTTGTGGCGGGCACCTGTAGTCCCAGCTACTTGGGAGGCTGAGGCAAGAGAATCACTTAAGCCCAGGAGTTGGAGGTTGCTATGAGATGCAATGCCACAGCACTGTACCGAGGGCAACATAGTGAGACTCTGTCTCCAAAAAAAGATGAGAAAATTTTCCATATATTTTTAATTTATTAATGGGCATAGGGAGAGTGATTATCTCACTACATAATAGGGTACAGATGATTCTATATCCTTCATAGGAGAAAGGGAGATTGGTACAATGATTGATTTAGGGAGATAGTAAATGATTTTTAGGGGAACTCAATGGGCTTGAAGAATATACAGTGGCCCGAGACAAAGTCTGTTGGGTCCACAGCACAGATGGTGGTTCATGATGAAAGTGTGTCCAAGTGTGTTGACAGACTTCATTTTTCTTCCTGTGGTATGATTTCAGTGAATGAAAAGTCAAGGAAGAGACCAGATAATTGTTTTCTTCTTTGGCAGTTCTGACTGTAGGCAGATAAGGGAACTTCAGAGAATAACTTCATCCTGTGCTTTGGGAGAGACAGAGGATTGAGAGAGAGGAGTGGGGGAAAGACAGCCTGCTTCTTCAGTTCAGCATGTCAAAGCATCAAATCTGAGGGTATTGGATTCTGAGGCCCAATGCCTTGAATAAATGTAGCAGAGTAATGCTAAGAATTCAGTGACTAGCCCTCTCCCCAAGATCCACATTCGCTGTGCTTACACTTCCTACTTAATTTTGGCTGCAGACCTAGCAACAAAGGGCTCAGGAAGATCCTTTGTGCCTGAAGTTGCTTTTGATGTTAAACATGTAAATCTTTGTATGCCTGATTTATAAAAAGGAGATAGCAAGATAGCATTTTCTCAGTCCGTGGAAGTCACAATTATAGAAGGTGTGGGGTTTAATCCTATGGTTAGCAGATTTAGAGAACTGAATGGAATTTTCACTGATAATACGTTAGCAGTAACGAAGTAATATAAAGAGAGCAAAGACAGCATTATACTTTATGATCAGTTTGCTAGTTATCTAACCATCTGAATATTCACTAAATTGTTGGAACTTTTAAACAAAGAATTGTCTCTCTTTTTTACTTTGCTATGCTTGTAGAGGTCCTGCCTGGAATGAATGCATTATAGTGGACCCAGCAGGGTTTTTTTTCCCCCCCTATTTTAAAGGGAGTACCTCTTGTCTCAGTCTCCCAAGTAGCTGGGACTACAGGTGCTTGCCACAAGGTCCAGCTAATTTTTTTCTTATTTTCAGTAGAGATGGAGTCTTGCTCTTGCCTAGGCTGGTTTTGAACTCCTGAACTCAAACGATCCTCCCACCTTATCCACGCAGAGTGCGAGGATTACAGGTGTGCAGCACTGCACCCAGCCAACCGAATCCAGCATTTCTGAATGTTTGCTCTGTGAAACATTCATTTCATGACATACTTTACACTAAATAGGTTTCATGCTTAATTAATTTTGAGAAATGTCCTTCATCTGGACATTTGCAAAATCCAGTAGCATATGCATGGGCCTTGGTGAGCCCTGCTGCAGAGAAACTTTCATAAACTTTGCTTAATTCATTGTTTCCCAAAATTATTTGGTCACAAGCAATCCCTATGCTTCTTCCACTTTTTTCCCCCTAGAAGACACCTGTTACATTTAAGATTCAGACAAAAAGATGGAAACCACACTAGCTATTTAATGGAGAAAATGTCATATAAGAAATTGGTTAGCAGGTGTTACCGTACTGAAAAAATATGAAAGAGAACACTGATGTGCTCAGAGATGATAACTACTGGAAGGAAAACATTTGGGATTATTAAAACCTAGAAGCTTTGAGAAGGGGGCTCTGCAGACTTGGGGCTACATCTTTGCAGAGCATCACGGAACTGCTGCTTTAGTTCAGGAGCTTGGAGGCAAAGCTGCCTGGTCACTGCCTGCACCTCAGTAGCTCAGAGAAGGGGCAGCAGGGAGCTGGGCTCAGATCACTGAGGTAGTGACTCTGTCCCATTGCTGCTGGTACCACTGTAGGGTTTGATAACACTGGTTATGGAAGTGTGGCAAGAAGCTAAAAGTGGAAAACAGCTGTTGCTAGAACCAGCCTCTGCTGCCTGTGATGAAGGGTCACAGATAGATCTCACTGGTAGGACAGAAAGGAATGAGCAAGTCCCTTCTTCCTCCAGCCTTCCAGTTTCTCTCTAGCACCTCCTATGGGCAGGAACTAACATGGAGCTTGGACAGAGGAGAAATGTGGCTTGCAAAGACCCTGTCACAGTATAGAAATGTGGATGTGGAGCTCAAGTGATAATAATTAATAATAATAACAGTACTGGTAACCAACCATAGCAATAAATATAAAAGTATATATTATATAACACATAACACTGTAAAAGCTTGATATTGTCATAGCCATCCTTTAGTTACTCAGCATTCATATACGCCCTTCTGTAGGTACTGACCTCTAAAGAGCAACAGTAACAGCTCTGTGCCTTCGCTTAAATAGATGCAGGTATCTTCCCTGTGAGGAAAGATGTTCCCATTCTCTCTCTCAGAAGGGGTGCCACAAAATCCTTCGTATAATTTCTGGGGAATAGTAACTATTTCTCAGATTCGGTCATAGACTCATCTGAATATTTTATAACTAATAAATAAATTACAAAGATATCCACCACCAAAAATATTTATATAAAATTATAACCATTTACCTTTCCTTGAGCTTAACGTAGACATCAAGCTTCTAGAACTTATTTGAGCCCAGATATTCACAAGATGGAATAAAGTGGACAGTTGCCAATTCATCAGTTAATTTAAACTGTGTGGATGACCAGTATACAAAATTTATTTGGGGCACACATTTTGGTCCCATCCTTATCACAGTTGTTTCACGTGAATTAAATATACTTAAATATCTAGTATTTGCCGGAATACCGCACAGTTGTAAGCTCTCTCACAGGTGGTTGGTCCTGAGCTCTGAGCTAGAGATTTCTCGCTGGGAGCATTAATCATACAGAAATTCCTAGCAGTAGACTTTGCAAAATGGAGGCTGTTGCTCTCTTGGGAAAGGACTCCACCGGATGTACCAATCGGAGTGCCAAAATGTAAAATTTCAAACAATGGCTGCAGCAGCAGCTTCTGAAAAAGTGGCATCTTCCCAAACATACTCTAGGTTCCTACAGCATTCTAACTTTCTTTGGGCTAATAACAGACACCCCAACTTGTTTAACTGGAGGGCAAGCAACCAACGGAGTAAGGAGAACAGGTATAATGAGATCACAGAACTTGGCTTCAACTGTAACTCGTACCACTCATGCTGTTCCCTGTAGAGAGTAATTTACATTCTTTATGCACCTCACCTAGAGTGTGGTGTGCTCCTTTTAAAACAGATCTTAGTGATTGCACCATTTCTGTGCCTCCTCCCTCCACACACTCAGGGGTAAATGCTCTCCACTCTCCATGCTGGCAGTTTCAAGTGTCACATACTCAGTCTTTGTGACCAGGTGAGTAACTCTGGAGACAGATGCAGGAAAGTTTCTGCTACAATCAGGTTATCCCATAGGTCACATGAATTTTTTGCTGGAGGCTCTAAAACAACAATGGTTTTTAGGCCTTTAGGGTAAGAATGTAAGCATGGCAGACAAAACAAAAACTAGGGTGATGGAGTCTCTAAAACAAGTACTTTAGCCAAAGCTTGTCTGAGTGTTGTAAATCCACGTAACACATAAAATGAGGTTTTAGGAATGGATGCGAGAGGATAGAGGTCCTCAAACACCAATATCATAGACAGCTTTCTCCCTTGGATTTGGAGGAAGAATTTTTAGATCTGGATTTTTGATTGCATTTCTCTGGCTTGAGAAGTTCTAGTCCAAGTTTAGAGGCCTCATGTCCTGAGGAAGCCCTCTCCCTCCACTGTCGATTCAGGCCAGCTGGACTTCCCTGGCTTAGGCCAATACCCTCTGAAGACCCAACTGAAGTGACACCTGCTTGGGGTAGCTCATTTCTATGTAGGGTGGTTTGTCTGCAGCCTGAAGGAACCTATTTCCTAACTCCCTGTTTAAATCTACAGAGTTGGGTGGCTGCTTGTTTACTGAACAGCCATTGTGTCACTTAGCTGCAAGTTCCAGGATTCTGTTTCTATCACTCTATGGTTCTCAACCTGTGGGCCATGACTCACAGGAACTATATTAAAGGGCCGTAGCATTAGGAGGGTTGAGAACTACTGCTCTAGACCCTCATCCCAGGATTATATGGGTCATGTAATCTAGACCCATGTGCAAAATCTAGAATGGAAATAAAATCAAGTTAGGGATGGAGTGTTAAGCACCATGCCTACCACATAGTAGGTGCTGGTAAGTTCTATTACCAGGGTAATGGGCTAGCTAGGGGAGAATAGGCAGAGCTTCTCAGCAACCAAGCAATCTAGAATGATTAGAACAATTCAGCACTGCTGGTACATGCCCTCACAGGTCTCACCCCCAGGGGGACTCATTCATCAACTCTGGTCCAAATTGTAGGGCATTAGCTGAACCTCAGCAACCTACCAACTACTCACTACAGGTCATGGCTGGTGGCCAGGTGTGGTTGTTTGAGCATCTAGAGTTGGGCAGATGTTCTATATTATGGGCTTTCCTTCACAGATTGTCCATCATGAGTTCTTATGAACCCTGAGCCACTTTCTCAGGCACCATGGTTTCGGTCCTTTCTCATACTTTTTTTGTGTGTTTGGAGATTTCAAGCTGGCATAAATTGGAAAGAGAATGAGTAAGTTGCTTCTTTTGAAACTGTGATTACTCATTTTGAGAATTATTTTGCGCTTTATTCTTCAATCATGAGTCCCTGTGGAGGTGCCCACTACCTTGGTATATTTCATTAAAGATACTTAGTGAAAGAAATGGTCTACCTGCCCATTCATTCATTAAGCTAGCTGATGAATCTCTTTTCTTTTCCTTGGTTCATGGCTGTTGAATGAACAATGTGTCGAGCACTCACTGTGTGCCTAGCACCATGTTGGACTGAGATAGAGTGATGAACAGGACCCATAACAGGACAAGGAGCTGCCACACATAGTGGTGAGTTATATGAGTTCTATGGGCTAAATTGGCAGAATGAGATGAACTGATTGCCTGGGATGGCGCAACTTCAGATCGGGTGACATAAAAGACACTTCTGGGGAAGTAAAAACTGAGGTTCTGGAGCAGGAGAAGGAGCCAGACACGTGGGGCCAGAGAGGTGGATGCTTCCACCAGAGGGGAACGTATGCAGAAGCTGGAGGCAGAGAACATGCTCCTACCTGGCTGCTGGGCTCCACCTTACTCCTCTCAAAAGCCCTCCTATAAGCCCATGTGAGAGAATGGATAAGAGAAAGCCCAGAAATAGCCTTTGGTCACCAGCAAATGCCTGCAGATGTAATTGGTTCTTCTTACTGATCTATGTGCTTTAAGTGCTCCACATACAGGCTGGGGACTTGGTGATTTTCTTGAAATTTCCCCCCATAGTCAAATTCTTCAAGAGGTAAAAATAACAGATTGGCAGTGTACCCACACGTGTTCCTTTGTAGCCATCCAAGGACACCGCCATAGCATGATGGATAATATTATGAGCTGTCTCAGCCCTTTGATGGGTTGCATTATAAAAGTGAAGCAAGTTTCATCTCGGTGAAATGCTTAGCAAAGGGAGCAGTATTTCCAGACTGACTATCTAGTTACATCTTACCCCCCTTTTCTCAGTTCTATTTATTTCCTTCCTACACAGATAGGTACAAACAGCATATCGTCTTAGAAGGAACAAAGACCTCTGTTGGCTTCTTGCTGCCATAAAAGAGGGAGTGTTAGAGAGAAGGTGGTACTGACAGCCATTTTCTCTGTCTTGGCTCACAGGATGGTATGAGAAATGGGTGTTTATGGGATGTTATGTGGCTAATGGAAAGAGATAGAGAGCTTGTCCTACAGTAGCCAACCTTCCCTTGGACCCCATCCCCCACCTCATGAGGCCGCAAAGGCAAAAGGCCAGATCAAAGCAGGATCTTTATTACCATAGGTGTTCAACCCAAAACTGATATGGTCCCCTGGAGAGTTAGACAAGGCCACTCGGTACCTTTACTTCTTTCTTATTGCATTTTATTTCTGTTTAGTCAGTAACAAGACTACTTTTTCTAGGCTATTTGCTAAGGCAGGAGGCAGAATTCTGTGGCTTAGAACACTAGTGTTAGGCTGGGCAGTCTCCCTGGTGCTTTCTTCCCTACACACAAACCCAGCCTTTGTCGTTTTAACTCTATTGGCCAGAAAGATCCAAGAGAAAGAGCATGTCTGTTTAAGGGCCCAGGGTAGGGCTAGTCTAGTGTGCTCTGCCAATGCCTCTTCCAGGTGGACAACTGCCTGGAGTGTGAGGCTGGGCCATCTTACCATCTCCGCAGATTCCTTGTGATGTAAATGCAGTTTGAGGTTCACTGATCTTCAGTTTCTTGACTCCTTTTAAGTAAATATTCACTCTCATATCTAATTTTGAATTTGAAATTCTATGTTCTTTTCTCAAAATGTACTCCCCCAAATTGTGTAAGATTTAGTGTTGTGCCCGAATTTCCCTGAGTCCCCGAGCCCACGAAGGGACGAACCAAGACACACTCCGTTGTAAAAGCAAGAGGCAAGCTTTATTTAGCAAGCTCGAGCTCGGACCCTCTCTTGGCAAACATACCAAGGAAGGCCCCAAGCCTAGGAGGTTGGAAAGTTTTACAGGGTACAGAAAGCAAGAAGGGTGAAGAAGGGTGGGGTACATTTTTGATTGGTGGTCGGTGCATGGGGAAGTAGGGGTGATTGGTGGTCAGGGTTTGGGGAAGTATGGGGAGGCTCTGGATTGGTACAGGTATGAGGGGTGGGGGATTTCCTAACTGGGGTCTTAGGGTGGTATGAAGCAAGAAGGGTGGGGAGCACTTCTGATTGACTGACTGGGGTGCTTGATTTCGGGGAAAGGCCAGGGTTTTGGGGAAGCTGAAGCTTATTATCTAAGATGGCAGCGGGGGCTCAAAATGAGGAACAGAACTTAGGCAGTAAACAACAAAATGGCGCTGGTCTGGCCCTCTCAGTAGGTCTCAGAAAATTGGGACCTGCTCCTGCCTGTCATCATGGTACTACATAAAGTCCCCAAAAGGTAGTTCTTAGAAGACATCTGGAGAAAGAGTAAGCTGTGGGTACAAAACTAAAGTGTCTGTAGTGCTAAAGCCAAGAGTCCAGGCAACTTTCCTCTCGAGTCCTTTAAAAATTATAACATTGAGTAGGATGGATATTTACAAAAACAGTATAGAGAACCTCTGTATCTTTCATCCAGATCCATCAGTTGTAACATTCTATACATTTGGCGTATCATTCATTCTCTCGCTCTTTTAATACACATGCACGCACACCCCCCCCATTGTCTCATGCTTCCTTTTCCCCCTCTCAACCACTTGAGAGTGGGTAACAGACAAAAATGATCCATTATCCCTAAATACTTATCGTGTATTTATTAAACAAAAGCCACAATGCACCCATCAAAATCAGGAGGTTACCCTTGATTTTATATTAATGCAGAACTCAGAGATACCATTAACATTTTACCCTTTTTACAAATGTATATGAAATAATGAATACAAGTGTAGTTTTGTTGCATGGATATATTACATAGTGGTAAAGTCTGGGTTTTTAGTAAATTACACCCATTTTTATAACATTCTTTACAAGTTGAGAACCCAAACTAGAATCTCGTGTTTCATTTAGTTTGTCATTTCTTTTAAGTTTATTTCAACTTGAGACAGTTCTTCAGTCTTTCCTTGCCCTTTAAGGCCTTGGTATTTTTGAAGTATCTAAGCTAGTTACTTTGTAAAATGTCCCTAAATTTGGGTTTATCTGATGTTTCCTCAGGATTAGATTAGCATAATGAGTTTTTTCCAGGAATACCACAGAAGTGACAGGATACACATGAAGTTGATTTGTTCTGTTGCTGGTGACGTTAACTTTTTTTCACTTGGATAAGATACTATCTGCTAGATCTTTTTGCTATAAATTAATTAATAAGGATTTTATGGGATGCTTTGAGACTGTAAATATCCTTTTCTTCCTCAAATTTTTGCTCACATGTTTCAGCATTCATTGATGATTCCTGCCTAAATTAATTATCACAATATTGGTTATCAAATAATAATGTTCTAATTCCACTATTTCTTCTACATTTATTAGTTGTCAATCTACTACCAGGTAGACTTTTTCTTTACTCCATTTGCTTTAGTATGTTATGTATTTATTTGTATTTGTATGGATCTGTGGATTTCTATTTATTCAATGTGTTATCAATACTATCAGTATTTATTTTAGCCCTGAATTTGCTCCAGATTTGGCCAGTCGGAGCCCCTTCACTTTGACTCCTATATGCTTTTAACATGTCCTTACTGTGCTTTGAAAAATTCCTCACATTAGGGCACAAGGTGTTCTAGGCTATCTTGGGCTTTCTTTGTCCTAGTCCTGGAATCAAACCTTCTTCTAAGGACCCCTCGTTCCTGTTAGTGAATAATGGTACCAGGATCTGTGGGCTATTGTGCTCACTGCTACTAAGTGTTGCTTCTAGGCCCTCTCAACCACAGACAGCTAGAAAATAGATGTATGTATATGCACTCACACACAAATTGTAGCTGTTTCTATAGTTTTCTATCTCTGAATATTGAAGTCATTAGTTTGTACAAATACCTCCAACTTCAATCTGACATTACATGGCTTGTTCTGGCCCTTTCCGTATTTGGAGACAGTGAGAATCCTGTCTCCTATTATCCTCAATATGCTTATTCATCCCCTTGTGTGTGATCAGTCTCCAGGTCACATGTGCCATCTCCTCACCCCTGCACGGTGACTCCCATCTGTCTACACTTGCAGAGAATTGCTACTCCCACCACACATCTATTGAGAGTTCCCCCCCCTCCATCCCGAGGGGGACTTCACTGGCCTACCATGTGTCTCATGCCAGTCCCCATAGGCTGAAAGTTCTCCCCTTTGCCTGGTTGTGTGCAGGCCAGGAGTTCCGGTCAGCTCCAGGGGTGTGTTCATGAAGGACTGAGATTTCTCCTGACTGTGACTCTAAATGTGCTGGCTGAGAATTTCCCCTGGTCTTGGTAGCCCCTCCACCCCAACAGTGTGCCAACACATGCCAGGTGGGCACTGGACAGAAGTTAATAAGTGCAACCGATCAGTAGGTTAGGGGAATCTGCCCAAGACATTGTTAAGGGATCCTCTATTGATCAGGGAAGGAAATTCACCAGATTATGGTTGAAGGTGATTATGACAGAGAAACGCAATCATTTTATGCTTAAATCCATGTTGGTTGTGGGCCTGCTTGCTCTCAGACCTATTGTCTGCTCTGTATTATAAACAGCCACATGTCCCAGGCTGCCTTGCCAGCTGGCTTCCTGCTGGCTGGGTTTGCCCCTCCAGAGGCGCTGAGAAGTGATTGGAGAGAAAGTGGAAGAAATCAGGGTAATCTTTCCTTTCTGTTCTGCCTGGGGCAGTGTCTCCATTGTGGCTATTTCTCTTCTGTGACTCGCTTCTTTGTGACAGGATTGTCATGGCTCTAGGTTTCAATAATACTACCTTCTCCCTTTGTCCAATAAGCCCCAAGAATGATATTGGCTTCCTGTTTCTAATTTCTGTATTTTTTTGAGACAGAGTCTCACTATGTCACCCTTGGTAGAATGCCACAGCATCACAGCTCACGGTAATGCCAAACTCTTGGGCTTAAGTAATTCTCTACCTCAGCCTCCCAAGTAGCTGGGACTACAGACACTCACCACAATGCCCAACTATTTTTTGTTGCAGTTGTCATTGTTGTTTATCTGGCCCAGGCAGGGCTCGAACCCGCCAGCCTCACTGTATGTGGCCTGTGCTGTGCTATGGGCACCGAGCCTATTTCTTTCTTTTTGGTTCTCAGTTCTTCTATCATCCATGTAACCAATTCCCTGAATTAAATCCCCTCTGATTTATATACCTAGAGTGTTCAATGTTTTCCTAACTCAACCCTGAACTTGGCTATTTAACAAGAGCCTGAGCCTGGAGCTGTTGTAGCCAACTTTCTCTGATTTGGAGAAAATCTTTGTAAGCACAAAACCAACAAACACACAAAAATGGAGCCACAAGATAAAGAATAGATCATGGTGACTTTGAATAAGCACTTGATCTGCCATCACCTGAGGCCCAGGTCACACTAGGACTTCTCAGTTACTTAGTCCAAATTGTTACATCCGTGTTTGGGTATCTTTACTATCAAATTAATGATAAATTATAGATAATTAACTCTTTAATTTACCTTCTTGACATGAAGGTAACTTAGGTTCCATTTGAAAGTCACATATCCCAACAGGGTATATCTCATTGGTGGGATTTACTTATTTGTATTCTTAGAAGAGGGTTTCGTACCGCCTCTACCTTTTATTGATCTTTCTGTCTTTCATTGTATGAGTCCCCTTTTCTTTTCTGAGCTGCCATGCTCTGACAGGGTCTCATATATCCACTACATCAGGGGAAGGGACAAAATAAAAAATTTATGTCATCTACATGACAGACCTGAAAAACTAGCCTCTCATTTAAATATTGCAAAAAATTGAGTTATATGCTACATAAGTGACAGGAGAATGGGGCTCTTAATCTATGTGAAAGGAAATTGGATTCAAGTTGTTTTATCTCTTGCAGATGTTCAACATTATTTTTGTCAGCTAGTAGTTAAGTTGAAGAGAGACATCTTTCTCAGAATAGAAACATGAAATAATAATGTCCTCTAGCATCATCTCATCATGTTAAGCCATGAGATGGATGATATTCTGATGTGAAAAGATGCAAATGATACTGAGTTTTGAAGTATTTGTTGAGAGTGGAAGAGTTTGAAGTTTTGTTCTGCAATATACTGCTTCCTCAGGATAAAGGTAAAGAATCAGGAGACTCAAAAACAACACTGGATTCTAGGCCACCATTTCCTAAGAGATTTGTTTTGGGCAAGAATTCAGTAAAATTTGGGTTTAAAATGTCCCTGCGGTAGGCTGGCACTAGCATAGATTTGGGCCCAGTGTCCTTGGAGGCTGCAGCTAGGGGTTGGTGCTTTGACTTGCTCTGCTCTTATGCATGACATGAGGACATCAGCCTTTCTCGGGCGAGTCGGTGTACTGAGACTTCTGGCCTTCCCTGTCCTCTTTGGTATGTGTGCTGGCTTTTCTCACCCGACATCATCTATTTATTGCACTCCGTGGCTCCTAGTTGTCTTACCTGGATCACTACATACTTTCTATCTACAAATTCAGCTCTACCCTGTGTTAATCCAGATAAGTCAGGGAGATAGATACCTTAGTAGCCTTAGACCACTGACTTCTGTGATTAAATGTGCTGCTTGAGCGTGCTTGCTGGTAGGCTGGAGGGACATTTTGGAGCACCCCAGCTCTGTAATGGTGGCTCCTCGTGAAGAGTGCTCCCTTCTGGCCTTGCCTTACTTCAGCTAGGACTGGAGTCCCAGCCAACTTGGCCGAGGCCTGCTTCTCCTGTCTTCCTGGGCTTTGTATGTCAGTGTGCCACATGTGTGCTCACGAGAGCTCCGACACTGCCTCAGGACTTGGGATCCTCCCTGGGCTACACACAAGTGTTAGAACATACCCCGGGAATGAATGAGTCTACTTTCATCCTAACTCGTGGCAGTAACGCTTTTTTTTTT
>NW_003852400.1:35799970-35843635 GCF_000181295.1 Otolemur garnettii
CCCCTCCTCCTCCTCTCACTATGTTGCCCAGGGCAGTCTTAAACTGCTGGCCTCAAGTGATCTGCTCTTCTTAGCCTCCCAAAGTGCTAGTATTACAGGTGTGAGCCCATTAACTCATTTTAAAATGTACTACAGCTTGATTTGGGACTTTAAATTATAAATGGCATTTTTGATGGTGATAATAAGAAGAATTTCATTCGTATTTGGTAAAGATTCTGTGGTAAGCACTTAATATTCATTATTTAATTCAAATCTGCAACAACCTTGTGAGAAAGATACTAAATTCATCAGTTTTCAGATGAGGAAAGGGTCTCTACAAAGTTATATACTTCAGATCACATAGAATTGGGATTTCAGTACATGACTGTTTGATATTAAAGTATGTACATATACCATGATATAGTGTCTCACTTATATATTGGGTGTGTGATTTATAACTTATTTTAACAGTTCATAGCTTGAAAGCATTCTCTCATTGGTTAAAATTAATATGATTGGTTTCTATCTTGTTTATAGGAAGGAATGGGGAAGGAGGTAGGAATAGAAAACAAAAAGGTATTTTGTTTAAATTTTATTATACAGAGGCATAAGAAATACAAACAAATAGAAAGACTAAGAAATACAACCTGAATATTGCATGTATTCTGGGGCGTGTGTGGGCCCACACACTCCTCATGTTATTATATACGCACATACTATTCTGAAGGCTTATATGCTCAGTACTTTACATAAATTATCTTCTGTCTTAGAACAGCTTTCCCAGGAAGCAGATCAGAGCGTGAGGCAGAATATAGTACTGATAATTTATTTGGAAAGTACGAACCCAGGGTAGCACCAGTAAAGGAAATGTAAAGTAAGACAAGAGAAGAAGTGACGGGACGCGGCCACTGTTCCTCCTGCCTTGTTATGAGCGAGAGAGACAGGGCGGGCCACTTGGTACATGTGTTCAAGGCTCTGGGGGGCTGTTCTAGAAGATCTCTAGAGAGAAGTCATGCCTCAGAGTAGTCGATTAGAGAGCAGAAGGTTGGGTGATTTATTTATTTATTTATTTTTTGAGACAGAGCCTCAAGCTGTCCCCCTGGGTAGAGTGCTGTGGCATCACAGCTCACAGCAACCTCCAACTCCTGGACTCAAGTGAGTCTCCTGCCTCAGTCTCCCAAGTAGCTGGGGCCACAGGCGCCCGCCACAACGCCAGGCTATTTTTTGGTTGCAGCCATCATTGTTGTTTGGTGAGTCCAGGCTGGATTTGAACCTGCCACCTTAGGTGTATGTGGCTGGCACCTTAGCCAGAGCCACAGGTGCTGAGCCAGGTTGGGTGATTTATTTTCCTATATCCCTCTGATCTCCTTTTTTCTGCCGGCCAAAGTTTGTCTGATAAGAGCTAATTCCCTCACACTTCTGCAGCTCCCAGAATGTGAGCTCTCAGGCCTTGTGGTGCTGCATTTTGTTCAAATCTGGAAATAGCAGGACAACTGAGCAACTCCAGGGTAGATGGCTGGTTGGCCCAGTTGTGCAGCAGTACCCCAGGAAGAGGTTTTCCCGAGGCAAGTACTTGATTGGTCACCAGCAAAGCAACCTGGCTTGGGAGGCTACTAGGCACAGGGTGTCCAAGGAGTGCCTAACATCTGTGGTTGATATATCTACTTTGGATACACAACCACCCTGAGAGGTAAATACTGTTCTTACTTTACAACTTGAGGAAACAGATTAATTTGTCTAAGATCTTATGGCAGTGAGCAGCTAAGCCAGAGTTTGAATTCAAATCAGTTTGCTTTCAAATTCTATGCTCTGTCTAGCATGCTACGTAGATCCTACATAGATCCTTTAGCATATAATCTTATGGTTGTTCTGTATATTTTTACATAGTTGAGATAATATTTGAAATACTATAGCTTATTATTGCCCTTGTGATGATTAATATCTCAAAAGTACTATCCTATGTCAGTATAACCTCGAGGGCCCTATAAACGTATCTGGATACAGTTTTACATACTTTGGAAGTAGTGGGTCTATGATCCATTCTCTCCCTTTCCTGGGGAGGGAGTGGATTCCTAGGTAAGATGGCAAGTAAACTGGTCTGAACTTGTAAAGGCACGAATGGCAGACCTCCTAACAACTACATGATTTTGCTAGCAGGAGAGGCCTTATCCATGGAATGCTTTTAGCAGAATGTACTTTGGTGTGTATGATTTGTTACGTAAACAAACCTGAAATCTGTGGGTTTATGGGGTATGGCTCTCTGGAAAATGTCATATAAATTATGTAAATATCTGAGTATAAATGGAGATGTTTCCTGCACTCAGCAGCTCCTTCTGGGTAAGTAACTGGCTGATGTTCTTAGAGACCTCATCTATTGTCTCAAGCCGGGAAAAAAAAGACCCAGGGAGCACTGCTCAGAGTTCTAGACCTCTCCCTTCTGTACTGTATCTCTTCATGCGTCCTTGAAATCGTTAGTAAAGCTGGGTGCTGAGTAGGATGTCTGATGTATGTAAATCTTCCTTGACATCCCAATCTTTGTTGTGTCTTGTGCTATCTCAATTCATTATCATTTCCTCATTGAAGACATTTTAATTGTATGATAATATTTTGTAACTTTGAATACAAGTGTGACATGCAGCTCTGAGAATATCATTGTCTACGTTTTATCTCCTTTTGGGGAGAATTCTAAGAGGACTTGCTAGTCTACACTTTTTAAATAGGCATAACAGGGAAACTTCTGTAAGACTCTATTGGCCTGCCTCCTGTTCTTCTACTGCCAGGAGAAAGAGAGGAGGGATCAAGAGAAAAAGAGGAAGAAAGGCAGGAAGAGTGGGAACAGAGGCAAGTCCTTTACTGTCACTGTCACCAGACTTTTCTGCAAGCCTAGGTTCTTTCTTCCCTCTCACAGGCTGTTGTTCCCCATACGCACCCATCTATTCGGAACCCCATTCTTGTTCTAAACCCACTGAAAGCCCAACCAACCTTTCCTTATAAGTATAGGAACTTATGCAGGAAGTATACTTATATACTTCCTGCATAAGTAACTCCTGCCCCAGCCACTGGGGACACCTTAGCAGCTTGATGTTTCAGTGGGGAGATGTATTCCTGAGATCTTCAATCGGAACTGGTGGTTTTGTAGCACACTCAGGGTTCTTAACTTTGGTTTCATGGAAAGAATTTGGGGGAGGAAAGATAAATGAATTTGTAGAGGAACAATTACATCACTATATTTATTAATCTCTAGCCAAAATGTATCATTTCTTTCAGCTATAAATGTAAGCAAAAAAGCACAGTAGTACATATATTAGTAGTACCTGTAACTTTGTTACCAATAGCAATCAATTAGTTTCTTACATATTACAATTGTGGCAAATATTTTGAAAAATCATTTACACTCATTACTACTTAGAAATTATGATAATTATTAAATCGCTGCCAGATTCCTTTAATGTGTTAATGTGTAAATGTGTTATTTAATGTGTTACTATAGAAGCATATCTATTACTTATCACAAATCTGTTTCAAAAAACATTTTGATAACTGTACTTCAAAGAATTGATTTTATTATCATCCTATGTTTATTTGAGCAATTTAAATGCATTTTTATCAGAAGGAGTTCATAGCTTTACAGAGTTGCCAGAGGTGTATATGGCACATGAAGGGCCAGGAACTCTTAGAGGTAGTGTGCGTTGCGTGACATGGTAAATGGTCATTTGAGAGCCGGCCTGGCTGATGCCTTCCAATGATTTAACATAACAGTGTCTCTAGAGGCATAGTATTCAGGCAAACACTGACACAGACTGAGTGTAGGTGTAAACAACATGCTATGGGGTCCCAAGGACAGAGGAATTAATCACAGCTTGGGGAATCTGAGAAGATTCCTGGAGGGAGTAACATCTGAGGTGGGCTCAGTTCAGCTAGAAGCAGCTAAGGAAGTGGGCCCTGCTGCTCACACCTCCACATGAGAAGTGCATAGGCTGGGCATGGTGGCTATTAGCACCTGTAATCCTAGCACTCTGGGAGGCTGAGGCAGGTAGATTGCTGAGTTCAGGAGTTCGAGACCAGTCTGGGCAAGAGTAAGACCCTGTCTCCAAAAATAGCTGGGCGTTGTGGCAGGCGCCTGTAGTCCCAGTTACTGGGGAGGCTGAAGCAAGAGAGTCACTCAAGCCTAAGAGTTTGAGGTTGCTGTGAGCTATGACTCCACAGCACTCTACTGAGGGGAACAAAGTAAGACTCAAAAAAAAAAAAGGAAAGGAAAAAGTAGTGCATGGCCATCCTGCCACGCTCTGCTCCTGACTGAAGCAACTTGCAGAGTCTGTGTGCTTCTTTTATGCAACACTTGACGGGGCTTCTCTGCTAAGGTGTTTTTCCTAATCCCTAATAAGAATGGTAGCTGGTGCCTTTATCTAATCACTTTTGTTTTTTCCTGTGGGAGGAGCAGCATCTGCTGTGATGGAGGCACTACTGAGTGATCAGTTGGTCTGGGTTCTTCCCTTTCCTTGGTTTATTGATAAATTGACATGTTGGACATGATGATCTCATCCTTATCCACCTTGCCTTCTAGCAATTTTTGAATGTAGGATGGGAAATGCTGTTCAGTAAACCAAATGTTTCATTTCCAGTGTGAAAATTATGTCTCCTCCCCGCCTCCCCCCCCAATTCCAATGCCTTGATGGGGTGGGAAACACCACGAGAAGCCTGGCGTGCTGGCCTGTCTCCTCTGCTTGCCCCCCAACCCCACCCTTTCTAAAGTGCACTTCTAGGAAGTACAAACTGGCAACAGAAGAATTCCATCCATCCGATTTCTTAGAAGTTGAAAACAAGTCAGAGGCGCAAGGTATAGCGGGAGATCTGGGGAATGCTTTACCTGTGATGGCCAATATTAAGCAGCAGGTGGCTCCCAATGTCACCTGCAGGACGGTTCTAGTTGGGTGTCTCCTAAGCCTGCCATGGGGTGATGCCCACACTGCTCTGATCTCTGATGTGGTATCTGAGCTATGTGGTGGGCAGACAGAGAGCAGGGTCCATACAAATGGATTTCTCAGTGGTACTCTTTCATCTCACACTTGTTTATTCCTAAAAAGACAGGCTAAAACTTCAGGGGAGGACTCCGTTTTATGTGTTGTTGAGATAGGTTAGGGACAGGGACGGCACACTAAAGCTCACGGTCACTAAGTAATTGTTTTCACTGCCTTCTCTCCTCTCCTATAGTCTGTGCATTCCATCTTAGGCTACCCACCCCAAATACAGTTCTCAGTCTTCTCCTCTTTAAAAGTCTTCACTGAATGCTCCTCCAGGTTGAAGGAAAATCCCAGAGGTGAGGGAAAGAAGAGAACAATGTCTGACAGGATTGCTGTGGGTCTAAACTCAGGAGAAATGTGTCCACAGGCATAGGAAGTATAGATTTAGTGTATGACTCACACCTTTTCTTTCTTTCTTCTTTTTTTTTCATTAAAATTACACATGGTTTTTGTTTTGTGTTTTTTTGAAACAGAGTTTCACTACATTGCTCTGGGTAGAGTGCTGTGGCATCATTGCAGTTCACAGCAACTTCAAACTCCTGGGTTCAAGCTATCCTCTTGCCTCATTCTCCCAATTAGGTGGGATTACAGGCATGTACCACCATGTCTGGCTAGTTTTTCCTATTTTTAGTAGAGACAGTGTCTCATTCTTGCTCAGGCTGGTCTCAAACTCATGAGCTTGAGCAATCAACCTACCTTGGCCTCTGGGTCTCGCTGAAATTACACCTGATTTTCAACAATGAACCAGCAAACCATTAAAAAATGACAACTAATCAGAGTGGAGCCCTATGGATGGACTCTTCCAAATAATAAAAGAGTGGAGTGGAAAGGAAACCATTTTTATAAGGCTGATACAACACATACCACTGGAAGAATTCCCTATAGAACTAGAGAAAGGGTGCAGGGAAAATTTTCTATTATAGAGCCTCAAAGAGGTTGCCCATTAACAAATATTACAGCCAGAGAAAATATTTTGAAGAAGGAATAGAAAAGTTCAGAGAAAAACAAAAATGTATTAGAAAAATATAGGAAATGAAGTAAGAAAAATGGTAGAGAAAAGCAAAACATAAAGAATAAACATGACTGATGACAGAGTTATAGTGCAGGTTTGACAACATCACCCAGAATGAAATGGAAAAAAAAAAAAAACCAGATATAAAAAGATTATAGACAAAGTACTGGATATGGAAGAAAAACAAAAGAGATCCAACATAAACTAATTGACATTTCTGAGAAAGAGAACAGAACAGATGGGACAGAAATGATTTCAATAATATAAATGACAACAGTTTCTTGCAGTGAAAACCTGAATCAGCACACTGAAGGGTAGCAGCATGATCCAGTAAAGACTGACAAAACACAATCGACACCAAGCCATATCCTGAAAAAGTTACTGAATACAAGACAGAGAAAAATTTATGTGGGCACAAAGAAAAAAATTAAGTCACATATAAGAGGAAGGTCTGGCTGACTTCAGCCTTCTTCATAGCAACGTTTGATGCCAAAAGATGGTGAAGGAATGCCAGTGAAGTTTTGAAGAAAACAAATGCTACTATGTTAATTCATTAACCATGCAAGTTTGACTCTAAAGGTAACAGATAATTTCAATAATCCAAGTGCTTAGGCAATACAGTACACAGAAGTCCTGGGGAAAAATAGATTCAATGTAACCAGGGGTGATTCAAAATAAATATAACCAGTTTGGGGAATGGTTTGAATTTGAAATATCCAAGATTAAGATCACGTTCTCCAACACTGTCATCAAACTATCCCAGTTAAATCTTCCTTTCTTGCTTCTTTTAACAATATCTTGGCCTGATCTCATATTTCCAATAATTTCAAGTATCCAAAATCCAGTGAAGCTCTTCTATCTCGTATTCAATTAACCTCTCACATTCTTTCCTTCTGGGTGAGGGCTAGAAGGATTCTTTCTTCTTCCTTCACTCATCTCCCCTTCCTTGCACCTTCTTTTTTCTGATTTTCTTTCTCCTTTGGTGTGTTGTGGGGAGAAGGAGAGATGGAAGAAATGGGGGTGAACATCGATTAGGGGTTACCTTTGAGTTAGGTTGCTGTTGCCTCTGATTTTCTCTGTGTGACTGCAGTCCACATGCTGGTGGAGCTGGAGGCTCTGCCCTGCTGAGTCCTTGGTCTTGGAGATTCGAAGAATGAATCTATGGACCATGATACCCAATGAAAGGACAGATTTTATTGATGGATAGGGTAGAAAAAGGTCAGCCTTCGGCAGGCTGAAGGGGCTTCCCGAGCCAGTAGCCCGTCTGGATCTTCTGTCCAGGGGTTTACATAACTCTTTTCCTTCCTGCAGGTAGGGGCATTTTGGGGAGATGGAATGTCGTAACTGTTTGGTGCCAGGGGCTTGAGGGCAGGAGTTAATTTTAAACCTGCCCTTTTGTAGGAATGTGGTCTCATTTAGGGTGTGTTCTCTGCTTCAGGAGCGGCTGCGTAGGTGGCATGCTGGTCAGACTGGCTTTTGGACCTGCCTGGGCCCAGAGAACATGGCCAAGCTTCCTTAGGCCTTGAAAATGGGGTTCATATTCAGCTCTGAGAGGGGCAAACCCCGTATCATCAGCATTCCCAAGAGGTGTACCTCAAGTCTTTGAGGGAATCCTTCAAGGACCTCCTCCTTCCAGACAACTGAATGATGCTCTGGCGAGACTTCTGACCAGCTCAGCCCGTCTCTAGCAGTCTGCACCTACCCCACAGCCTCTCACTGCTGGGATCCTCTTGCCTAGTAGGCTGCCTCGTAGACAAGGTACTACTGAGAGGATGGCTTAAACTGGATACTTTGTGGACACCCAGGAACCTCACGAATCTTGCCACTTAAATTTCTGGAGCACGCCCCCTTGCTTTTTTCCCCAAATCTTTTCTCAACCTCACTTAGACTTGGGGCAGACGATCAGCAAATATTCAGCAGAAGCAGATGCTCAAAAGTGAATGAGAGGCTTGTTTCAGAGTTTGTCACAAATCTCTACCTATGATTCTTGCACCATCCCTTCATTTCCTTGGGGGGCAAGTGTGTGTGTGCTTTGGGGGCTGAGAAGGAAGAACACAACACAATTCTCTGGGCTGATCCCACAATCTTGCTTGGGTTCTTTGTCTCTTGTAAAGGTAGGCTGGGGTGAGAGATGATAGGAAGGCTGGTTCTACCATCTCTCTTGTCAGTTCTGGGGGTGCATCTGGGGTTCCTCAGTACAGTACTTCTCTTTAGAATGTGAGGGTACTTTGTTGGAGGCTTTATCTCCCACTCAGAGGCAGCAGGAGAAATCCCATTGAGCATCAGCTTCACAGACTCAGGAGTGAATGGAGAAGCGGTAGCAAAGGACAAGAGATGAGCCTGAATGTATATTAATAGTTACTTATGGTTGGAATTACAATTACAGAATAGAAGGTAAAGATTTTAAATCTTAAAAACATAAAAATAATGGCTAACCAATGTTGGAGGTTAGAGGGAAGAATCAAGTGTCAATGTCCATCTTTCATGGCAAGCAGCCAATAGATAATTATCCAAAATTGAATCCTGTGGTTAAGAATTATGATTTCAATTTATTATGTCTACCTCCCCCCCTTAATTCTGTATTTTTAAAACTTAGGGTACTGGTTCTTAACTAGAGGCAAGCTTGTTTCACCTTCCCCAGGAGACATTTAGCCACCAGTGGAGACATTTTCATTGTCACATGGAGGGAGAAGGTTTCTACTGGGGTCTTGTGGGCAGAGGCCAGGGATACAGCTAAGATTCCTATGAAGGGATTAACAGCTCACCATAATAATAATAGTGACTTTAAAGTGAAAATAGCTGAACAATCACAAGCCACAGAAACATTACCTAAACTTAAGCAGAGTCTCCTGAAAATAACACTTGCCTTTGACCTCCCTCTCTGAGATAGTTTCCCATTTGTGAGAATTTTTACCCTTAGCGCTTGAAGTCAAGTTCGGCTGGCCATTAGCATCAAAGAGCCAAATAGAACCTTCCATATTTTCCCATGGAAGCCCAACCCCTTCCACTTTTTGTTAAGTTGATGTATAAATGTTTGCCTTGGCTATTCAGGGACATAATCAGGACTGGGTACTCCTGTGTGCATGTATAATGTCAACTTAAATTTCTCCTGTTGATCTGTCTCCTGTCACTTAATTTGCAGGCTCCCGAATTTCTGACCCTAAGGGGGTAGAGAAAGTTTTCCTCCTAGCACCTACAGCACAGGAAAGCCCCCTACAACAAAAAGGCCTGTTTTAAATATTAAAACATATTAATTTGTTGGCGAGAAACAATTTTCTTAAGTTCAGCAATTTATCTTTTTTTGTTGTTGCTAAAATGAAGTAAAATAAAACTGACCACTTAAAAAATACATAGCTCTTCTACTGTGATCCTGGTTTTGTGGAATTATCCCTATTTCTTCTATGTACTTACAGAGAGGTTCGGAATGGTGTTCACAGAACGACACGTGGTGGATATTTCTGGATAGGTGGATTTGGAGTGATTTTATTTTCCCCTTCATTTCTTCTCTGTTTTTTCCCCCTGATCACTTCAAGCTTTTTTTCATAACAATGAATGTAACATTTACAAAAGCAATGAATTGGCTCTTCTTTCCCACAGGAAAAGCCACAGCAACGATAACAAAACCCATTGAGTGAATTTTCACTTAGCTCTATCTCTTCTATCCCCTTGTCCACACAAGAATAAAAATGATAATAAACGTCAGTAACGGAGGCCACCGATACATGTGTCCGCGTGGTTGAAGAACGGGGCTGCTAACAATTGCCTCTGTGCTGGAAGGGGCAGGTCCGTCCTATTCTAGCCCCTTTATTCTTGCTCTCCATTTTCAAGAGTGAAAACACACACCAGAAGATAACGTCTCAGAATATTCCTGAGTCGAACTTTTCTCCCCCGGTCAGGTTCCATCCAGGTGAGGGTCCGTTTGAGTCCGGGGAATTGTCTCATTTTCCGCTTCATTTGGCGGGTCCTGATCTGTCCTCTGCACCCGCAGTGGAGGAGACACAGCGGATCGGAGGTGGAAAGGGGCCTTCCTTACCCAGTGGCTGCCTCCTTTTAACGGGAACAAAGCTCTTTCTGCATCTCTGATTTGCACAAAAGTTGCAAAAATTATATTATGTCTAAAAAATTTCCTTGAATGATTCTCACCTAGTCCATGAAACAAGGGCTCCTTTTCATTTTTAAAAGTGCTAAAAAAAAAAAAAAAAAAAAAGTAAATCTCCTTTTCTTTATGGGCACCAAAGCAAAGCATCTGCGCTCTATTTGGAGAATGCAAATGCCTCAAGCTGCAGCGTTTCTTTCACCAGCTCTCAGCAAGTGGCCATTTAGGCTTAATTGCTCCTCACAGCGTAGTCCAATTAAGAACGGGCATCAGCCGGGTAAGGGCTATTTGTTAATCCATAAAAGGTACCGGAGACGGGACTTGTTTTGCCTGCGGTTTTTATTCACATGTTTGGGTGAAAATCTAAACAGCTGGAACTCCGGCAAGCGATATGTGTGTGTATTTAATCTATGGGTTACGGGCAAGACGAGTGTATGAATGTATTTCACAAAAACTAAACTTTTCCTTCCAATACAAAGGAGAAGTTGGCCTAGATATTGCTGAAACCTACCCAGGCGTGCTGTTTAACACTGCAGGGGGGTTGTGGTGGGACAGAGCCAGCCTAGAGGAGAAAACCTCTGAACCCAGGGCGATTTTTGCGATAGGAAGATGGTTTAGTCTCTGGGAGAGCTATTTTCTTATTAAAGTGTGAAATTTTATCAGAATGATATGGGGTTCCCCTCCTCTGGGCTGGACAAGGACTCCCCCCCTTTTCCATTTTCTAGGCCTGGGGAAGCTCAGATATCAATCTCTCATCTGGAGACACAACAGGGCCCTTTCCAGGCCACACCCTGGGGGCTCCAGCAGGTCAGGAACAAAAGCAGCCTGATTGGTTCTGGGCTGTTCTTGGAGTAGGGAGCACACACCCTAATTCCTTCCTTGGGGCAAAAACTGCAAGGACTGCATTCCTGTGCTAATTTTAGGATTATTTTCTGCCTGTAAGACCCTGGCCAATTGTGACATGCTTCCCCCAAACGCCCTGCCCAAAAGACAGGAAAAGCAGCATTTATTATTTTTTCCCTTTTTAATTGAATCATAACTTTGTACATTGATGCATTTATGGGGTTCAGGGTACTGAAATGCAGCGTTTAAATCCCCCTAATCTGAAGACACAGGGGAGGGGGCTTCCCACTTGGATCCCCTGCCTCCACTGCCAGCCCCTTCTTTCTATCAGTAAACTCTGCCCTGTTGCTCATCCGCATGGTCCGTGATTTCCTTATTCAAACCCTGAGATCAAAAGAAGCCAACATAGAGAAATTTCGGCAACAAGAACATGTCATTGTGGGTTGTTGTATTTTGGCATTCTTTTTTTAATAGAGGTTTGATTTTTTTTTTTTTTAATTTGCTTCCTGTATATCATTTTGATGACAAAGAGAATGTCATTCTACACTGGGAACAGAATACACTGACAAGAAGTGGGGAGTGTGGGCGTAGAGCTGTGCCTCTTGTGGTAGGATAAGAATAGGCAAACATAGGAAGAAAAATATATATTACATAGCTGATAAATATTTTCGGCTAGTTCAAAGGATTCCAAGCTTCTTTCTGTGTGAAGAAGAATCTGAGCCAGGCTGAGGAGCTGCACTTGCTAGTTTCTTACAAGGAAGAAAACCCTTGCAAGGACAAGTAAGAGGTTTCTTACAAGTCTAGAGACTTTGGTTTGCAGAGAAAAACATAAAGATACCCGAGTGACCTGTCTGTTCAGGCTATCCATGAAATCCCTGCTAGACAGGTTGTTTAGAAAAGTGAGACTCAAGTAGTGGTGGGAATTTGGGTAGGTAGGAAGTGTGAACTAAAATAAAATCTTAAGCCCCCCTGTTGAATGGCCCTCCTGTTGGCCAAGGGGACCCAAGAAACACCCCAAAGCTGAGTTTCTGGCCTCGGGAAGGGAGGTCACACAGGTGTGGTCATGCCCTCTTCCCTCCTTTGCGACATCCTTTGTAATTCATTAACAGGCCTAAGGCTGTGCAGGATAACGCTCAAACCACACCTGCAGCTCTTCAATTTACTTAACAGATCAGTTGAGTTTGGTATATGTACAGTGGATTATCTATGACTTCCTTATCTTAATTTAAAACATTTCAACACTTTAGATAAAGCTTCATTTCTTTAACCAATCACAAATTAAAGAATCTTTGAGGCCACTAAGAACCTGTAATCCCCCACTTGGAAATTTCCCACCTCTTGGGCTAAGCCAATGTATGTCTTCCATGGATTGGTTTATATATAACTTTACCTGTAATTCCTGTCTTCCTGAAATGTGTAAAACCAAACTGTGAAGTAGTGGTCAATTCAATCACCAAGCCGGATGTAGAGCAACAGCTAAAGTTTATTTTGTGCCCCTGTGAAGGCAGCTGAGGCCCAATAGGCATCAGCCCAGCATGGCAAGAATGCTTATCTTTTAAAGGTTTTAGGTAGGGTAGGAGGGTGAGAGTGTTACTTTGCTGTGCTGGTGACTATTGCCTGGTAGGGTTCCAGCTGGCTTCCCACTGAGACCATTTTGTTCATTTATGGTTTAGCCCCCCCTCCCCCCCCAGCCATTGTATTCCCTAGTTCCTCCATTCTTCTGGCTGGGTCCCAGCAGAGGGTGGTTTCAGCAGAAGTCACTGCACAGCCAAGATGGAGTGCCTTATGCTCAAAGTGGGGTGGACTATGCTGGCTCTGTTTTTGGACTTCCTCTGACCAAACTATCACAAACTGTGACCCACGATGTGGAGACCACTTGCTCAAGGCTTCCTGGCTGTGCCTCTGGGCCACTCATATGTGCACATGGCTCAGAGGGAAACTCGTTACATTATTTTACAGATTTTGGGTTCCTTTCTGTTGACAAAAGAAAGGACATTTGACTCTCTTAGCAACAAAGAATTTTACTCATGACCATAGAATATCTTTGCCTTCCCAGAGTGGAGCAAGATTGGATATCAAATGTCTTCCCTGATTTACGTGTTTGTTGAATTTTGAAGACAGGCAGAGAGCCCCGGCTCCCTTCCCTTACTTTTTCCTCTATTTCTTTTTCTTTCTTTTTTTTTTTTTTTGCAGTTTTTGGGCAGCCCTGGTTTTGAACCCACCACCTCTGGCATTTGGGGCAGGTGCCTTATTCCTTTGAGCCACAGGCAGCCCCCCCTTCCTCTATTTCTTGCTTTCTTAATTAACCCCTAATTTCCTGGGGGATTCTGGTCTATTGACAGCATGTCTGCTTTCTTGACCTTCCCTATGTAAGGATAGAGAAAGGCAGGAAAGCCTGTGCAATTATTCACGGATCTGGGCTGTTCTGTAGTCAATCAACCGGACTCAGCTAGAGCTAGAGATTTTCTTGTTCCTTGGATAAATGAAGGCCTTCTCCCCTGCATTTCCCACCTTGGTCTTGTTTTTACCCTGTTGTCAATTGTTAAGCAACACAACCTTGATGAGTGAAACCTTTGCTGATTTCAGGATGGTACCATCAAATTAATGATCCTTTTCCAGAAATCCATGCACCCACCTACCTCTCCATCAGCGTCCTTGCTGGCTTCTGACTTCAGGTAATATTTACCAAGCTCATTGAAATGTCACACTTAGGACTGAGCCCTATAAATTATCATTGTGCTCATGTTATATTGTAAAGATAAAGGTCATGTCAGAGCTCAGATTTATTCACACCCAAGACATACTTCTGAGAGTTAGTAGAAAAATAAACTATTGGGTTTTTCAGTTTAAAAAAGTACACAAAGTGAAAGTGAGCTTTTTTCTTTTTTTCCAACAAAGGAAAAGAAATAACCTCAGAACCAGTAGTTTTTGGAGTAAAGAAAAATAAAGGAGAGATGGCTCACCTAAGGTCTGAAAACACAACCTCCAACTTTCTGCATGTTTCCCAATGGTCTTTTAAAAATGACTGGACGAGGTAAGGGAGTCAGGGCCAAACTCAGGAAGACTAGGAACTACAGAGAATTGGTTGTCACACAGTGACTGGGCAGGTGGTCCCCTTGTTGGCAGGATCAGGGCGGCCCTTTTTTTCCCATGTGAACCTATTTGGTGGCTGGAAAGCCCATCTCTTGAGCAGAGTACCTTCGTGCACAAGCAGTCACAGAGCACATGGCTTTTTACCTTGAACTACAGATTTCCAAAAGCTGGATTGCTAAGCAATCCTAGAAACTGCTAGCCCTCCAGCCAAGGAGCCAGCTCACCAAGGAGGAGATGATAAATGATGATATTAAGCGTTGGAGGTAGTCCTCCAGTGAGGACTGAGAGTCAGGGCTGGACCTCGCGGAGGGCACGCTGCTGGCATCTTTGCCGCCCCAGCTCTTTGAATAAATCACAGGCTGAGCATTGTTAGCTGTCAGGGCAACAGCTCTTGCCAGCACTTAATAAAAAGTCTCAGACCATCTACATCAAATGATTTCTGTTCCATAAAATTGGGCTTTTGAGCTTTGAAAGAATCTACAAGGCTCACCCCCATTTTTCTCGCTCACTTATAATCCTTCCAAGGATTATCTCCACATAGAGGGTAATGTTTGAAGGGTTTAGTGTTCCAAACTATTTGAACAAGAATTATTGGATAATCTTTTGCTTACCTCTCTCATTTCTGTAATTCTTCCTTCTCCTCTTCTCCTTCCTCCTCTTCATTCTCTTTCTGCATTTCCCAGTTGAGTTTTGGTGCCTTTATACAACATTCTCCCTTTACTGTGTTCTCTTACAGTTTTTTATTCTTTATTAACTCATTCATAATAATTACCACAGCAAACTCTTCAGTGCTTATTAGTGGTTAGCACTGTAGCGAACATGGCAAGGAAGGGGTACTTTGTATTTGATATTATTTCAGGCATTTGCCAATCTTTGTCATTTTAGTAGAAATAAAATAATATGATCATGTTTTCCAAACTCTATAAATAATATACTAATTGAGGAATAAGAAATGCATATTCAGATCTACCTCCTATTATGACACCCATAAGAGAATGTTTGTTACTGGATTTGCTTTCACATTTATTTTAATATTTCTTGCTTACCTTTCCCAATATTTATAGAAAAAAATTGAAGAAAAATGTCTACCTCTCTTTAAGCCCCCACTATCACTTTTTTCTTTGGTTCTACGTGTTTATAAAATGCTAAAGGAGAAAAACAAATACAAACAAAATGTTAGTTTTGAAAATAGTAATTGTAGTAATTGCTTCTGCTAATAGGTTTTCCAAAATGGAACATACTCTAGGGCAGACGGAGTCCAGTAATAGGAAGTACAGACACATGGCCACTGGCAGGAGTAAGGAGAAGAAGAGCTAAACTTGACTCTCTTCTTTCTCTCCTGTAGTTATTTCCTTCCTCACTTTTTCTGTGTACTTGCCATCATTGCCTAGGGTGACAGTTTTGTCAATTCCTCAAAGAGTTGTTTTTTGTTCCCAAGAGACACAGCAGTCAGTTAGAACTAATAGCAAGCCATACCATCTTCCTTTACCTGGACCGTGGGGCTTAGTTTCAAACCAGAGGCTACAAGATGAGAATAGCAAAATGTAAGTTATTTGCATGTCATCTTTCATTCATTCCTTTAACAAATATTTCTTGGAGGCCTACTATCCAGGCACTGTTCTAGAAACTCAGGATCTATGAGGGAACAAAACAAACCAAGATCCTGACTCTTGTGGGTCTTGGATTCTAGTGGGAGACACAAAAAGTAAATAATACATCAAATAAATGAGTTAATTATCCAGCTTAATCAGAAGATACGTGCTGTGGTAAGCAAGAGGAAGAACAACAAAATCCGGTGTAGCAGATGTATGGGGAGGTGTTGCAATGTTAAAATAAGTGTCCCAGGGTTGGCCCCATTGAGTAGATGACATTGGACAAAGCCTTCTTCCTCATCTAGATCTCATAAGTGCTCACAAAAATATCATAAAGGACGGGCTACAATCAGCTTCGCCATGCATTGTTTTCACATAATGTGGCAAGAGTCCTTGTTTTGTCAAATGAACTTCTCAGAGACAAGTCTATAGTTTTTCTCTATTTCCTTCTGTTGTAGGGAGATATCAATGCAGAGAAGAATTGTGCAGATAAAGACAGATAAGGGAATATGGTGAATGGTGGGCTCTCCATTTCCTAGTACAACTGAGACCCAACTCTTTTGGTTAACACCTCATTTCTGGACCATTAGGTGGTGTCCATATAAAACCCTTGTTTTAATTTATAGATGCCTCTGCAAAAGTAAGTTGCAGGGTTTGTTTTTTAGAATTTTTGTCCAGTACACTTGAGATTTTGAGTGTTGTGGGTCTGTGTTTGTGTCCCTGTGTATATATGTGAATAGATTGGAATTTTCTTTTTAGTAAAAGAGTCTATGTGTAAAGAATTGTCCAACTATATAGATAATAATTTAGAATCATCTGATTAATGTATTCAGTTAGGTTAATAATTTGACTCTGCAATTTTCCAAACTATGAAGCAATGATTTTACAATATGTATTTATTTGTGTGTGTGTGCGTGCGTGCAGGCACACACGCACGTGTGCTATCTAGGGGAAAGCTGGTAAAATTGTTTGGTTGTTCATAGCATTTCTAATAGAGACTGACTATTTAATTCCCTTCTTTGAGGGAACTTGGAGTCTGATAAGTAATATGTCAGAAATGATTATGGAAAAGCAAACCACGAATGTGTCCCAAAAGAATAAGTATATCTTTGGGAAATGAAAAGAATCTCCTGAATTTTCATCCTGTCACATGTTAAATTGAGAGCCATTTAGATGAAATCACACCATCACACTCTATGCAGGGCCCAAGTTTGATGTTTTAAAACAGATTGTTCCCTGTACTCTCCTGAATGTGGAGGCAAGAGCAGCTGCTGTTTTCCAAGAAACTTTTTATGCAGTTTGGCTTGAGGAGGGTGGTTGGGGTGGGCTTTCCATTGAGTTTGGAATGGGCTGGTGGTAACATTTTTAGAATATTAATACATCTAGGGACCAGGCTGTGGGACAGAATCATGTTGGAGGAAACTGTAGAGCAAAGCATGGAGTGGCGGGCGTGGTGCTAAAAGATAGGAGCTTATTTCAAGTTATCCAAACGTTAGATGTGATGGAGAAGTCTTTAGGAGCTACAAACAGGAGAAGCAGCAGGAATTGTGTAGGTCCAATTCTTTCCCCAAAACACAACTTTGACTGTCTGAAACAAACATTGCCTTTACTGAGTTTTTATTTGTGCTTTGCTGGTTAGCCAGCCTCTCAGCCCATGCCTTGAGATCCGAGCTCTGAGTTAGAATTCCTTCTCTCTCTCTCTCTCACCCTGTGGCTCTGGTGCAGGCAGTGAACTCACTAATTCTCTCATCTGCAAAGTGAAGATTTTAGTTTTTAACAAGAGAGTGTTGAAATGGCCCTTACAAACTGATGAAGGGGTACAAGGCAAGAATTAAAATAAAAGCCCCAGATTCTGTGAAGAACAGGCCTACCTAAAATAATGGTAACACAGCCTTAGCTAAAATAATGATAATAATCAGCCCCTGGTCTCTCGTTTGCTTGATAATAGTCACGGTCCCTTTGTTTGTGTCTCTATAATTGCTACTCTAGAGGGCATAGCTGGTAGTTGTAAAGATTCTTAACTTTTCTTCATAGAAAACATTACCTGTTTAGAAACTAGGGGTAGATTGTAAGATATTTTCCAGGTCCTACATTTCAGTAAAGGACTCACCAAGACCAAGGAACTGACTCAACTAGTCTTAGGCCCTTTACCCTAGGTTCTGCTTTCCAGTACCTGACCCACCCAGACAGTGGCCTATTTCAAAGGACTGATGGTTCTGCCCCGAAACCAGCCAATTAGCAGACCTAACCCTCTGCCCACCAAACTGTTTTAAAACCCTGTCTCCCCAGTTCTTGGAGAGGTGGATTTGAGAAATTTCTCCCGCCTTAGTGCTCTGCAGAATAAATTGTTTCTTGGCTGTGCACCCTGATGTCTTGGGATGTTGGCTTTCTTTTGGGCAGAGGGAAGATTAACCTGGCTGGGTGGCAACAGTGTAGGAAAATTCTCTGCCTTTTAGGGGAAAGGAATTAACTAACACCCCAATTCTAGTCCTCCTGTAACACGTGTAGAGAAGGAATGAAAGATGGTAGAAGATTACATCATCTACACAGAAAAGTTTAAAAAATTACATAGGTTGAAGTACAAATATGATACATTATTTTTGCTGCTCTCATCTGAGGCATACTCTAAAGAAAATTTCGATTAAAATCATTAAAGGGCCAGAAACCATGTTAAAAACTTCTTTTTCTGATGAATATGTTACCTTCAATGATGTAATCCAGAACGTCCTCGAAGCTTTCAACATATTATTATTGGTTGGAAAGAAGATTGATGTAAAGTTGTCTTTCTGTCTTTCTAAATTTAATACTCTGGGTCATTAGCAAGACTTGTATGTAAAAAAGGACTCAGTGATGATGAAAATGGCAAATTTATTATTTATGTATTTTCATTCTTAGAATATTGCTTCTTTGGGCAGGGTTGAGATAGTTTAGTTGGCCTCAGCTATTTTTTAAAAGAAGTTATATGTTTTGTAGTCAATGTACATTATTTAATGGCCAATGATCTAGCCCCTTTGTTCCTCGGTTTTCCCCTGACTTCTTAACTTTAGAGAGATTTTTCTGCTTACAGGCACCTTTACCAGAGATGGGACAGAGGTAATGGAAGAGAAGGAAGCCAAGACTTCCCATATTGCTCCCTGCTAGTCAAGAGAGACATGGCTCCTCCATGAGAGAACAGTGTAGATTGTGTTGAATAATGGAAGGCCCGTGAATCTGCTCTAAAACAGGTTTCCTCACAGACACTGGGCAGTGAGCATGCCTGGGCTCTCTGTGCTTCTAGCATCACAGGCAAGTTTGTGTGGTGGCCCATGTTCTGAAATGGCGTCCAATGACTTGCGCCTCCTGACTCCCACCTCCTGGCATTTGTGCTTTGTGCACTCCCTTCTTCCAGAGGACTTGATTTTAACCAAGAACATACTGAAAAAAATTATGGTTGTCATTTTCATGATTATGCTTCAAAGACAGTGACTTCCAGACAGGCAGACTAGCTTTCTGGTCCTATTATCTTGCATAATTTGATGAAGCAGCTGCTGTGCTGGGTGGGTCCTGAAGGTGGTTTCTGGCCAATGGCCAAAGAGGAACCAAGACTCTCAGCCCAAAACCTGTGAGGACCTGAACCCGCCAATAAACGAGCTTGGAAATGGAGCCTTGAGATAACCACATCCCAGGCAAGGCCTTGATTGCAGCCTATGGGACGATCTGAACCAGAGGCCCCAGAAAGCCACACCCAGATTCCTAACCCACAGACGCTGAGATCCTATGTGTGTACTGTTTTGGTTACTGAGATTTGAGGTGTTAATAGATTAACACAGTCTATTACTATACTTTGAAACCATTCTGCTTACTCTTGCAAAAAAAAAAAAAAAAGATAAAGGATTTAATAAACTCACTCACCTTAAGGTTGTTTGGGAACCTATAAGGAACCCCTGTTGAACTAGGGCACTCTCAGAGAGAGGACAATGCTAACACAATGGAATGTGTGAATTACAGCAGAATTCTGGCATTTCAGGTAATAGTGTAGAAAGTGTTCTTTTTGTGAATGAAGAAACTTTCTTTTTTTTCCTCAAAATGATATGCAGTTGTCCCCTTTCATTCAAGGAGGGCACATTTCAAGACCTCCAGTGGATGCCTGAAACTAGATAGTACCAACATTTTACATACTATGTTCTTTCCTATACGCATATATTCCTGAGAAAGCTTAATTTACAAATTAAGCACAGTAAGAGATTTAGCAACAACTAATAAATAAAATAGAGCAATTATGAAAATAAAGTATAATAAAATTTATGTGAATGCGGTCTCTGCCTCTCAAAACATGTTCCTACACTATACTTGCCCTTTCTATGATGATGTGTGAGGACGACATGCCTACCTGATGAGATGAAGTGAGGGGAATGATGTAGCCATCGTGATGGAGGGTCTACCATTGACCTTCTGACCATTTGTCAGAGGGAGGGTCACTTGCTTCCGGTGGTCCTGGACCAGGGACCCATGATGATGTTAATGGGAGGATTTGGGGAGTGGATGGGGGATAACTAACGATGGGTGGCTTCTAGAATGAAGATGTGCTGGACAAAGGGATGATTCAGGTCCCAGGCAGGACAGACCAGGATGGCATGAGAGTTCATTATGCTGCTCAGAGCAGTGGGCAATTTAAAATTGTATGAATTGTGTATTTCTTGCATTTTCTATTTAATACTTTGGACTGCTGTTGATCTAGGTAACTGAAACCATGGAAAACGAACTGCCCATAATGCAGGACCAGGATAATCGCCTCTAGTGAATACACACGAGTCCTGCTGGGCTCTCTTAAGTCTTTCTTACAAGCTAGTTGTATATTGTTAATGTTATAAAAGTAGGATTAGGAAAAAGGGACATGATCCCAAGGCTTTTTTCCAGTTGGAAGAAGGGAGACTGTGATGAACTTAAAAAGTAATTATTATTGGGTGGGGAAGGACTTGTGAGAGGATTTACTCATAAATGACAAGTTGCTAATCACTATGGTCTCACTCTGGTCTCTCTCTCTCTCTGGGATTCCATATTTACTAAAATTTATCTGTTTTTTTTTTTTTTTTGGATACATTAAAATTTGGTTTAATAATTCTTTGCAGCAAAAAAAAAAAAAAATCACATTTGTAGTGAATGAACAAGAAACATTTTTACCGTAGCAGTAGGTTATTATTTTTAACTACCATCCCATGAATTCATAGGGAAGAGGTTCCAGTAGCGGAGGGAGGCACCTTGCCATTGAATGTGACAAAGCATTGATTGACTTTTGAATTCATGGGAAATAGGTTCCAGCACCTTGTATCACTGTTACATGGGGTCTAATTGGTTACCCTGTGTGCTATCTGTACACCTATTATGCCATGAGTTCAAGGGGAATAAATAGGTTCTTGCACCTAAAAGCATGGGTCCACTGGTACTCCTGTGTGTTATGTTATATGCTTTATGCCATGAATTCATAGGAAATGGGTTCCAGGAGCTCAGGCTCCTTTCCGTTGGTTCTCACAAAGTGGGCTTCTCTCGGTGGAGCAGGCTGGCACTTCAGTTGAACCCAGGTACCTTTCTCTTTGGCTTCCTTCTTTTTCTGATCATTTTCCTTCACACATTTCAGGAAGCTATCTCGGCTCTTAGAGTGCTTAATATGCTCAATAGGAACATTAATCCGCTTGGCAAGAATCTTGCCCTTGTTTGTTTACAACAATGCCAACAGCATGCTGGATAACACTGTAGACTCTTCCAGTTTTGCCATGGTAACATTTGTGTGGCATGCCTTTTTGAACAGTGCCCATTCCCTTGATGTCTACAATATCACCTTTCTTGTAGATTCGCATATTGTGGCCAAAGGAACAACTCCGTGTTTTCTAAAAGGCCTAGAGAACATGTATTGGGGGCCTCTCCTCTTTCCCTTTGTGTTTGTCATTTTGGTGAATTACTGGAAGATGGCATCTCTGGCCGAAAGGAAGCAACATTTATCTATTGATAGATAATTCCCAGTCTTTTTTTCTTATAAACAATTCTGCAATGAATACTCTTGTACATATATCATTTTATACATGTGGGAATATATCTGTTGGATAAATTGCTGGAGCCAATGTGCTGGCCCAAAAGGTATGTGCATGTATTCTTTTGACAGATTCTGCCAAATCATACTCTGTAGAAGTTGCACCAATTTCAAGTTCCTACCAACAATGTTTGGGAATGCCTATTTTTCACACACTCACCAATATTGTATGCCCTTAAGCTGTTTGATTTTTACCTGACTGATAAATGGAAAAATTATTTCGGTGTAATTTTTATTTATATTTTCCTATTATAAGGATAATTTTATATGTTTAAAAAATACAGTTTTCTTCGGTGACTCGACTATTCATATCTTTTACATATTCATCTATTCAGTTGTTAAGTTTTACTTATTAATTTGTAGGATTATTTATATATTAGGAAAATTACTTACAGCCTACAAATAGTTTTTGTGGTTTGTTGCTTGTTATTTTATTTTTCTTATATTTTGTGTCATGCAAACATTTTTTAATTTTAGTGGAATTAAAGAATCTTCATTTAGGCATCTGGATTTTGTCATGCCTCTTTGTAATGCTTACTTATCACACGAAGAAATGAAAAAAAAACCTCTCCCATATTTTCTCCTACTATTTTTACAGTTTCATTTTTTTTTTTTTTAACATTTAAGTATTTCTTCCATCTGGAATTTATCCGTAATTGTGAGGTGTATATCCAATTTTATTTTATTTTTCCAGTTGTCTACTCAGGTGTCTCAAGATCATTTATTGAGTAATCTATCTTTTCCCCAGAGAGTTGAAATGTTACTGTGATCAAATCCTAAATTTATATTTGGGTATATTTCTGGATTTTTCTATTCTGTTCCATTGATTGCCATTTCTATTAACTTTTTAAAAAATGTTGTGGCTTTATAATCAGTTTAATGCAGCTAATAATTAAAAAAACATTCCTGACTATTCTTGTTTACTTTTCCATTTGAACTTTAACACCACCTTGCCCAGATTGTAGAAAACCATCTTATTAGTTATTTTACAGAGACTGCATTATATTTATAAGGTACCTGAGGGAGAATTGATATTATTATAATGTGGAATCTTCCTTTCCAAGAACATGGTTTGTCTTTTTCTTTTTCAAGTTTTCTTTTGTACCCCTCAGGAGCACAGGAAGGTTTTTTTTTTTTGCAGTTTGGCCACAGCTGGGTTTGAACCCACTACCTCCGGCATCTGGGACCAGTGCCCTACTCCTTTGAACCACAGGCGCCACCCCACAGGAAGTTATTTTTATACAAATTGTACATATTTCTTGTTTGTTGCTATTCCAGTGGGGTATTTTCTTCCCTTATTATTTCTAATTTATATTCTTTGTATATATAGGGGCTATATATTTCTCTAGTTTTATGCCTCTTGACATTTTAAATTTTTCAAATAATTTTTCACTTATTTTGAATTTTCAGGTAGAAAAATCATATACTTGTAATGATGCTTTTTCCTCTTCATTTCCAATTTTTTATATTTAAGGCTTTCCTTTTGTCTGTGTTCACCAGTCCCTCAAATAACGTAAATCAATAGTTAAAACGGACAAGTGTTCTATTCCTGACATTTGGAAATGAAAATGTACTTGGGTTTCTCATTCTGGATAACACTGGCTTTTGGATTAACAGTGATGAAATGTGATAACATGTATTTAGCTCATTTTGTTAATCCCTTTTAAAAATCAAGAATGGACGTTGAAATTTATCCCGGGCTTTATTTTAGCATCTATGCATATAAGCACTTATCTTTTCCTCCCCAAATTTGTTAATATGGCACATTATATTGCTAATACTCATTTGTGGTAAGGTGAACAATATCTCCCAAAGATACCCACCGAAAGCTGTGGATGTTACTTTATGTAAGACGTTGCATAAGGGATTAAGGATCTAAAGATGGGTAGGTTATCCTGGGATAATTCAGGTGGATCTAGATGTAATTATGAGTGTCTTTATAAAAGAAAGGTAGAGGAAGATTCAGAAGAAGAAGGAGAAGGTAATGTAACCACTTTAGCAAGATGCTATGCTGCTGGTCTTGAAGATAAGGGAAGGGGCTGTGAGCCAAGGAATGCAAAGAATGCCCTTTTAGAAGCTGAAAGAAGCAAAGCCCTGGGCAGGAACACAGCCCTGATAGCACATTGATTCTAGCCTAGTGAAAGTGATTTTAGACTTCTGGCCTCCCAAACTATAAAAGAAAAAAATGTATTGTTTTAAGCCACTATATTGTGGTGGTTTGTGACAGCAGCCATAGAAAGCTAACATAAGAAATGTACAGTATATAATGGAATTACTGAGCCTACCTACATTCCTAGGATAAACCCTATTTGCTTATGGTGTTTTTCCTTTTAATGTACAGCTGGATTTTGCATGGAGAGTTGAAAATGTTAGTCTATTTAAATAAATTGCCTATGCCTATTAAATATTTGAGTCCTTATGAAAGGCTTCATTATTCTGTGGTTGTAAGTATAGTTTATGAAACTGGAAAGTCAGTTCTACCACATATGGCTGTATCTTTTAATCTCTAAAGATTAAGAATCTTTTACTTTTTTTGTGTCTCCATTTCCTAATCTGTAAAATGAAACAATAATATAATCTTCCTTAAAGAGTTGCTATGGAATTAAAAAAAACCTATAAAGTCAGAACAGCAACAAAAAGAAGTCAGAACAGTACCTGGAGTGTAATAAATTGCTGTCATGTGTTGGCTATCATTACTATTATGCTGTTACTCTGATGTAATGCTCTCATGTCACTGCAGTCCTGGTGGCAGAGCACAAGCCTCTTAGGAAACTGATATTCTCATAAGTATTAGCCAGCAGTGTGTCCTCTAGGGTCTTCCCTTTGCCTAGTCCCATAGGAGGGGAGATCTGGCCTGGATTCTCTTCCACCTGCCTGAGGGTCTCCTTGATAGTCCTTGTTTTACTTATCTATGGCTGTGAAAGGAAGCACCCAAAACTTAATGGTGCAGAACAACCATGATTTATTATTTATTTTATTTATCTTTTTAATTTTTATTATTTATTTATTTATTTTAAAGACAGAGCCTCAAGCCCTAGGTAGAGTGCCATAGCATCACAGCTCACAGCAACCTCAAACTCTTGGGCTTAAGTGATTTTTTTGCCTCAGCCTCCCAAGTAACTGGGACTACAGGCGACTGTTACAACACCTGGCTAATTTTTGGTTGTAGTTGTCATTGTTGTTTGGCAGGCTTGGGGTGGATTTGAACCTGCCAGCCCTGGTGTATGTGGTTGATGCCTTAGCTGCTTGAGCTACAGTTGCCAAGCCTATTTATTTATTTATTTGTTTGTTTATTTATTTATCCACAACCTCCAACTCTTGGGCTCAAGTGATCCTCTTGCCTCAGTTGTTCTATTTTTAGTAGAGACAGAGTCTCTCTTTTGCTCAGGCTGGTCTTGAACTCCTGAGCTCAAGCAATCCACCCACCTAGGCCTCCCAGAATGTTAGGATTACCAGCGTAAGCCACTGCACCAGGCCACCTTATTATTTCTCACAGTTCAACTAGGCCAGACTGGGTAATGTATAAACACCAGAAATTTGTATCTTACAGTTCTGGAGTCTGAAATTCTAATATGTGCTTCTTTTATGAGTCCTCACATGGCAGAAAGGCAAAAGGAACAAGCAAGCTCGCCCAGGCCCTTTTATAAGGGTGCCCCCGATGTTACAGTCCCAATATTGCTGTTGATAATTCCTCCCATCTCTGTAAGCATCTCCTGTCACAGGTGGAATCTGTTTCCCCTCCCCTTGGGTTGGAGCTGGCCTTATTGTGCTGTCATGATAGACGGTGTTAGAAGTGACACTGCTGGCTCGGCGCCTATAGCTTAACCGGCTAAGGCGCCAGCCACGTACACCTAAGGTGGCGGGTTCGAATCCCCAGCCCGGACCCGCCAAACAACAATGACGGCTGCAACCAAAAAATAGCCGGGCGTTGTGGCGGGCGCCTGTGGTCCCAGCTACTTGGGAGGCAGAGGCAAGAGACTCGCTTGAGCCCAGGAGTTGGAGGTTGCTGTAAGCTGTGAAGTCACGGCACTCTACCCAGGGGGACAGCTTGAGGCTCTGTCTCAAAAAAAAAAAAAAAAAAAAAAAAAAAAGAAGTGACACTGCTTCAGACCCAGGCTTAGTGGGTAAGAAGCTAAGTATTTTCTGCTTTTGCTGAGTTGGAAGCCAGCTACCATGCTACGCAACCGCTAGGGCCAGACTGCCTAGGAGTGAGGGGCTGCATGAGAAGAAGAGGCCGCTATGGACGTCTGGCCTTGGCCAAGCTCCAGAATGCAGCTGCGTGAGTGACCTCAGCCTAGACCAACGGAAAAACTATCCACCTGGCTGTTTTTGTGTCTTGGGTGGTGACTGTGGATTCATCCCCAATAGGGAAGGAGCAAGAAGTGGGTGGTTTCCCCCCTCAAAGCCACAGGAGGGAGAGAAACCCAAAGGTGGTCACTCATACCGTCCGGGAGTCTGGGCTTGACCCCCTCTACCTTGACACCCCTAATCGTATCCACCTGAAATGTCTGGGGCTGCAGAACACCCCATACTGCTGGGGTAGAAAATAAAAAGGCCCCCTAAAGGTTGGGGAAACGTGTGGCACTATGTAACATGCATCTACCCAAATCTCTCAACACACTCAAGCGTGTGAGAGAGAATTCACCTTAGAAACAGCCTAGTGCGTGGTCCGAGAGACTGTGTTCCCGGCTCTGCAGCCAGCAAGCAAGAGCCACTGCCACGGAGGGGCGAGGACTGCGCCCCCGGCTTCCCGCTGCCAGTGCCCTTCTTCATGCCCTCCGCTTCTGTGAGTTTCTTCCAAGTAGATTGTTTAAACAAGAGTTCCTCTAAAAGTGGTTTGAGAACAGGGCCTGAGAGGTTGTCCCTTGTGCAGGCGGAGCTGGACCGGGAAGCCCGGCCCCTGGGCGTGGCCTGGTGGCAGTAGGCGGAGCGTGGAGCATGGCCTGGAGGGCCACCGACCAGACCTCGGCATGGCTTGTGGGTTTAAAGGATTGAGAAGCTGAGCTGTGTGGGGCATGGCGAGCTGGAAAGGTGCACCTGAGGTTAAGTAGAGGGGAGGAAAACCATCTTCCGGATGAACGCGGGAAACCATGCAATCTCGTTTTGATAACTAGAGAATGTGTATTTTTCCTCTCTCCTCCCACACCTAGTGCTCAGTTTCCCCCTCTAAATTTTGGATAGGTATTTAAAGGGTCTAGGTTTGAAGAGGCCCCAAATGTTTCCCCTGCCCACAGCACTCTCATGACTCTGAAAGATGCCTTCAGGAGCTCAGCCAACCCGTGGCTGGGGCAGAGTGAGTGATGGAGCCTGCTGACTCCTGGCCCAGCACCGCGAAATGCCTTCCCCTCTGTAGAGAAACCAGCAAGATGATGCTTATTGATATACCAAGGACATACGCCAGGAACTTGTCTGCATACTACCTCATTTTCTTTATTCAAATAAATCAATATAGTTTCTCTCTCTCTTCAGCTATTAAGAGGCTTGCTGATATAGTGTATGTGACCCTTTGGATACAGGCATAATGTAAAACAAAATTGTATTAATAAGATATTGCTAATATTAATCAATATGAAATGCAATAGTGTTGTGGGGTGAGAAAGTCAGGAAAGAACACTGTAGAGTCCTCTGGGATCGGCAAGACCAGACACTTCCCACTGCGTCTTTCTAAATACTCAGCCTGTAAACGGTCCCCCAAAGTGCAGTAAAATATGCAACACTAATGTTTGTGTTAGGTTGGAATTATAGCTTGGAAAATTCTAGCACTCTCTTCAATCATGAGAACAGTGAGGGATGTTAAATTTCATGTAATTTAGTCAGAATGGAAGCCATATCACATTCTGTGCTCTATGTGATAACTGCTTAAAAAGGTTGGAGTTCTTAGACTCCCAGAGTATAGACCATATTCTAATTGAACTTCCTAATGTGTCTGACAGATGGGTAATAGCTCATTTTTGACCCTGAATGTTCAGTCTTTGGTGCACATAACCTAATAATGTGGGATTATTACTTTTGTATTTTATACAGACCTGTAATAAAGACCCCAGTTCCAAGGCTAGCAATCATAAAATTTTGTTGTTATGTTTTTCTATTTGGCTGTAAGAAGCTCATAGTTGTGGACGTACTCTCCTTGAACCAAGAGAACACTGTTACACTATTTTCATTTTGCAAAGTGAGGCACTGAGTTACACAACAGTTAGGGAAATTTTCTGAGTTCACATAAGCCATAGCTAAAACTGGGAACTGAGCCTGTCCTCCTGATTTTTGGGTCTTTCACAATCTTCCAAAATGTATAGAGCTCTTTCAAAGTTTACTTCTGACCTCCTGAGTCCCAGAGCCACATACCTTCTCTATGTGACTTTTTTACCCCTCATCTGTTTGTTGATATTCATCCAAAAGAGCTAGTGCCAGCTTGTACCGTGGGGGTGAAAATTCTTTTCCGGGGGAAAACCATTGAACTCACTGAAACCAAAAGCAAAGCCAAACCAAGCCAAGCAAACCATCACATGGTGCCTGAGCCCTAGGTAAGCATTAGATTAAAAAACATTTCTCTACAGACCTAAAGAAATAGCAGGAGAATGTCCAGTCTCCCAACCTATAACCATTCACAACAAGAAGCAGCATAAAATCCTATCCTATTCTCACTTTGCACCCGTAGCTCAGTGGTTAGGACACTGGCCACGTATGCCGGGGCCGGTGGGTTTGAAACTGACCCAGGCCTGCTAAACAACAATGACAACTGCAACAAAAAAACATGTGGCAGGTGCTTTTAGTCCTAGCTACTTGGAAGACTAAGGCAAAACAATCATTTAAACCCAAGAATTTGAGGTGGTTGTGAGCTGTGACACCATGGCACTCTACCGAGGGCGACATAGTGAGACTCTGTCTCAAGAAAAAAAAAAATCCTATCCCATTCTGAAGATTTACAGATCTCAAGAAAAAAGGGATTTAACCATGTTCTTTGTTGTTCCTTCCGCTCCTTGACTTTTTTCTTCACCCGTCCCTGTGGTCACTCCCCTCTGAGCTCCTTCACGCTCATGTTTCTCCTCCACCAATTCTTTATATTCTGTTAGTCCTTGGGGTTATGCCCTAGTTCCTCTTCTCATTTCCACTTACACTCTCTCCCTGGGTGATTTTATCGACTTCCCTGTTTCGGTGACTATAACTCTATTAACAATACCCAAGTCAGTATCACCAGACCAGACCTCGTGCTTCGACATCTGCACGTGGCTGTACCTTTGGCCCCTCAGATCTGATTTCTCAAATTGAACATTTCACTTCCTTCATTCCTCCTCGCCTCTGCCTCCCCTCCATTCCCACTCCAGACTTCTATCACCTGTCAAAGTTAAGGGCATCACCATCCATTTGGTCTAATTAGCTAAAATCTGGGAACCTTAATGCTTCCCTCTCCATCTTTGCCACTTTGCAAAGTCCTGCTAATTTTATCTCCCACATGTCACTTGTGTGTGCCCCCCTGAATTCATCTCCATTTTAGCCTAAGCTGCTGAGCTTGCACTTTGCCTGGCCCAACCATCCCTGTACACCCAATGGACATCCATTGCCTCTCAACCCAGGGTGCCAGAGCACAGTATTGAAGAGAGTGAACATCCAGGAGATGAAAGTTCTGATCTTGGTCCTGCCACTTCCTTGTGTATGAGCTTGGACAGGGCACAGGACCTCTCAAGGATCCACTTGCCTCCTTTCTTACGATGGGAATAAATAAAAATTTGCCTTCTAGAAGTTGGGGTCACAGCTGACTGAACTGGAAGGCTCTCCCAGTTTTCAGATTGGTGATTCTGTGCAAACCTCAGACTGACACACTGAAATAACAACCAGCCACACACTGATCAAATCCAAGCAGTGTACAAAACCAGTGATGGGGGCATTCTGAGACTGACATTTTTTATGCTTTTGGGCCACTAAGCACCTTTTCAACATTCCTATTTGGAGTTTCCCCTGATTCCTATAACTCAAGAGATGAAATAATCTTAATTTCTTAGCCTCCAGTGGAGCTAGGACACACTCATGGTAACTCAAACCTGGCAAGAAACACACCTTTTCTGACATTTAAATTTGCAATAAGAGAATAAGAAAGAAAGTCCATTGTGGCAAGAGGAGCAGAAAGTCACTCATCTTTCAGAAGCAATAGTGGCAACAGACTAGTGTTAACATTGCCACAGCCCCGCTCAGCTGGGCCGGTGGCAGGAAGGCCCTTACTGGAGTGGTCTGATGGTTTAATTTGGGCAGCATTTATGGCTTCATAACCTCCAAGTTTGGTTCTCTGACCTGCCTGGAGATTGTGTAGGCAACCTGATATTCTTAAATAGATTATGTCTTTGTTTAAACAACTTTCATTTGCAGCCACAAATGATACACAGTTCTCATTCATCGAATTTCAGCTGAAACCTTACCTTCTTTAGGAGGTCCTCCTTAACCCTCAGATTACATTACATCTCCTTGCTGTATGTTCTTAGGAGAGACAGACTCTATCTCTGCTACACTGTGAGCTCCCTGGGGGTCGGGATCATATCTGCCTTGTTCCTTCCTTTTAAGCAGCTGGTGTATTGTGTAGCAGAAGGTCACTGTTCAATAAATGTTGCTTCAAATCAAATTATTAACATCTAAATGACTCACGCATAGCTGAACGCCAGTTCTCTTCCTTATTTTTTCCTCATTAGAAACAAGAAGTAGCTGCTCAGGGTCCACAATATTTTGCTTAGGAATAAGATGAAACGGTAAGCTAGAGAGACATGGAGATTATCAGAACGTTTGTTAGGCCTGATTCAGAGTCCTTGAATTCTTGGAGTTGCTTGATTTCTTTGAAATGTCCACTTTTCAAGACAGCGATAGGGCTTGGTTAAAGATATAGATGTGCTCCACCCACCTCTCTTAAGGCCTCACTAAAATAGCACTAAGAAGGATACAAACCCTCGAGGGCAGGAAAGAGAGAGGGCACATGGAACCTTGACATACAGAGGAGGGGCCAGGTATAACAGGGCAAGGGAAGGCTGAGCCCGAAGAGCCTAGGGGTCAGGGGTCAAGGTCAGGGGCCAGAGATGGTCATCCTCCCTCCTCACAACATGGCAGCGTCAGGCACAGTGGAGAGGCGTGTGAGGCAGTGATGTGCTGGTAAATGTGTTATTAGTGTTTTAAACAGTTCTGAGAAAGGAAGGAAGGGAGGAAGAAAGGAAGGAGGGAGAAAGTCTCGATGTGTAGCATTTACTGCTGGCTGTGGTGGAAGTCCACTGACCGTGGCCCCTTGTGAGGTGCCCAGGTGACATCACTGAAGGAGGGACTGAGAATAAATGTGCACAAGGGCTCTTACGGGCTGGCAAGACCTGGCTTCAGAACGTCATCAGGTTCAGGGCCTGAAATAGGGAGACAGGGTCAAACTCAGTGTCTACAGAAGACATTCCTCACAGCTCCTCCCAGTTCATATGGTGGATAGCACAGCCAGGTGCTCATCGTCTGCCTCCCCTCCACACACACGCTAGACTGGGAAAGTGAATGGTCTCAGAGGTGGAGCCACAAACCTCTAGCAATGAGGGAGGTGCACCAGAAAGGAAGTATGGAGAAATACTTCAAAGGCTTTTATTTTAGTACTTTTGTGTGTCTGTTTGTATAAAATTTTGAATTGCTCTAACAAGCCTATTGACCATTCAAAGCCAAATGAATAAGATGCTTTGTGGGAGTTTAAGGTAAAATCTAAGAAGAAAGGACACCATGGGAGAAATAACCCCATGAAGCTGGACCAGACTGTGTGGAGGCAGAGTTTGATGACTTAAAGGTACCTACTGTAAATTCTAGGGCAGCCACTAGAAAATAAAATCAGGAAAAGAAGTGTATCAAAGAAGTTAGTAGAGGAGATGGTACGGAAGCTGAAACCTAACCAATTCACCCAAAAGAAGCCAGATAAGAAAAAACAGTGAAGCAAAGAACAAATGGAATAAATATAAAACAAATACCAAAAATAAAATACTTTAACCCGACCATTTCAATAGTTAAATCAAATGTAAATGAATTCAACACTCCAACTACAATTAAAAAAAAATTAAAAATCCAATGCCTTAGTTGCACTAGCTACATTACAAGTGCTTAATAGCTGTATCTGGCTAGTGGCTGCCACACCAGACAGCACAGATACAGAAATTTCCATCAACTCAGAAAATTCTATCGGACAGCTCTTGTCTAAAGAGAGTTAGTTAACTCAAAATGAACTAGCAGATGGAACACTCCAGGACTAGGATTCGGTAATGAGAATGTAGATGCCAGATAGAGCAAGCGAACAAATAAGGCTATTAGTGATTTCAGGAAGAGACAAAGAGTCGATCAGGAAAGTAGATGCATGCTTGACTCTGGAGAGAACAATGGATACACGGGCAAAATTGTGTCAATACTGATGCTTGATTTGTTCTAAATTGATGGATAATTATTTTGAGAAGATGGGAGAGAAGCGAGATGGTGGCTTGTGAGAGAGGGCTAAACTTCATCTACTGTAACGAGAAACCAATAGATTCTAGCTAACCTTACTGAAAGTAATATATACATATTTTGGAATGTGGAGGTGACTAGCCTGGGAAGAGGTTGAAGGAGATTTCCTCTAGGGAGATGATGGTAAGTGCAGTTGGGTAGGACAGAGGGTTGCTGTGTGTTGTAAGCCTTTTGGAGGTACCTCCGTAGAACCTCTGTAGTTGGCCACCTCCCTGCATTCTCTACCTCCTTGAATTGACCTAATTTTCACAACCAGACATGCACCACAGGTACAATCAGTGCAGTAGGCCTAGTTCCTTATGGTGACCACCTCTGTAGGTTGACCAGTTTGTTACAGTCCCTTGGGTGGTCAACTTACAGAGGTTCTCCTCTATTTCATTTTTAAAAAACATATGTATATACTAGCTGGGTAAGATAAAATAGTTGTACAAACATTACAGACGGAATGCAATTGTTATCTATCCCTCTAATATTTGGTCATGGCATTCAAGTAGCTAATGGGACTTTTGATAATTTATGGAGATTCTGTGTTGTCATGAAATCTTTAATGTACTGTAAAATATATTATAAATAAACATAGTAAAAGTATGAATGTATAAAATGGGGCAGCGCCTGTGGCTCAAAGGAGTAGGGCGCTGGCCCCATATACCAGAGGTGGTGGGTTCAAACCCGGCCCCGGCCAAAAAACACTGCAGAACAACAACAATAAGAATATATAAAATGTACTATGAAGCATGAGGAGACACCATCTGAAGGTACAAAGGAGGATTTATCTCTAGACAATGCACACAGGATCTCACATAAATTCAAAGAACAGAAAGCAGAAAGAGGTAGTGTGTGGCCCAGGAACCCAGGGCTGGAAAGGAACAAAGGGCAGATTTTCCTCTATCCAGGGTGCACCTCCTCCTGCCACAGCCCAGCAAAGGCAGATTTGCCTCCAGAGAGGCAACCCCGGAGCCGGGGACTCTGAGCCCCAGGCACTGTGGAGCAGGAGAAATAGTCTATCCCTCTTTACCCAGGGAATTGCTGAGAAAAGCAAATAAGTAAACAAAAGCAACCCGGGGTAAAAGTCAGCCCCAGCTGGGATGGCATTTCTGCCACTTAGGGCGTGTGATTGGAGGCTAGTATTCCCTACCATGACTCTCAGTCTGTTTGTTGAGGGTACACTTAGGAAGAACAGAATGCGGGGCCAACAAATTGAAGAGATTAAAGATTCAAAATGAAATCAAAAAAGTTGGTAATGATTAAAATGTAGTTGTAACTACCGTATAACAGTGTTTCTCAAGGTCTAGAAGGCATGCAAAGATTTTTTTTGGCACCCCAAATTTCATACCCTTAATTTGAAAGTTGTTTTCCTGAGCAGACTGTCACTCTTTGAGCAGACATGCCCTTCACCCCCAGAGCCGCGCGCTGTGTATTTCGGGGCATCACCTCCCTTTGCTGTTCACCTGCCTTTCCGCTTTCCCTCCCACCTGGTCTAACCTGCAGCAGAGTCTTCCTGGTTCTACATCTTGCATCTCAACCCACTCGGCAAGACGCTCCACTGGGCAGTTGACTGTCTGCATTGTCTGCTTGGACAGGGACTTGCAGCAAAAAGCAATGTTCTACCTGGACCAAGAGTTGGCGGAACAAAACGTCATCCCTGACCTGGAATGGAGCATGTGTAGAATGTCCTCCACGGTGCTAGTGCCGTTCCCCAGTATGATCCCTGTGGGGGAACAATTCAGAGTCGTGTTTCCCTGAAGAGGAAACTGCTGTTGGGAGAGGGTGGTTGTTCCAGTTGGTGGGAGCAGCACACAGAAGACTTTTCCCTTCCCACGTCCCTGTCTCACCTCCCTCCAAATCTGTACTCCCACCATCTACCTTCACTGGTCCCTTGGAAATGTCCAAGGCGGTCTGGTTTCAAAGGCGGGAGGGAGAGCTCCATTGCCATTGCAGTCATCTGAGCAGACGTCCTCAACAGCTGGGTAATGGGAAACAATAAATACTGAGAAAAAAATTAAAAATATATCCTAAATTGTAAAAGGTGAAATTTAGTGACTAAAATTAGGTACAAACTTCAAGTGGCAAGTTGCTGTAACATCCTAAAAATTTTCTTTTCTTTTCTTTCTTTTTTTTTTTAGTTGTGGTTTTTTGCATTAAGATACTTGAAAGCCTTTGGAAGTTAAACTTTTATTCCCTTTCTTGTCTAAAGGCCCCACCGTCCACTCAATGATCTAAATCCTGAATCTGGGAATCACTGTGACTCTCTTGTCTTATTTTATTACTACCCTATACCCCTCCTTCCTCATCACCCTTATTTATTCCTTCACCTGAATGTTAACCTGAATGTCCAAGCACCTCGTAGGCCTTTCCATCCTGCTGTAGCTGAGTGGCCCTGCCTCTTGGTGTCTGAGCCCTCCAGCAGGTGTGGGAGTACGCCTGTCACCCAACCACATCAGCACTGATTACTGTCACATTTGAACTACACCCACCTATGTATATTCTCCCAATATACAACAACCTCTCGTGTCCATTTTCAGCTTTTCTTTTCTGGAACAGTTAAAAATTTTCTTCTTATTTCGTTACTTTGTTTACCTCTTTCTCTCTGTTCACATCCTTTGCCCATTTTCTTTTCTTTCTGCCTTACCTCTTTCATTCATCTTTCATTCATCTTTTCATCTTTCATCTCTCTCCTCTCCTCTCCTCTCCTCTCCTCTCCTCTCCTCTCCTCTCCTCTCCTCCCTCTTTCCTCCTCCTCCCTACCTCTCTCCCGTTCTCCATTTCTTTCTGTTTTGACAAGGTCTCACCTGTCACCCAGGCTGCAGTGCAGTGGTACAAACATAGCTCACTGCCGCCTTGAACTCTTGGGCTCAAGTGATCCTCCTGCCTCAGCCTGCTGAGTAGCTGGGACTACAGGTGTGCTGTACTTGGCTAATTTTTAAAAGCACATTTTTAGAATCAAGGGTCTTGCTATGTTTTGCTATTTTGCCCTGGCTGGTCTCAAGCTCCTGGGCTCCAGTGATCCTCTTGCCTCAGCCTCCCAAAGTGCTGGGATTACAGGCGTGAGCCAACATGTCCTGCTTTCTTTTCTCATTTTCAGAACTTGGAGGATAAGTGGTTTTTATATTTTAATAATACCTATATCCATTTTTCAAGTTTCTCTTTAGAAGCAATTTCTTTTATTTCTTTTTATATGCCACATTATTTTTAGAAGCAATGAAACATGAGCAAAAATCTTGAAAGAACATTGCCAAAGCATTAACTATCACCCCTGGGTGGAGTTTCTCTAGAAATTGTTTATGTACATTGAGGGAATAAATCTTGTCTTTAAGATGTTAATGTGAATCACGTTGTCATGAATGGGGATTATTATTGTTTTTAAATAAGACTGAAAAACGACCAAAGGACAGGAGTTTAGAAAGGAAAGTAGAAAAAAAAAGTCTCCTCCTTTGCGTCGTTTTTGCTCCATTCAGATCCTGTTACTTCCCAGAGAATGCCAAGTTCTGTGTCATGTTTCTTGTATGCGTCCTTAATTATTGGTAGTAGAATAAAACTGATACTTCATTATTATTATTATCACTTGAACTACATCACCTAGTATATGCATCTACTTTTATATTAGTGGGGAAGGGAAACTTCTTGGGCCACTGTTGTATTATTTAATTACATTAGACAATTTTTTTTTGAGACAGTCTCATTTTGTCACCCTCAGTAGAGTGCTATGGCATCCTAGCTCACAGAAACCTCAAACTTTTGGGCTCAAGTGATCCTCTTGCCTCAGCATCCCAAGTAGCTGGGACTAAAGAGGCTTGCCACAATGCCTGCGTAAGAAAGCTTTTAAGGGACAGAGAATAGCCTTTGGTTTGTTGTGAAATATGATAGTTTTTTAACCGTTTGTATTCTTTTCCACCTGTTTTAAAGAGACGGCTACAGAGTTGTACTTTCTTCCCCAATCAAGCCCACTTCTTTAGGGTAAATAAACATTCTAGTATATTCAACATCAGCCACCCGGAAATACTCCTGATTCTTCGCTCAGACTTTTCGCCTGTTCCTTAGCAGTTGCCCATCAGGATGGGAGACCTTCGCTGCTCGAGTGTGGGTCAGTGTTTTACTTGAGCTCTTGTCTGTCCTTGTAGGTTAAAGCTAATCTGCATCACTTTCCATTTTCAGCCCCCAACTATGTCTGTAGCTGCAGTGACATTTTTACACAAGGAAAGATATATGCTGCCCATCTGTCATGGGAGGACGTAATGTAGCTAAACCGTCTACCCTGTCTCTTACTACATTGGGAGTGATGAAAACACAGAGAGCTGGCTTTGGTTTCTCCTTGGAGAACTGATGACAAGAGATACTCATGTGTGTTATGCTCCTAAGAAAATGAGCACTGGGCGAGCCACCATCAATGGATCACAGCAGCACCTCTACAAGGGGATGTGGCTCTGGGCTTGCAAGGCCTGTTGTCTGTTTTGATAGTCTAAGCTCACAAATGTGTCACTGTCTTATGCCTGCCTCACCAGACCAGGAGACTCTCTGGGGACAGTGTGAGGTGGTGGAGGTGGGCTCAGGGGGTCTGGACAAGGGCACTGACACTGTCATGACTGTCTAGGGACTTTAAGCAAATCTATTCACTTTCTCAACTTTGGTTTCCTCATCTCTAAAGAGATAGAATTGGGCTTCTTATACTACTATGCTATTTACTTACACTGCCTTGAACACCAAGACGAGGAGACCTTTGACTCAGTATTGGCTGGAGTATGGCTGTTGGGTCTAGGCTGTAAGGATGTGTTAATGGGGATGGAGAGAGTTGGAAAGAATAGACTTTAGAAACCAGAGGCAAATGTGACCAACTTTACAGCTTGGCCTGAGGCTCCTGTGGGCCTGAGAAGTTGAGTGTCAAGGATGAGCATCCTTCAGTGTCAACCTGAGCAGTGTGTGTCCTGAGCCCTCTTCTTCCCTCACTCTGCACGCCCTCTCCCTTGGCAGTTTTATCTACTTGCTTGTTATGTGCTGTGGCTCCTGGGACTCTTTTCTTGGAAGCAAAAACCAGTGTATCTGGGGGTCTCCAGTGGGATGGCCATAAATCGCCACACCCTCCAGTGCCACCACTCTGGCCTCCCACACTGCTGCGCCTTCTCCTGTGGTCATCATCTCAGTGGGAACCACTTGTCCATGGTATTGATCAAGTAAAAACCTGGGGTACCCTGTTTGACCTCTCCCTCAACTCTGAACATCAATCAGCCACCCTAAGCCAGGTCACTTTGAAGTCCAGTGGCGCCCACAGCTGTTGAGATAAAGCCTAACTCCCCAGCAGGACAGGACTCCCCAGCCCTTCCAGCTTCATCTCTTGCTGTTCTTTCCTCACACTTTTTGATAGAGCCCTGGTGAGCTTCTTCCAGAGCTGGAGTCTAACCACATCATCTTTCCTTCTGAGTGTGGTGTACACTCTTGGTTCTGCTCAACAGGCTTCCCAACCACTTTCTCCATATGTGGATTTTCCTAGATAATTCAGATTTTCTCTTTGGCCTTGGCCTAAAGCAACACTTCCCAATTGGGGTAGATATCATCCTACAGATGACACTTGCCCATGTCTGGAGGCACCCTGGGTGGCTGCACTGGGTGAGGGCACTACTGGTATCTAGTGGGTCCAGGCCAGGGATCTGCTGAGCATCCTGCAATGCCCTTCACATCCAAGGTCCCTACAACAAAGAATTCTCTGTCCCCAGATATCATGAGTAGGGTTAAGATTGATAAACCCTGGTCTAGAGTTCTTCTCTGGGAAGCCTGGCTTGGCCTCCCCATCCCTCTTCCATGAGGCCACTTCCCAGCCCCTAAGACTTTTCTTCTCCCTTCCTCTGTTGCACTGACATTTTCTGTTCCCTTGCCTGTATCCTCTTCTAGAATATGAGCTTCTGGAAGTCAGGTGCTGATTCTTGTTTCCCTCTTAATTCCCAGCTCTCAGCAGTTTCCAGCAACAGTGGGCATGCAAACTATTTGTAAAGGAGTAAGAAAATGAATACACAAAAGTCTCTCTATAAGGAGGGTCTCATATGCCTCATTTTTTCCCAGAAAGCATATCATTTGCAATAATACACCACTCTAATCTCCACCCCTGTGGCAATTCTAGGGAAAGCAGTCTTTCAGAGTTCTCTTGTACATGTGGGCCACAGCAAACTGCCTGCCTGCCTGGGGAAATAAATATTTGAATAGTCATTTTGTTTTCTAGTGGATTCTCCTGCCAGTGATACGCCAGTCATGGAAATAACTTTACCCACAATGTGATGTGTGCTACAGGAATATTATTATTATTATTTACTATTCTTTGTATTTCTATGACCGACTTTTTTACATTAAATAAAAGTTGAAACAGTTTGTGTCATGACTTTCGTTGATAGTTGAAAATGCCACATAATGCAAGTTAAGGCAGCTCCGGCCAATATATTTCATTGCCCAGCACCATAATCTATTAAGCCTGAGATATTTTCAGGGAATTGCCTTAAATCCTTTGGTGGTTTAAAGTAGCTTCAGAGGGATTAGTGGCTTAGAGGTAATTGTTATTGCTAATATTTTATTTGAAATGTCCTGTTCGGCAAAGGTAATGTGACATTTTGCTCAGCGGAAATGCTGTCTTTCTAGACAAAGGTGTGATTCAAAAGGCCAGTGCCCAGGGGAGGGAGGGAAAAGCATGTGAAACAAAGGACAAGGGCCTGGCGGAGGCGACAAGTCAGCTAAGTCAGCTAAGTAGGAGCTGATGTTCAGGGGACGTTGTGGAGACGGACTTTTAATTTTATGTGGATTGTGAGATTAACCTGGGTAGTTAATCACCTCTAAAGAGAAATCTGAGTTTTACTTTTTAAAAGAAAAATTAGTAAGGAGAGTGAAACTCTTATTTTGCAAAAGTGTCCTCTTACTGAGACAGCGAATGTTGAGGCTGCTCAAGGCCTGACTGTCCCCAGGCCAGTGTCTCAAATAGAGAGCGCTCAATAAATCACTTGAGGGCATCTGTTAGAAAACAAAAATTTCTTAGGCTCCACTTCCATCAACTCTAATTCTAGGGTCCTGAGATGTTCCCAGAAATCTGCATTTAAACCAGAGAGATCCAGGGGTTTGCAGGCAAGTATACTTTATGCCTGGAGAAACACTGCCAGGCATAAAGGTGGGCACGCTTGCCCACTTTCCTTTCTCGTGGGCAAGAAAACCAATTTCTTTCTTGCCCGCGATACTTTGTTTCTTAAGTTTCTATCTATGACCCAAATGCATCTAGGTCCAGACCCATCTATCAAAATGGCAATTCAAATCCTGGCATGTATCTAAAGGCTGTCCAAAACCAAGCATTGTTTTCTGCTGGTGTTTCCTACCTCTACCCCTGTCATAGACCATCTGGTTCTCCAAAACAGAAGTGTAGACATCACCTCCCTCTCTCTTCTCCATGGCTCCATCATGGGCATTGTGCGGCTCCCATTGTCACTTCACGTTTCTTATCTGGAGCTTAGTAAAGCAGACTGCCCAGTCTCCGCATTCACACTGTAGCGAGCCCGAGGGCCCTCGGACAGCGCTCTGCAGAAAGTGCACTCTTGTATTGCACCACTCTCTGCAGGAACTCTCCACGGACTTCCCATTGCCTTTGGGATCAAAAGGGTCAAATCCTTTTGTGGGCCCACAAACCTATTTGGTAATCACCTGCCCCTATCGTGGTCTTGTCTCACGTGACTTTCTCTCTGGCTCTTTGTGTTCTAGCAACACTGTTCTTGGTTTAGTTCCTCAAAAATGCTGTGCTGTCCAGGTGCAGTGGTTCACACCTGTAATCCTAGCAATCTGGGAGGCCAAGGCCAGTCGATTGCTTGAGCTCAGGAGTTTAAGACCAGCCTGAGCAAGACTGAGACCCTATCTCTACCAAAAATAGAAAAACTAGCCAGGCATTATGGTGGGCACCTATAGTCCCAGTTACTCAGGAGGCTGAGGCAAGAGGATTACTTGAGTCCAGGAGTTTGAGGTTGTTGTGAGCTCTGACACCATGGTACTCTACCCAGGTGCCCGAGAGAGACTCTGTCTCAAAAAAAAAAAAAAGAATGCCATGCTCACCTTGGCACAGTGTGGTCTTTTGCCCTAAGTCAGGTTTTTCCTTTGGTTTTTCCCCTCTTTCCTTAACCTAGTAAACATCTGTATTTTCCTCAGATGACATCCCCAACTTTGCCTTCCAGATCCCCTAACCTACCTCAGGTTCCCTTATGATCCACCCTGAAATGCCTGTATACTTTCTGTAATGAAACTTTCATTTTATGAATGTTTGACTAAAGCCTATCTTTCCCTAGACCTGAAGGTCCATGACATCATTTTTTGCTAACCATTCTAACCCCAGCATCTCTTACAGTGCTTGGCCCTTGGAGGCACTCAGTAAATATTTGTCAGTAAACAATGGCATGTACATTGTCTGAAAAATACTGTTGAAAGAACAATGTCATTTGAATTTCAGACAGAGAAATCAGAGTAGTCCCAGCACAGACAGACACTGATGATGTCAAGCAAAGTAAATTGGGGTGATAAGGTCATTAGATAGATATTTAAGGCTGATAAGACAATATAATTATAATGTTTAAGCACAACCATTAAGTGTACACAAACTTTGTACCCAGGTATGTAATTTTAAGCTTGAGTTGACTTCTCAGTGATGGATGGGACATTTTAAAAACAATAGCGACTCTGATAAAGAAATCCTTAAATTTCTCTAAGCATTAAGAATATTTAGAATAATGATTGCCCTTTGGTTTATTATGTAGCGCCTGGTGTTAGGTGACATTTTGCTGGATCATTTCTCTCAAAATAATATAAATCCTATTTATGGTAAGGGTTAGTTCAAGGCTTGCTGGCTCACTTAGAGAATCCTTCATCCCAAAACTTGTACATTTGTTCTGAAGTTGAAATCTGCTGAATGTATAATAGCATCTGGGTTAGAGGGATTGACACTTCAGGTCAGACAGACTTTGTCAGGGGGGCCTATCATTTATCAGTTACAACTCTACCTTTGTGGTGTCAGGCTTCAAGAAAGCCAGAGAGTTTTTCAAATGGAAATCATAAACTCAAGAGATAGAAAAAGAAAAAGAAGACAAATACAAAAGATTGTCTTTGTAGAGGCTGAAAGGGGAAGAAGGTCCTTAAAATAATAGCACAGGTTCTGGTGCTATTCTAGCTATACATTTTGCTCAAACGCTGGAATCACTTTGAATCCCTATTTCAGATATTTAAAAACTCAACCCCAGAGGGAAAACAATTTCTCAACACTCCTGCTTCATAGAGAAGAAATCTCCATCCACAAGTGTCTGGAGACATCTGGCTTCCAGCTGCTGCTTAGAAGCACCTGATAGAAACATACCAGGTTCAAACTCCAAGAAACTTAGTCTGACATGTCTGGTTGTGTGTCTGCTTTGTGCCTGACTCTGTGCTAGACACTTTTATGTAGACTTGAGATTCCAAAATGGCAAGCCAGAAAGTTTATACACTGGAAAGCTGTTCTCTGGGGAATCCACTCTGTCCAAGAGATAAAAGAGACTGGCCTGAGGGCTCACCAAAAACACACACAGCCAGAGCAGCCTGCTTACAAAAACTCTTCCTATATGCCTTGTGCCTCCAAGTAGAAGTGTTTTTTCTTCCACTCTTCTATATAAAGACAGACAAGGAGCACAAGACATTTGAGTACTGTCTATAATGTGAATGACAAAGGCGAAAACCACTAGAGAAAAGAAACTTACAGGAAACAAAGATCATGCATAGATTTGAAAACCTGAAAACATTTAATCTCTTCAGAGAAGTAAAAAAACATATTGTATCCATGAAAGAAGAATAACATTGTATAAAAAGGAAAAACTCAGAGAACCAAAAAAGAGTTCCTGGAAATAAAAAATATAATAGCAGAAATAAAAAATTCAATAGACAGCAAAAACATAAAATTAGATTGCCCAGAAGTATTTTAAAAATATGAAAAAAAATGGAGATAAATTATAAGAAAATTGGAGAATCATTTAAAGATTCCTAAGTCCCCAAAACAGGAACTCTAGAAAGAAAAGACAAGTAAAGTAAGATAAAAGAGAAGTTATTTTTAAAATTTTAGAAAATTTTCAAGAATTGAAGATCATAATTTTACAGATAAAAGGAACACATTTGATGCCCAACACAGGACTCATGATAAAGCATATTCTTGCAAAATTTCAGAACACCAAGGAAAAGAGAATAGATAAAAAGCTTTCAATAAGGAAAAGCAAATTTATTTACAAAAGATTATTCATCATATTGGCATCAGACTTCTCAATAGTCATTCTGAAAAACTAGCATACAATGGAGAAATATCCTAAAAATTCTGAGAGGAAATGATTTCAAACCTAAAATTATAAATCCAAGCAATCCACTGATCAAAAATTAAAATAGGATAATGACATTTTTAGATGTGCAAGGCCTCAATTGTTCTCATACGCATCAGTTCTCTAAGAGGTCTCTAGAGAAGGTATAACAGTAAAATGAGGGAGTGAGTTAAGCCTGAAGAGATAGGATCTGAGGGAGATAAGTCCAACATAAAGCAGAGGCAAGGGAGATCTCCAAAATTGCCATGAAGTTTAATTCCAGGGAAAATGATATACTGGGAGTAGAGGATAACAATTTGGTGCTGGAGCAGGTCAGAAGGTGCTGGAAGAGATATTTCCAAGAAGATGAAATTAATGGACTATATGCTGTGTTTGAACATTCTAGGAGGAGATTTAAATTCCTGGGGAGAGTTTAGGGTTGATTTAGTGGTAAGTATATTAAAAATTGAGCAAGTATATGCACCCATGACACAAAGATAGTTATTAATTTCCTTGAAGTTAGAAAGTTATGCAAGAAAAGAAATCAGGGCTCAGAAGTTTTATATTTATAAAAATGTAAATGTTAAAACTATTTCAACTAAAATTATGGCATGGCTCTCTAGCACCGATGGGAGGGTTGAAACATGAAAAAGGCACAAAAGGTGGTGAGAGACGGGGGAAGTGAATAGAGAATGTCTAAAATGGAAACACTAAGAAGAAGTGGTATAAACACATTCTTTGGTAATGGGGATGAAAAATACTGGAAGAGTGATCATAATGATCGGCTCACAGAAACATGTGTCTTTCATGAAAAGTGAGAGCTAAGTTAAAAATATAAGGAAAGTGTCTCTGAAAGCAAATCAATAAGAAAGTGAAAGCATTTGTTTAATGAGGAAAGTGATACTTGTTCCAAAGAGGTCAAGGCTGAGTAAGTGTGTACCCAGCTGAATCACTCTTCCTCTGTGGAGCACCTGGTTAGACAATTCTCCTTAGGTTCATTTCTAAATCATCTTTGTGACTAGGTGGTTTAATAATTCTATGGTCTTGGCTCGGCGCCTATAGCTCAACCAGCTAAGGCGCCAGCCACGTACACCTAAGGTGGCGGGTTCGAATCCCCAGCCCGGACCCGCCAAACAACAATGACGGCTACAACCAAAAAAATAGCCG
>NW_003852400.1:35843761-35894834 GCF_000181295.1 Otolemur garnettii
TTGAGGCTCTGTCTCAAAAAAAAAAAAAAAAAATAATAATAATAATTCTATGGTCTTAATCACAGGAGAGGCACTTTATCACCAGGAAATGGATGCCTAGAGCTTTCATAATAGGAAAGTAATGGATCTGCTCATTGCTCAAGACCTTCTTCCTCTATCCACTAAGAAATAGCACTCAAAGCCACACACGTCAAATTGCAGAGTTACCTTTGTGTAATATTGTCCTCCCAACCATTTATCACTTTGCTCCTCAAGCTCTGGACTCAGGTGGGAAGTAAATTGAGCCATATGTAAACGTCATTAATTACCAATATACAAAATATGTCTTCTCTTTCCCTCCTTTCTCCATAAAAAGTGTGATTTGTTCCTTTTCCTATGACCTACACAAACTGATCTTCCCAAGCACTATTAACATCTCGAATACACAGTCCCTCAAATGATTGCTCATTGCTTACCCATCCCAAGCACCAGATAGTGATAACTTTAAAAAAAACTAAGCCTTGTTTCCTGAGGTTCCAGTGACTCCAGGGGAACACACTGAAAACATAGAAAACTCACCGTTTTTGAGGAGCCTCTGTAAAGACTGGAGGAAGCTTGAGTATTTTTTCCATATGGATTTGTGGGTGTATTGAGCTACAGTCATTTCCTTAACCACCTGGTCCTATATGCCTAATTTGACCACTTTCTGTGAGAGGCATTCCCTCAAATATCCGTATACATGATAGAAAAATAAATAGCAGTGACCAAGATGTGCCCACGAACTATTAAAAACTGATAGAGGGGCATGCTCTCAGCCTTTATTCTACCTTCCCCTTTAGTCTGGGTTCTGATTCTACTTACATTCCACATACTGCAGGCCAGTCAAAAGAAGCAAAAGCGATGAGAGAAGAGCTGACCATAAGTACGAAGGTCAAGTGTGGCCCTTGGCCTGCTGACTTCCGTTATTTGTATCTTTTAGGTTCTTTAATGGTCATCATGGCTGCACAGTGGCCAATGCCATTGTAATCTGATTTAGGGAAATTTTTTGAACCCAGAAGGCTGTTATCAGGAGACAGACTTCCCAGACTTGTAGTAGGACCTCTGGCTTTGGCTATAGATCCTTAGAATTAGAAGCAAAAAGACATAAGCCTACTAAATTTAAAAGAGGCACATTGCCAAAGAAATCCCAAGCTTGGCTAATGACAGCTGGTGACTACTTTTATATTTTCCATGGGCCCCAGAAATGGAGCCAGTAAGAAATAAACTGCTAGCATGGGATAACTTCCACAATGGGTATTCTCTCTTATACTTACTTTCAACATGGCCATGGAAGAGGAGGGTCAAGGGAGCTCTTCTTAGCATACCCGGGGCATCTGGACTAGGTGACCAAGGTACTCACTTCACTGCCCAAGCAGGAAATCCCTGCAGGATTCAGTTTGCACTATAAATTAGTGAACACTAGTACTATTTTCTAAAGTCATTTCCTCCAAAAATGTGAGTTTTTATTGCTATTACTCTTCACTTTCTCTACCACTTTATATTGCATGGATTGAGGATGGACAGTGTGTTATTAAATCCACATGGGAGTTGTATCTGGACCAATAGAATAGATGGCACATCATCTAGAGGTATGGGTCATGGGTGCTGAATGGAGTTCCCAAATTCAATTATGGATCGTCTTCTTTTGGGGATGAAGTGACAGTGTTTGAGTTAGGAAAAAGCACTTTAAAAAGGGTTTACATGAGAAGGACTGTCTTTATGGGTGTTAAACAGCAAAGATGTTCTATAGTGGACATCGTGAGATTTCCCCATGATTATTCTGTCCCTTTATCATTATGAGTTGTCTTGTGATTTGGGTGAAATATCTCCCTCCCTTAGCTTCAGAGAAGGGCCCTGATTAATCTAAACCAGTAAAAACAATCCTTCCCTTTTACCACAATAATTGCTTCAGAGATAGTTTCGGACAGTTCTAAACCATATATACACACATATATACATATACAGAGGGTTCTAATAAATGTATACACATTTTAACAAGGGAAAACACTGTATTCAAATTGTAATAATATATACCAATAACGACAGATGAATACAAGTCACACTGAGCACGTCTTGTAACTGCAGAAGTAAAACATAACTTGTGTAATATAAATTTAAAGCTATTTTTTTTTTTTTTGCTTTCTTAAAATGTGTATACGTATTTTTGGCATCCTCTGTGTGTGTGTGTATGTGTGTGGGTGTCTATATACACAAGGTGGCCATAAATTCATGCACAATTTAAAATAGTTTAACATAGTAAATAGCATACAGACTCTATGTCCACCTTGTGTGTGTATGTATAAAATATATATATATATACACACACACACAAATTCTTTTGATGAGGAAGTCTATAATTTTAGTTGCATCAGAGAGGAATTTTGTTATTGTGAGGAGTAAGTAAATTCAGTCATCTTTTCAATTCATGTTCAGAAATCAAATCCTCTGGTAGAATATCTGCTTGGTCATTGTGAAAATTGCCATCCCTGTCTCTGGCTCACGGGATCAGGAAAGGCAAGATTTGGCCTGATTAGATTCTGAATGGGAGGTGGGCAGCATCATTTACCATGCACCAAACAATACTAGGGAGATGATTCTATGCAAGGGAATCTGGATGGTGTCAGGAAGGAGGAATGAATTTTGAAAGACTAGTAATGACACATATCCACTATACACCTCTTTCTTTTCAACCCCAGACACATATCCACTATACACCTCTTTCTTTTCAACCCCAGACATCTATATAACTAAAAATTAACAAACACTTAAGACTGGGCACAGTGACTCACACCTGTAATCCTACTATCCTGGGAGGCCAAGGTGGGAGGATTTCTTGAGTCCAGAAGTCTGATATATACCTGAGCAATAGTGAGACCCCATCTCTACTAAAAAGAATTGGCTTGGCACCCGTAGCTCAGTAAGTAGGGTGTTGGCAAGATACATAGATGCTGGCGAGTTCGAGCCTGGCCCAGGCCTGCTGAACAACAATGACAATTGCAACCAAAACATGCTGGGCACTGTGGCAGGTGCCTATAGTCCCAGATACTTGGGAGGCTGAGGCAAGAGAATAGCTTAAGCCCAAGAGTTTGAGGTTGCGGTGAGCTGTGACGCCACAGCACTCTACTGAGGGTGACATAGGGAGACTCTGTCTAAATAAATAAATAAATAAATAAATAAATAAAATTAACTGGGTACTGTGGTAAGTCCCTGTAGTTCTAATTACTTGGGAAGCTGAGGCAGGAGGATTGCTTGAACCTAGGAGTTTGAGGTTGCTGTGAGCTAGGCTGATACCATAGTACTCTCGCCTGGGCCACAGAGTGAGACTGTGTCTTGAAAAAAACACACACACACAAAACTCTTTCACCACTCTAGTCTTATTTAGCTGCCCTTAAGATTAGATCCAGCAATAGCAAATATCTGCACACATTTTCTCAATTTTATTAGATATTATTAAAGCCAGAAATACTTTTAGGATTCCAAACCATGAACTTATACAGTGGGTTTTCAGGCTTTGGGATTGTTGGAACACATATTTGGAGGGCAGCAATATCTCTATATGGCAGTGACCTATGATTACAGGCGTGCTTGCCCGTGAAGTTCCTCTACTTGAAATTTCTAAGTAGATGTTCCAAGTAGAAGTTCCAAGTAGATGTTTCAAGTAGAAGTTCCTCTACTTGAAATTTCTATCATGACACAGGGACATGATAGAAGGGTGCTATTCACTGTCATAGCACCCTCAGTATTTCTTCCTAACACTTATTGTAATTATTACTAGATAACTATACACATAATGAAGTGTCCGGGATCTGCCTCCCTTTGGAGTATAAACTCTACAAGTGCAGAGTCTGTGTTTGTGTAGCACATGCCATATTTCCGTCGTTGAGCCTAGGGACTGAATCTTGAAATGTCAATGATTATTGGTTACGTCAATGAAATGGACAAAAGGAAGGAAGGAAGTGACCTGCTCAAGGACACACAGAATCAATAGCTGAAAGGAAGCACAGGGATGGTTGTGAGAGGAACTAAGAATTAAAGTCCTAAGTTGAATGCAGCTTTTTTCTCTACATAGAAATGAGGTCATTCTTTTGAGTCAAATATTATTTTATTTTATAAAACAGACTGTGGTTTGGTTTGGCATGCCAGAGGTAAGTTTACAAATAGAAATCTACGACTTGATAAAAAAAGTTCTAAACTGAATGCTGGGCCTGGTTGGCATAGGTATTGATAAAAGCATAGACCGGAAAAGTTATTGTGAAAAACATTATTTTGTTCCAGGTGGCACCTGTGGCTCGAAGGAGTAGGGTGCCGGCCCCATATGCTGGAGGTGGTGGGTTCAAACCCAGCCCCGGCCAAAAACAAACAAACAAACAAACAAAAAAACATTATTTTGTTCCAAAAGTTTGTATACCAGTGTTTATAGGGACATTATTCATTATAACCAAAAGAAAGAAACAACCCCAGCATCTATCAGCTGATGAATAGATACATCATATGTGGTATGCCCATGCAGGGAATACTATTCAAAATGAGTGAAGTACTGATACCTGCTACGAAATGGACGAACCTGAAGATATTATACTAAGTAAACAGCCAGGTGTAAAAGCTCACATAGTGTACGGCCCCATTCACATGAAATGTCCAGAAGGGGCAAGCTCATTGAAGTGAAAGTGATTTTTAGTTGCCAGGTGCTTGTGGGAAAGGAGGGATGGAGATTGACTGCTGTTTCTTTTTGGAGTGGTGAAAATGTTTTAGAATTAGTTGTGGTGGTTGTACAACACTGTGAAGGTACTAAACGCCACTGAGTTAATCACATACTTAAAAATGGCTGAAGTAGTGAATTTTATGTTATGTGATTTTTACCCCAATTATAAAAATTAAATGGCAAAAAGCTACATATATATATGTGAATTCACTTTAGAATTGTACAAAGACTTTATAAAATGTCTGTTATATGAAGAGTCTGGTGTGGTCCAGGATGACAATTATAAGCGTACGGTGAGGCTAACTTGGGGTGCAGCCGGGAAAGCGAGGGAGGAAAGAGAATGCTTTGCATTGGCCGAGTCATGTCCAGCCAGGCGCGGTACTTTGCTCTGCGCAGCCAGCTGTCTCACTGAACTCTTGCCTCAGCCGTCTAAGGTAGTTGGTATTCTCCTGTTTGCAGATGAAGAAACTGAGGCTCAGGGAGGTTTATTCACTTCATTCATTCATGACACAGTTCAGTGCCTACTTAGGTGCCTGGTAGGTGTGTGGGATAGAACTGAGAACAAAAGGCGTGATTTATGTCCTCGAGGAGCTTACACTGTAGCGAGCGAAAGCTAATGAAGGAAACTCATAAATAAATAAGACAATGTCAGGTGGTGACAGATGTCGTGAAGGCAGCTGAACAAGGGGACTTGGTAAACTTGCCCCCAGAACTCCCAGGAGCTATGGGAGCTGTGAATGGGGGGTTCCCTTCAGACAGAGACATCACTCTGGGGCTGTGCTACTACAGTATTACCAAGTTGCGGGTTGTCACCCCTTTTGAGGCTGTTTAGAAAGAGGCCAGAATGTGTGCACAAAAAACTCAGGAGAAAAAGCTGTTTCAAAGCAACTGTGACTGGAGTTTTTTCTTTTTGTGTTCCTGTCACACGAAGTTTTTTTCTATCTGTCCACATGGCACATGTAATTACTACAGTTCCTGGTTCTGTACAGTGTAGTGCAGGCGTCCTCAAACTATGGCCCGTGGGCCACATGCATCCCGCCTAGGACATTTATCCAGCCCACTGGGTGTTCTTGCCGCCGCTGCCTGTCCTGCTTAGCAGCCGACTTGTCCCGGGGCCCACAGTCTGGCCCTCCAATGGTCTGAGGGACAGTGAACTGCTCCCTGTTTAAAAAGTTTGAGGACCCCTGGTGTAGTGTTTTGCTATGTGATATCACTAATATTTATAATGTTAGTTTCTAACTATATATGTTAACTGCCTTTCTGATTTCTTAAGTGTGATTTTCAGAAACATCTACCCTTTGCCTCAGCCCCCTGTGGCAATGTAACCATCATACCCAACTTCTGATAAATGTATCCACTTTATGAAATCAGAAAAATGTGTGATGAAAACAGTTATAGTGTTAAAAATGAGATAGGAGGGCTTTGGGCCAGATATTTGGCAGGGTGATTATAGACAGTCTGTGGATAAATGTTACAGAAAGAAAAAAAGCCAACAATCGTTAAAAAGGTGGGGGGTCCTATAAGCCTAAAATCTAGCCTATCAGAATGCATGGGAGGAGCTTTTTGGTACCAAACTACTTGGAAAGTCATGTTCTGCCCTCAAGAAAAAAAATTAGGGTTAGAAAATCTAATAATTGCTACTATTAAAGATGAGAAAGACCTAAGGTTTTTTTTTTTATGTCTTAAAACATTGTTCAAGTTATATATTTCTTTAGTAAACAAAACAGTTACTAAATGTTGTATTTGATTGTTTTTTCATGATTTCAGCTCTCTAGGAAAAAAAAACAACAACAAAATAGGATGATATAGAAGGGAGAGGGCTTCTATACTGGTCCTGGTTATGGGTGCCAGGGAAGTCATTGCCTGACCCCACTGCCACAGACCCAGTAGCCCCTTTAATGCTGTGACTGTTTTCCTAGGAGAAAACAAACTCCCAGAAGGAATAAAAAGCTTCAGAAAGACAAGCTTTGCAAACCTCCACTTATGAAGTAATGACACTGATCATACCTTCACTTAGGCATCACGGAGAGCTTGTCTAAGTTCTTACGTAAAATTCGCTCTTGGAAAATATGTTAAATACCTTGGCCTCTTTTTCATTCATCCTTCAGCTTTTATATGGTCTTCACGATCTCCTAAAAACATCCCCTGAAAATAAATAACCTTGTATTTCCTATTTGAAGTGTCTACAGCAATTAAGAGGTGTTTTAACATATGTGTATTTCATGGAATTTTTCCTCCTCTCGACTATGTCTTTTATCTTTCTCGATGCTCAATATTTTGACAAAAGTCAGTTTAACATTCCTACATTAAGTGCATTGCTCTAATGATGTCCTTTTCCCTGACAGTAATTAGTAATCTTACAATGAACAGCACGGTTAATTTCTCAAGCAGCACAACTTGCATTGATTTCATAAATTTGAGGGTTAATTTTAAATTGTTTTTGTAATAATTCTTTAGTATTCACCACCAAATCTGCACTGGTCAGCTCAGACTTTGGGGAATTCAATATCTATCTTGTACACTCAGTTCATCTTCTGCAACTGTATTGGCTACCTTGCAAATTTATCTGTAGTATGCCTAGATGGTTGTGTAGCAGAAGCAGCTACTCTCTGGGGGCTCCTGTCTCTTCTCCACCAATCAGAATTCAGCTCATGATTCATTAGGTTTGTTGGCTAGATTATTTAACTTAATTCAATATAAATTATTTAATTCCTAAAGCCTTCCTGGTATTCAACACGAATGAAACAATTGTTCCTGGACACAATCATCCAAATAACACCATGCAGTTTTACCAAGCCCCAAGATAGTCATTAAATCCCAGCTATCCACTCCTTTACATAAACTCCTCATGCTGAGTTTTTGAGGGTATAATGGTGCTGAAATAGTTTGGATTCAATAAGGGACTATATGTTGTATATTTAATGAGAGAACATCCCAATTACATAGCAGTGTGAAAAATCATAAAATATTTCTAGGTAGCAACTTTGCCTTTGTTTTGAGAACTTCCTTTCTTTTGTTATCTGTTCTTGTCCATGGGGAAAAGAATGATTCCATTTTTTTCAAATGTAAGATTACTGCTGAGAAGTCTTCTTTATGCAAATCATCTCCTGATGTCATTTCTAGCTGGTCAGTGGGTGGTGGAAGAAACAAATATGGCCAGGCTATTTTCCCTCTTGAATGTAATTTATATGACATATGTCCCCAAACAGAGTGTCCCTGGTCTTAGATTGGATTCCCTGGGAATAGGCTCTGAGGCAGAGGATTGTGTACTTCCTGTAGGGACTTGGGGAAATCAGGATTGGTAGAGGGAGAAGCTCAAGGGCAATACCATTGCAACTGGGGCTCAGCCAATCCCATGGGGCCCTTTGGAACTGGTACCTTCACAGGTGTCCTGCACTGAGACAAGAGAGTGGGGCCTTTGTATCCCTGCATCCTCCAGTCCTTGGCTGTGGGCTGCTCTCTATGAGTGGCCTGACCCTGAGCCAAAGGCAATTTCCAGCAAGCTGGCAGCACCCAGCATTCCCAGAAGCTGGAGGAACAAGTATCTCAAAGTCAGTGGTAAGGGGAAGAGCATGGAGCAGCCCCATCCACAACCCTCATTCTAAGGAGAGCCTGGGCGAGGAACGCTGCAGGAGACCAGCTTTACTTCTTTTATACGAGATTTGTTCTTTCCCTCAACAAAGCTCACTTTAGATCTATAAAAACGTACAGCATTGTCCTTCTTTTCCCATTCCCTTCTCTCCCTCCTTTGTCCTAAGTAAGTGCAGGAATGCAATAAGATAAGACTCTGGAGAATTTTTGCCCTGGAGAGTGTCAAACTGTATCGCGCAATTCCTGGGAGACCAAGCAGAAAACATAGGAGGTTGAGTTACCAGGGTCTCCTAGGAACTTGTGAGTAAAAGGACACTTGAAAAAGGAAAGAAGGAAAAGAGCTAGACAAAGAAACCGTTTAGAGAAGGAGGAGATGTAGGCCATAAGCTGCAGTTCGTTCCTTCTCCCATTACTCCTTACTGAAGTAAGCAAGGCGCACTTCTGTACTCACACTGGTCTTGCTCTCACTAGCCACGCTTAACGCCCTCTCCAAACTTAAAGAAGGCTCCTTTCAGCTCTCAAGTAGAGGTAGAAGATAGCTTTTGTTCTCAAGATCTTCTCGCCCCACCAATCCCTTCACAGCTTACACCTGTCTGATTGCTTGCTTTGCCATGATGCTTCTTTCACTGATTCACTCATGGTCATTGATCTTGTCATCCTACTAGGTGTCAGTTCTATTCCAGATATCCTGATTCTTAACTCATTGCCTGGAACTTTTGGCACTTGTTTTGCTTCCCTTCTGGTTCTTGTCTCTTTGCCTGAGTTCTGACTCAGCTGGCCCAGATCGTTGCTCTCCAGATAGGTGTTTGATTGGATCACTGTTCTTGTTTTGGATTGGAAACCACTGGTCTTTGCTTGACAAGCCAGACCAGATGTCCTGCTTGCCATAAGGCCTGGCAAGCAGTTTCTGAGACCTGGTTTGACCTTCAAGGACCCTCAATCCATTTCCTCTTATCAATGAGCCACTGCCACCGAAGGTGTGCAAAAGGTAAAAATAGCCCTAGATAAGAATGCTATGGCAATGCCTAATGGAAGAGCCAGAACGTGGAGGCTGAGGACAACACTTAAGAAGGCAGAAAACAGAAACAACAAAACAGGGCTCATAGTTTGCTGTTCATGACAAATGTTGAACAATGTTGAATTTTTGTTTTATGGCTTGGTTCAAGGCAAGTTCCTTATTTCAAAGGGAGTAAGTCAACAGTTCTGAAGTTTAACGTCTATTTAGACACTTTAGTGTAGCAGTCTCCCTTGATGGCAACATGAAGGGTGGTGTCTAACCACGTCTGCCCCAGTGTGTTGTGTGCTTTGGCTCCTTCAACCCCACCACAGCCCTGTTGGGAAGTCACTATCATGTTCTACTTAACGGAGAAGGAAACAGAGGGGCAGGAGCAACTTGCCTCCACCACCTGCACATCCCCCTCTAAAGCCTGTGCTCTTATCCATTATCATACCACCTGGCTAGAAATATGCACAAGAAGATAGTGGCAAAGCCAAATTATAAATGACCATTTTGTTTTGAATGCCTCCCTGCCGCTGCCTCATGGTACAGATACTTTCATCCATAGCCTCTGTTCTGTTTATTCAAGCCACTAGGCCTCAGCTGGTGGAAATCTGCTTGCTCTGCAGCTTGAACTCGGGAATCTGCTTTTCTGTCTCACTTTTTTATTGACTTTCCATGCATTTTCTATTTTGACTTGAAGATGTATTTGGTGTCCCTGGACTATCCATATTAGTTTTTTTCCCTTGCCATGGTTTGTTTTTCATTTAAATTCCATAACAGCGTTATATGAGTTAGTAAAGATAGAACTTTTATGAAAGACTTAATATCAAAATTAAGTTGCATTGCAAGGTCTTATGGGTAAAATTGAAGGAAGGGCATTTAAAAATCTCTACTGAGGTTCTCTAACTGAGTCTATTTGAGGCTAATGCAATAGCCCGTGCTTGATTTATGATGATATATTCTGACGTATAAAACGCTGTTTGTAAATAGTTTAATAAAAGGCTATTGCTTCAGATTCCAAATTAGCAGTGAAGGTGATTTCTATTAGAGAAGACATTTGTGGAGGATTTAGTTCTTGATGCGTAATAAAGTGAGTTCTTTTTCTCAATTCAATACCTACTGCTAACTTGTAGCACAGCTCTGGGGATCTGCTGTTCTATGCAAAGAATAAAAACATATCTCTGCTCATTGTTTATTTACTACATTTTGGGGTGCATATGGCAAAATCATTTCCTTGCAGTTCCCAGTTCAGCTTTTTCTCTTGATTATGTGTTAAAAATCTGTGCATGTGATTCCTCAGTATCTCAGTTTAACCATGTGAATCTCCTTTTTTATTAAATGACATTTCTAGTATTTTAATGAGGGTCTGACATTTTCACATGTTACCATTTTGCTTCATTTTTGTATTCCTCGAAGTGATTTTCATGCTGCTTTTGTGGGCCGCCGATTTACAATTTCGAAAGGTGGTTGGAGACACTTTTTCAGAAAAAAGAAGTATAACTGGAAATCATTCAAGATTCTCAGTATTAGTGTACCAAGAAGTGTATTTTTGAAAAAAAATGACTTGTAAAGCTTTCAGTGTAGGGATTTTGTTGTTCAGAGCAACATTAAATAATTTTCAAATGGCAAAAGCCAAACGTGATTTAGACTAGGGCTTGCAAACTCAAACACCTAGAGGGCTCAGCAAGTGATGGAAGTCACAGACACAGGCCCAGAGGCCAGTGGATGGCTATGGAAGAACACCTGTCAGAAGAGGATAGCTGTGAATGTGCCCTTTTTGATGGTCGCTATGAGCGAACATCCAGTGTCATACAATTTTTCAGTATTCCAAGGAAATATAAGACTTTGGATGTTTCAGTGAAATATTCTGAATTTTAACTTGGGCAATTTCTGGTCTAACACTGCAATAGGACATGTGTGCTATATTCATGGTGAATGGTTGATGTTTCCAAATAATAAAGAAGGAAAAGGATGGGTGGGTGGAGGTTGTTTTTCAAATGATTCAGAAAAGCAGAACCTCCTTGCAGGAATCTTCAATTGCCAGCTAAGGGTAGAGCATGGTGTGGCACCATTCTGAGGTGGTAAAAGTGACTAAGCTGCACCTTATTTTTTAAAAGGACTCACACTCTGGAGAAGATCTAAGGCATGACAAACATGACTAAATGTAAAATGAAGTCAGGTAAATTCCAAAAGGGATATTCAAAAGAAACTCAAAGGAGGGAGAAATCCCAGCTGGTTGGTGAGAACAGGGACCAATTCATGACATTAAGATGAGCCTTGGCGATAAATATAGGACTGTCATAGATGTGGGCAGGAGGAAATGCCAGATAGAAGAAACAGAAGAACTGAAATTGAAGGTGGAAAACACTGGTGTGCGTGGATGATCAGAAAGCAGGGACTAGACAAATGGAAGGCAGGACACCTGTTGGCGAGAAGGCAAGAAAAGGAGACCTAGTGTATGTGTGGCTGACACTGAGTGCTGGACAGAGGAGTTTACACAATGATCTTAGTAGATAAAGACAAGCCACTGATGCTTTCTGACTTGAAAAGCATCAGGCCTAATTTCTACGATAGGTACAATGTGAAAGAACAAGACGGCAAAACAGGAAAGAGGGGGCTTTTGGTCATTTACTCAAAGTCTGATTTAAGCTCATTTCTAGTTGTATATTTTATGTTCTTAATCACAGCTTACTTTTTTATTCCAAGGTAAAACATTCAGAAGCCTCTGGCTCTGAGAGATGGAGTCCATGCCCAGGTGACTGTGCTCATGCTTCTCCGGTTGGGGTGTCATTCTGGTGTGCTCAGCTTGGACGATCTCCTTCAGCATAATTGTGGGTTCCTCCTTCTTCCTGGCTATTAGAAGGATATTACAGGCCGAGGAAATAGTTGCCAGTGCCTTGAGGTAGGAGCCCACCTAACCGGAGCATCTGGAGTGAGGCTGAAGTGAAGAGGGCAGAGTCTCCCAATGGGTCAGAGAGATGATGGCCACCAGCTCGTGTGGGACATTGTGAGCTTAACACTTTGGTTTTTCCATTAGGAGAGGGGAAACCAAGGGAGGGTCTGGGGCAAGAGGGTGATGTGGAAAATTTTGGACTTAATTGAATTGATTGAATTTTCTTAACTTGTCTTATTTTCCATCTCTTGCCCTTTTTTGTGCAGTTTTTTTGGAAATATTCTCAACTTTGGTTTTTAATCCATCTATAGATTTTTAATTTCTGCCATAACATTTTTTAATTTCCTAAAACTCTTATAATCTCAGGTTTTAGGCCTGTTTTATTTCATAGATATGTTATCTTTTCATCCCAATGGTATTAATTACAGCTTTTGTAAACTTTCCTTTTCTGCCTACCTGAACTTTATTGTTGAAGTCACAAGACTTTTCTGGTTGTTTTTAGGATCTTTCTGGTTGTTTTAGGATCAGAAAGTTTCCTCAAATATCAAAGGTCCTTGGATATCTGTGCTTATGCAAAAATGAGGAACTGAAAAGATGATCATAAGTCCTGGTTGAGGCTGTGGTGCTCATAAAGGAGTGGCTTCTAATTTAGGATGACAGGGTGGAGATCCAGATATAGTGCTGGAGGCATCAAACTGCCAGCAAATATACATCTTTTCTCTAGGTTGATCAGTGCTCCAGAAAGGACAGATCTTCTAATCTCAGACGTAGGGTAGTAGAGGAAGTGGAGAAGCTGGGTGTAAACCTGGAATTCAGATTTCTGATATCCTAGTGGAAAGATAGGGCTGGGAACTGTAAGGGTACAGGGTGTACTTCAATTTAGCTATTCCCAATTCAAAAGATGTTTCATTTTGTTACATCTCCCACTTCCCAGGGCTTATCAAAGAACCCCAGGGAGTGTTATTTGTGTCCCTCTTTCTGATGAATTATTATGTCCTTCATGTCCCTGAAGCAGACTCAGATGCACCTTATTAAGGAAAGAAGCCACAATTGTGATTGTCTCAAGATTCCTTTACAGAGCTCTCTCGGAGGTATAGGCCCTACGTCACTGCAGATTCCCTGTCTGCTTTGCAGATGTGCAAGCTCACAGCATCCTGTATCTGTCTTCAGTGCCTGGATCCTTCATGCTATTTCTGTGGCCTCTGTTGTGCATCTCTGTTGACTTGCCCAGGCCTTGGAGGTACTTCCTCCAGTTAGGCTTAAGATGAACTGGAGAGCCCTGGCCAAACTATTTGGCCTCTAATATTTGAGCTGAAAAAAATGTTAAAGGAGGACCTGAACTGTAGTCTAGAAAGTTATATTATGCTAATAATAATGATTTCCTGATTATATTCCCCTCCTATAGTAATAGCCCACCATTACAGGTAGCTGGATAGATAGCACTTTGCTGTACCATTTTTATAAGTCTTGTGAGTCTATAATAAATCAAAAGAAAAATATACTCCATCTTCCCAAAGTAAGGTGATGTACTATTTAAAGAAGACTTGCATGGGAAGTAGACAAAATTCTTTTGTGACTTGTAGCTGACCACTCACATCCAACCTGTAAAAGAAATTAAGAGCTAAAAATCAAGGTAAGAATTTTGGTAGAGATTGGTGATGTAGGTTTGCAGTTTTTTTGGCCAGGGCTGGGTTTGAACCCACCACCTTTGGCATATGGGGCTGGCACCTTACTCCTTTGAGCCACAGGCACTGCCCAGTAATGTAGGTTTGAACATCGCCTCCCCTTTCTAGGGAAACTACCCTATAGACCATCCAAGTGGTTCTTCTCAAACAGAGTGTCATTTTGTCTAAAGGCAAAGTTCCAACTTCAATGTGCAAATACTGCTTGTAACCCTTCAGATGTCTATTTCCAACATCAATAATTTAAAATCCATTCTCCCCAGTATATAAGATTTCAGAAGAACCCCAGTTCAAAGACCCCACTGTCTTTTGTCAGTCCAGGCTGCTACAATAAAATACTATAGATGAGTGGCTGAAACAACAGATATCTCTTTTTCATAGTTCTGGAGGCTGGTAAGTCCAAGATAAAATTGTTGGAATTTGGTTCCTGGTGAGGGCTCTCTTCCTGGTTTTTAGACAGCCACCTTCTTACTGTGTTGGGGGTGGAGGGACATGAGTGCACTTGGGTCTCTTCCTCTTCTCATAAGGGCACTAATCTCGTCACCCTTATAACTGCATCAAAATCTGATTATAAGACCCCATCTCCAAATACTATCCTATGGGGTTTAGGGCTTCAATATATGGATGTGGGGGGAACACAAGCATTCAGCTCATAACAAATGAGCATGTGAAGAATGCAAGAGTTTGTTTTTTTTTCTAAAGCCATCTCAACACTAAGAGTTATTTAGGGCACACTTCATGTTTCTGAGTAATGACTTTAATGTACCTAAGATTAAAGTGATTTTAATTGCATAATGAGAGCATTGAGACAAAAATGCTCTCAATGTCGTCTATGGCAGCCGTAACATGAGATAGAGAAAACAATTACGTTGTGCTTCCTTCTATAATAAAACTTACAAAGTTCCTCAGTCAGTCACAACTCTACACTTAGTTTCTAGCACAGAGTCTGGCTTATAGAGAGGTGCTAAAAAAAATACTTGTAGAAAAAATGAAGAATGGTGCTAGGTTGGTATTCCCTCCATCTTCCCATTGAAAACTCCATATATCCTGAAACCTGACCAGCTCTCTTATCATCCCCTACTTTCCTACCACAGCACACACCTGGGGCTTTGGACTTTGAGAGCAAAAAGTGAGAGATTATATGGAGGGATGAGAGAAATGGAAGCAATAGTTCTCCATAGTCCTCTGAACATAGAATGGATTTGTATCTGACTGGACATTAAGTTTAAAGGCAGAATGAAAGCAAATGTGTAGTGTTTGTAGCATATGTAGCACCATGTAGCACAAATTACCCTTGAACATTCTTTAGAAAGGTACTATATCATAGCAAAAAAATAAATATATATATAAAAAACACAATGAATTTTTCTTCCAGTTTTGGAATGGCGTGCTGCTTTCTTCTGTTCTGTATTGGTTGAAATTGGCTTGAATTGAGGGGCTTATAGTGTATGATAAAGGTAATTTTAAATGCTAAAATTAACTTGATGTGGTAGTATGCTATCACTATGAAAAAACACCCCAGGACCCAGACTACCTGAAGAATGGCAATTTTCTACCTTCTCTCTCAGTCCCAAATTAGGATATATAACCACTGAGTAGAATGGTGGAAGGAAATCTCATTCTCTCTCTGTCTCTCCTTGTCCTCCCTCATTCAAATTTTCTTGTTTGGCCCAGCATGCATAGTTGATTTCCTTCAAGTTAAAATGCACATATGATGAAATTTCTGAAGTAGGGGCAGCAAACTGTGTCTGATGAAACCTTAGGAGTTTTGCCACTTGTGTTGATCACAGCAGGGCTCACATCACAGGGCCATGTTGGCGGTGATGTCATATAGGAGCAGTGAGGATCCAGTATGGGTCAGCACTATGACACAGCCACTCTGATCCAACATGGGACAACTGGTATTCAGTTGTGGGAAACATGGTGTTATGTCTACCTATTTTTGTTTCAGGGGTTTTCAAGGAATCCTGGGCATCACCATCTACTAAGGTGGGACATATGATAGTGGAAGGAATTTGGTTTGGGGAGCCAGAAAAACAAGGGTAGAATCCTAGCCTCATGTCTTCTGACTATGAGATCTTTGGAAAATACTTGACCAATTACTATGCAAATTATACATATACATATACATGCATTATATGGATATGGGGGGATTAAATGAGAAAATGTATGTTAGGCATTTAGCTCAGAGACTAGGACATGCTAAGCACCTACAAAATGGTAGTTTTCTTGCTGCCTTCAAACATGGGAGTAAGCCCCTTTCAAGAGATATGCTTGGAGGCAGAAGTATGATTAAAGGAAAAAAAAAAAAAAAGAAGTGAAAGTCCCTCCGGCTAATACCTACCATTTGGGAGCCATGCAATCAGATGAGATTAAAGAATTGGCACAGAGAAAGTAACTGGCAGAGAGCACCCATATGTGGTCAAGGGCCATAGCTCTCGGTTCTGGGTGGACCTCAGCCAATGTCTCTCTTCTCTGTTTCCTTGACAGTAAAGTAGGGACCTAGACCATCTTGAAGATGCCTTCTACTTTGAGACAATGATATTCTGTTTCATCTCTCCCCAAAGACTTTCAGTGGCTCTCTAATGCCTTATAAATGATACACTTTTTTTTTTTTTTTTTTTGGCACTAGTCTTAAAGGTTCATCACAAAAGAGCTACAGGTTCCCTTTGCAGTTTTTCCCTCCTACTCTAACTTGGAGAGCCCAACACCACAGCACACTGCCTCTCCCTCGTCTGTTTCTTTCACTACACCCTCTTCCTTTGTTCTTGCTTTCCCCTCCCTGTGCAATCTCTGCCCTTCTTCATCTGTGAGATTCCTCTCACCCTTTATGGCATGCCTTGTGATGCCATTTCCAGGAGGCCCTTTGTTTCCTTGAGGCATCTGTGCCTTAGGTGGCAATGGTGGAAACCATGGGCAGCCGGGGACAGAAGCTTCCTGTCACTTTGCAATCACACATCTGACCACTCCTGGAAGTTCTGCCATTACAGCAGCCTAGCTGGTGTCCTATCTGCAGGGAAATGTGTGGACTTAGCTGATAATTGAGGGAAAGACCCTTTAAATGATGCTTTTGTAGAGCTCTGAAAGAAAAGTGCTGCTATTCACAGTCAGGTTCTGGAAACAGTGAGGCGGAGATGACATTTCTTTTAAGCAATATGCAAAGTTTCCCCTGGAGGAAAGAGATTAGAAGACAACATTAATTATTCTCAAGACTGTGAGTCCTGATTTTCACTAATTGCTTAAATTTGCCACCTGCCTATTCTGACGGGTGACATTCCACTGGTAGGAATCCAGGCCTGCAGAGAGAAAAATCTTCCCTTCTGGAAGGGCCTGCTGAACTTCTCCAACATGTCCAGAGTGCAAGAAGGTACAGAAGGAATTCAGCAGCTGCACTGGGGAATCTGAGTTTAGGGCCCTCAACCACCATTTCCTATCAGCAGTTAGAATTCAGGGAACCCACCCTACCTACTTGAACAGTCGTAAGTATGGACTTGGGAGCCACATACCCTGGGTTCAAAGTCCCAATCCCCATTCTCCCACCTTAATGGCCTTGTGACCTCAGCACAAAGTCAGATTTGGCTAGATTTGAAAGGCCAGGTCCACTGCTATGCCCTCTCCCTGAGATTTCAGTGCAGGTTGTCAGCACACCCTGATAGGAAGGGCTAGGCCAGTGCTAGAAACACCCGTTCCAGAGGCCAAGTTTGTCTCCCATGTTTCCCGCCGACTTTTCAACACCCTTTTCTGCAGGCCCGTCTCCTAGATGACCCTCAGGGATCCTCACCATCCTGTGGTCTCTGGCCTCATAGATTTTTGTATGAAGACAAGTGAAATGGATCAGAGTAACAAATTGCTGGTGAAGTGTCAGGCAGCTACAATACACTGCACCATCCCCCCACCTCTGCCCCCTTATAGTATGTTTTGTGTTTTTATTCACTCACTTGGTATTTATTAAACACCTACAGGATACAATAGGCTAGTCAGATTAACAAATGTTGGCTGAAATTAGAGGCAGTGCAAGTGTAACCTCTACAAAACATGCATAATACTTAATTCCTTCAACTTATATTTATAAAGCATTAGACAAATCTGGGATTGCTCCTGTCCAGACTGTTGTCTATTAGGGCCTTAACTACAGTATATGATGAGCAATCAAGGGGTGAAATTTGGGGAAAATTTAGCAAGGGCAGCTAGCTAGTCCAGAGTGAAGGCTCTTAGAAGGAGCAATCTCTGCAGAAGATCTACAGGCCTTGGAAATGAATAGGAGTTTACCACCCCAAGAGCAGGTGTGGGGGATGAGAAGTAGAGAATGTTCCACACAGCAGGACAGCACCAAGAAGTCTGGATGAAAGAACCAGCCCAGGAACCTGAAATAATTTCTGGATAGAGAAATAGGTCTATAGAAGAGTTTGAACTTGAACTTCAGGGCAAGAAAGGTTGGCTGTTGAGGTGGTAAGATGATATTTGAGTTATAAAAAGATCTCTCTGGTCATAGAAGGAGGATGCATGGAGGAAAACCAGAGTGGAGGCAGGGTCAACCCTGCCCCATCAAGGCCACATTGGTGAGTGAGTGAGAAGAAAGGGCAGGACTCTCTGTCACACCTGAGTTCTAAAGTTAATGTCATAAATGACTGGTTGTGACTTTGCACAATTTGGCCTTTGGTTTTATCTTCTATAAAATAAAGATTTCTGAAGTCATAGAACTCTATTTTGGGTCCTTTTAAGCCCTTCTTATATAAGCTGCTGGGTTTTTTTTTTTTTTTTTTTTTACATTTTTAATTCTCTCTTTTTCTCTTAGTTTATGAGAGTTGCCATAAAAAAAGCCACAGACTGAGTGACTTAAAAAACAGAAATTTATTTTCTCAATGTTCTTGAGGCTAGAAGTCTGTGATTAAGGTGTCAGCAGGGTTGGTTTCTTCTAAGGCCTCTCTCCTTGGCTTACAGATGGCACCTTCTGCCTGTGTCCTCACATGGTCTTCTGCCTGCTGCACTCCTAGTGTCTCTGTGTGACCTAATCTCCTTTTCTTCTTGGGATACCAGTGAGATTGGGTCTCCCTAACAACTTCATTTTAACTTTGTCACTAAATACAGTCACATTCAGAGGTGAGGTGAGGGGAGGGAGTTTAGGGCTTCAACATGTAAATTTGGGGGAGGGGCACAATTCAACCCATAACTTTCTCTCTTTTTCCTTCCTCCCTCCCTTCCTTCCTTCCTTCCTTCCTTCCTTCCTTCCTTCCTTCCTTCCTTCCTTCTTTCTTCCTTTCTTTCTTTCTTTTTGATAGCATCTTACTCTGTTGCCTGGGCTACAGTGTCATAGTGTTATCCTAGCTCACAGCAACCTCAGACTTCTGGGTTCAAGCTATCCTCCTGCCTCAGCTTCCTGAGTAGCTGGGACTACAGGTGTCTGTCACAATGCATGGCTATTTTCTTCTATTTTTTTTAGTAGACACAGGGTCTCACTCTTGCTCAGGCTGGTCTTGAATGCCTGAGCTCAAGAGATCCTCCCACCCCAGCCTCCCAGAGTGCCAGGATTACAGGTGTGAACCCCCCATCTAGCCTCCCTTTTTCTTTTTATACCTGCTTTGATATTAAACATGCTGAAATGAGATGCAGCAGAGCTTGTTTGGAGATAAACTTCCCTAAGTTTTGCTTCTCTTTTCTATGCCTTTTCCCTTGAGTTTGATCCTCATTTCCCTTATTTGGGTTATCTACTTGTAGGAAAAGCCAGAGGTTACTTTTCTCATTCATTAGCTACGAATTTTGTTTTTTACCTAATAGTAAAAGAGCTGAATTCTGTGCTCTGCAATGTTAAGCCTTGTTCTTTCCTTATTTCCTTCTAGTCTTTACGCCCCACTGAGATTCTTCCTTCCTGGCTGGGCTTGTTTTCTTTCACATCGCCTTGGTTGCCCAGAAGAACTTGCAAATAAATCTGTATCCTCCCCCACAACTCCCCCTTCAAAATTGTTGCTAAAATCTACTAGGATCTGCAAAAGCTCATTGCATTAATGTTCTCCGGAAGGTTTTTGTCATCAGCCAAACTGGACTTGCTCACACATTTCAATTGCAGTCTCTTTAAGGCCAGGGTTTCATTTCATTTTCTTGCTTTTGTCCACTATGTTTTAGCAGCTCAAAAGGGCCACGCATCCCTGGCACCCCATGAATAAATAAAACCACACACAGTAATAATGACGGTAGGGCATGCTCCCCTCTACCTGCCTACAGAGTGAACTGCTCTTTTTGACTATTTTGCAAAATCATAACAACTCACTGGAGGTTTCTTCTCACCTACCTGATTCTGAGCCCAGTGAATTATAAACATATTTTATTTAACAAATTCATTTTTATTACTACAGTCAGCTCCTATCATAATAGTTAAGATTCTGTTTGCAGGTTCACAACTTGGCCATAAAATTTTGCTTCAGGCAGAATCTTTGGTCTAATGACTCTTGGCACAAAGTGCCATTATTAGAATCTTTTTATTTTAACACCAAAGAAAGTAAAAAACAATACTTTGACTCAAAATCCACCAACTTTTCAAACTCCATTAGTTTGTGTTAGAGAAATGCTCCTTTCTTACTCTAACAAAAAGGAAAGGCCAAACCTCAGCCACCAGGTTAGGTAAAAGCAAAATAGTTTCAAACTTCTTCCTCCTGTTTTTTGGTGGGGCATTTGCAAGGGGTGGGGACAGTTTTCTTTGTGCAAAGCAGAGGATGCATTTAGCATTCCTGCTATTCATGAATTTGCTACCTGCCCTGCCTCCTAGCCCCATAGATTAGGGAGACCTCACATTTTGTGCTTTCTCTGTTCCACTCATTTTCTAAAATTACTGTGGCCTCCTGATATTTTGGAACTTTAACGAAGGGCTAAAGTAGGTGAGATATAAATTGACTGTGTTACCTGGTTAGCCATTGGTAAAATGATGAAATTGGAGGGGTCAGTCCTCAAGCATCTTCAGTATTACTTTTTTCTCATCATTTCCCTTTTCTGCAGTCTTCCCTACAAAAATCTGCAAGTACCTGGCTGCCCTTTGAATGTCTGAGTCACTCCTAGCGGTCTGCTGGCTGAGACTTGCTCTTTCTCCATGCGTCCATCAAAATGTATCCAGCTTTCTCTGATGCTCTCAGGGCCCTATTTTCTAGCCAACATGGTAGTTACTACATGAAATAAACCTTGATAATGGTTTAATTTTTCATACTGCCTAGCAGGGGAGATAGTCCAGAGATGTAACAATTGGTTTGGCACAGGCATTGATGGATCAGAATGCACACAAGTGGAGGCTCCACACCCTGACTGCCCTTTCTGTACCAGTTGTTACTTCTTCAGTTGTGGGCTCTCTAGGTAGTTAGGAGGGGCTGGTGTGGGTTAGGTCTGTAGTCTGTAGTCTCAGAATCCCAAGGGCCACAGACCATTCTGTGGCCTGTTAGGAACTGGGTCACACAGCAGAAGGTGAGTGGCGGGTGAGCAGTACAGCTTCATCTGTATTTACAGCCACTCCCATTGCTCGCATCACTGCCTGAGCTTTATCACTTGTCGGTGGTATTAGATACCCATAGGAGTGTGAACCCTGCTGTAAATTCCACATTTGAGGGATCTGGGTCACATACTCCTTATGAGAATCTAGTACCTGATGATCTGAAGTGGAGATGTAATGGGCTTGAATCATCCCCCCAAACCACTGTCTGTGGAAAAATTGTCTTCCATGAAACTGATCCCTAATGCCAAGAAGGTTGGGACTACTGCATCAGACAACAAAGAAAAGGCACTGGAAGGAGCTCGGGGTAGTTGCTATTTCTGAATTAGAATAAACATTTTTCACTGCATTAACAACTCATGTTGTCTTGAGGTGCTGCTCTAACTCTTGAGGGTTTTCTTTGGAATAGGAGACTACACTTGGATTCTTGTTCTTGATGTCTCATTCTAAAACAAAGAACAGAATTTTACCTCCAATGGCATGGTATCAAAGAATGTTTGACCTGTAAAATTTTTACATTGGTTTATTATCAAAGTTATATAATTTTTTTCTTTTTTGAGACAGAGTCTCACTGTGTGCCCTGGGAAGAGTGCTGTGACATATAGCTCATAGCAACCTCAAACTCTTAGGCTTAAGTGACCCACTTGTCTCATCCTTTGGAGTAGCAGGTGCTCATCATAACACCCAGATAATTTTTGTATTTTTAATAGAGGCAGGGTATTTTTTTTGCTCAGGCTGGTCTTGAACTCCAGAGCTCAGGCTATCCACCCACCTTGGCCTCCCATAGTGCTAGGATTACAGGTGTGAGCCACTGTGCCCAAATGTTTCTTTTTGCTTTAGAAATCCATCCTTCATCAGTCAGATACTTGTATACATTTTCTTTTAAATGATATCATAAATGACATTATGCTGGTATATGGTATGATGCGAGGATTGAATTTGATTTTTTTTTTAAATAACCAATTTTCACAACCCCATTGTTGAAGCCAATTTTCACAACCCATTGTTGAAAAGTCTACTTAATTGACCTCATTTGGGGGCTGTCTCTACAATCCCATTCATTTGTCTTTGTATGGTGTTTTGTATCAGCCCACATAGTTGTGATTATTGTGACTTCTTTAACAGATTTGATATTGAGTAAAGCAAAGTTTTCCATTTTCAAATTTTCTCAGCTATTTCTCTGAATAAATTTCTGTACAGTTTTATCAAATTCCCTCTCTCCTGTGAACCTGCACATCACCAATCTTATTGCCATTTTTAATAAAAAGTTGCATAAATATACATATTAAAGGGGAAATAATTGACATCTTTACACTATTCTTTCCACTTGGAAATATTTTATATGGTATTTATATTAAAACATTTGTTTTTATTTCTCAGTAAACTTTAGTTTTCCTGATGTAGGTCCTATATATTTCTTTCTGAGTAATTCACATATACCTGTATTTTCCTTTTTTTTTTTTTTTTGGTCCCTTTTGTTACTATGTAATTTTCTCCTTGGCATGAGCTGATGGGTTATGGTGGAGGTGGGTGTGAGGATCCTTTGAACTGCATCACTGCTCTCTCGTCTCTACAGGATGCTCTCTGGATCACTTTCCCCCAAACATGGATTCTGGCAGTGGTCCTCAAACTGATTGGGGTGCTTAGAAATGCATTTTGTTAAACTTGCTTCTGGTGAACAAAGCTTAAGAAGAAATAAAAATAATTGCCTATTTTGACTAAAAATGACTTTTTCTTAAATACTCACAAAGGGACCCATTTTATGAGGAGAAGTTCTTGTTAATGATTATAAAGGGCTCCGAAGACATTTTCAATAATGGTTTATTTAAAATGCCAATTATTTACTAAAAGGGAAAGGAGCTATAGTGGGCTTAAAAGTTACCTTTCCTTGTGAAATCTATGGCTTCTTTAAAATTCAGGGAGAAATGTGTGGTTGCCTGTGCCTTAGCTTCATTCTTCTAAACAACCAATGAACCTACTCTAGAAGAAATCAAGTTCCCCCTAAAGGAGAAAGTTAAGAGAGGCTTACTCAGATCAGATATGGAGCCTTGATAAGCTCTCTAATAGGGAATAAAACCAGGCAGGGTCTGAGATAGTTGTAGTGAGGACCAGTCAGTGCCTTGTTAGTTATGTTAGCTGTACTCAAGGAACAAGGAAGAAAGGAAGTGTGGCTACAAGAGAGGTATCCTTAAAAGACTCAAGATTGTACATAATGATAACTATGTCATTGCATAAGTAATCCCAGAACTCAAATATAAAGATTTAATATCAGAGTAACAGCTTCTGTGCAACTGGGAGCAGTGAGATTGGGGAGAGAAGACTCCAGGCATCTGTGGCTAGTGGGATCTGCCCAGAAACTTCCCTTTGGTGACACAGGGAGTCAGTGAGAGACTTTTGGACTCCACAAGGAGGACAAAAGCTGTGCAGAATTGGCAAGTGGTAGTTGCATTTGTTTGGTGGAGACTGCCCGCAGCTGTAAACATGGCAACAGTGAGACTGCAATCAGGAAAAGCCTTACCTGGGGGCTGTTTGGGGTATTTTGGACTTGGGCACTGGATTGAACTGCCTTGGGAAATCTTGGGCAAATGTGCGAATGACTTTGGGCATTGTCTGGGGTCCCAGTCTGAGTTGCTGAGCAGGAAAGGAGCTAACGTTGTTCAGCTGTGGGCTGCTCACACAGCCACTGTGGGGGAGCTGTCCCTGCAGGTCGTAGTGTGGGGATTGGCTGGGAGACCGTGGGCAAGTAATCTAGTGAATGAGCTGTCCAAAGCTGGGGACCAGGATGCTGTGCAAGAACAGAGATCTAAGTGTTTGGCAGATTATAGCCTTGGTCCTCAGGGGCATAGAGTGAGATCAGTTTTGGCACGCTGGATAAGCGGGCGGCCATGTCAGGAGAGATCCCAGCCATAGTGCTTTCCTCAGAAAGCTTAGCTTAGCCAAGGTTCACAGTTGGGAGTGTCTCTTAAGTGGGCTGAGGAGACATTTGGGCTCCCAAGCCTGTGGGGTCTGAGGAATCAGCAGAGGCTTCCAGTCTCTATCTCGTATAGCTGTATCAGGATTGTGATTAACATCTCATATCTCAGAAGATTACCTGTTGCTTAGACAATATTCAGCAAGATATATATACTGTTTTGGTTTTTTGGTTTTGGAGTTTTTGTTTTATTTATTTATTTTTTGATTTATTTTGGTTGTTGTTGTTTTGTTTTTGTTTTTCTTAATTTCAACATTTTTTTCCTCTAGATTTTCCTTTTTTTCTCTTTTCTTTCTTCACTTTTCTAGTTTAAATATATTCCATTTTTGCCTTCTTCAACAATTAAAACTTCAGTTTTGCTAGTGTTTCTGCCCCTATTATTTGTTTTTCCCCCAATTTTATCCCGGAAGAGTTTTTGTTTGTTTGGTTTGGTTTGGTTTATAGTATCTTTGTCTTTCCTCTCCACCTGGTGGAGGTGGGGAACTGTATCTGAAAAGGCTGGCAAAGAGCTGTTGACCTCAAGGGAACCACTCAACCCAGCACCCCCAGAGGCTTGGGGTTTTTAAGGTTGGGTCAAAGTACCCTACTATATACCTATATTATTCCTGTCTTCTTCTTTCAGTGCCTCTCTTCTTTTTGTCAATGTTTCTTTTTACTCTCCCCCCTCCTTTCTCTTTTTTCTTTCTTTTTAAAATCTTTTTTCCCTTTTTGCTCTTCAGTCTTCTGATACTTCTGGTCCTGTACCAAAAGGACTCATTAAAACTTTAGGCCAGAAGCACAGTAAATTAAAGAGCAAGAATAAGTGAAAGGAAAATTAGGCAAGGAAACAGATATAAGAAAACACTCATGAAGAAGAATCAGCAGAAAAATCCTGGCAACATGAATACCAGTCCAGAGCAACCCTTCAAGGGATCATGAGGTAGCTACTGCAGAGGATTCCACCTACAAAGAAATGTTAGAAATGACATAGGGGGATTTAAAATACAGTTGATTAAAACAATGAAGGAAATTTCTGCGAAAGTGAAAAACAACTAAAAAACAATGAAGGAAATTGCTGAGAAAGTGGAAAAAAACAAAAGGAAATCCAAAAACAGAATCAAATAAGAGATGAAAGATATGAATAATATAGAAAGGATATAGCAGAGTGAAGGAACTGAAGCAGTCAATTAGGAAGCTTAAAGATGCAGTAGAAAGTATAAACAACAGATTAGATCATGCAGAAGAAAGAATCTCAGAGGTAGAGGATGAAGCTCTTGAGATAACTCAGATAGTTAAAGAGGCAGAAAAGAAGAAACAGAAAGCAGAATATTCACTGACAGAATTATGGGACCTTATAAAGCATTCAAACACATGAGTTATAGGTATCCCAGAAGGGGAAGAAGAATGCCCCAGAGGAATGAAAGCCATTCTAGAGAATATTATAAATGAAAATTTCCCAAATATCACCAAAGATTCTGACACACTCCTTTCAGAGGGATATCAGACCCCAGGTCACCTCAACTCAAGTAGAGCTTCTCCAAGACTCATTGTGATGAACCTATCTAAAGTCAAGACAAAAGAAAAGATTTTGCAAGCTGCCAGGAGTAAACACCAACTGACCTACAGGGGCAAATCCATCAGGGTGACTGCAGACTTCTCTAGTGAAACTTTTCAAGTAAGAAGACAATGGTCATCTACCCTTAATCTACTTAAACAGAACAATTTCCAGCCCATAATTCTATATCCTGCTAAGCTAAGCTTTAAAATTGACAGAGAAATAAAATTTTTTACTGATAGGCAAACATTGAGGAAATTTGCTACAATAAGACCAGCTCTACAAGAAATACTTCAACCTGTTCTACACACTGACCATCACAATGGACCGTCAGCAAAGTAAACACACAGAAATTAAAGGACAGGACCTAGCTTTCACAATGATGCAAAAGACAAAACTAAGCAATGGACTTTCAAAAAATAAGATGAATAGAACACTACCACACATAATTATTTTAATAAATGTCAATGGCTTGAATTCCCCACTGAAGAAGCATAGATTAGCTGATTGGATTGAAAAATACAAGCCATCTATTTGCTGTCTGTGAGAAACAGACTTCATGTCAAAAGACAAATTAAACCTCAGACTTAAGGGTTGGAAGTCAATTTTTTCAGGCAAATGGAATTCAGAAGAAAAGAGATGTTACAATCTTATTTTCAGATACATGTGGATTTAAAGCAACTAAAGTCAAAAAAGACAATGATGGTCACTTCATATTGGTTAAGGGAAAAATACAACAGGAAGACATTTCAATTCTAAATATTTATGCACCCAATTTAAATGCCCACAGATTCTTGAAACAGGCCTTACTTAGTCTGAGCAATATGATACCCTATAACACCATGATAACAGGGGACTTTAACACCCCTCTTTCAGAGCTGGACAGATCCTCTAAACAGAAATTAAACAAAGATATAAGAGATTTAAATGAGACCCTAGAACAACTGTGCTTGATAGACATATATAGAACACTCCATCCCAATGATAAAGAATATACATTCTTCTCATCATTCCATGCAACATTCTACAAAATTGATCATATCCTAGGACAAAAAAACCTCAACAGAATCAAAAGAATTGAAATTTTACCTTGCATCTCCTCAGACCACAAGGCACTAAAAGTGGAACTCCAACAAAAATGTTCAACCTCACACAAAGGCATGGAAGTTAAACAACCTTATGCTGAATGACAGTTGGGTACAGAAAGAAATAAAAAAGGAAATTATCAACTTCCTTTAGTATAAAAACAATGAAGACAGAAGCTACCAAAACCTGTGGGATACAGCAAAAGCAGTCCTGAGAGGAAAACTTATCACTTTAGAAGCTTACACTCTGAAAACAGAAAGAGAGCACATCAACAAACTTACAAGCCATCTTATGGAACTGGAAAAAGAAGAACCATCTAAGTCTAAACCCAGCAGAAGAAAAGAAATATCCAAAATTAAATCAGAGATTAATGAAACTGAAAACAAAAGAATCATTCAGAGAATTAATGAAACAAGGAGTTGGTTTTTTGAAATAAATAAATAAAATAGAAACACCTTTGGCCAGACTAACTAGAAATAAAAAAGTAAAATATCTAGTTACCTCAATCAGAAATGATAAAGGGAAAGTAACAACTGATGCCATAGAGATATAAGAGATTATCTCTGAATACTGCCAGAAACTCTATGCCCAGAAATTTGATAATGTGAAGGAAATGGATCAATATTTGGAATCACACCCTCTTCCTAGACTTAGCCCGGATGAAATAGAGCTCCTGAACAGACAATTTCAAGCACTGAGATCAAAGAAACAATAAAAAATCTCCTAAGGAAAAAATGTCCTGGTCTGGATGGCTTCACACCAGAATTCTATCAAACCTTCAAAGAAGAGCTTATTCCCATACTACAGGGATTATTTAAAAAAATAGAGGAGGAAGGAATCTTCCCCAATACATTTTATGAAGCAAACATCACTCTGATACCAAAACCAGGAAAAGACCCAACTAAAAAGGAGAACTTCAGACCAATTTCACTAATGAATATAGATGCAAAAATTCTCAACAAAATCCTAGCCAATAGATTACACCTTATCATCAAAAAAATCATACATCATGGTCAAGTAGGTTTCATCCCAGGGATGCAAGGCTGGTTTGATATATGTAAATCCATAAATGTTATTCACCATATCAACAGAAGCAAAACAAAGCCCATATGATACTCTTAATAGATGCAGAAAAAGCAGTTGATAAAAAATCCAGCATCCTTTTCTAATTAAAACACTGAAGAGTTTAGGCATAGGTGGCACATTTCTTAAACTGATCAAAGCTATTTATGACAAACCCACAGCTAATATTTTACTGAATGGAGTTAAACTGAAAGCTTTTACACTTAGAACTGGAACCAGACGAAGTTGTCCTCTGTCAGCATTACTATTCAACATAGTGTGCTAGAAGTCCTAGCCAATACAATTAGGCAAGACAAGAAAATGAGTGGCATCCAAATGGGAGCAGAGGAGGTCAAACTCTCCCTCTTTGCTGACTGAATGATCTTATACTTAGAAAACCCCAAAGACTCAAGCACAAGACTTCTGGAAGTCATCAAAAAATATCTCAAGTAATCAAGTAATATCATCAAGTAATATCTCAGGATATAAAATCAATGTCCACAAGTCAGTAGCCTTTGTATATGCCAATAACAGCCAAGATGAGAGGCTATTAAGAACACAATTCCCTTCACCATAGTCCCAAAGAAAATGAAATACCTAGGAATATACCTAATAAAAGAGGTGAAGGACTTCTATAAAGAAAATTATGAAACCCTAAAAAAGGAAATAGCAGAGGATATTAACAAATGGAAGAACATACCATGCTCATGGATGGGAAGGATCAACATTATTAAAATGTCTATACTTCCCAAAGTAATCTACCAATTCAATGCCATCCCCATTAAAATGCCAACATCATGTTTTCAAGAATTGGAAAAAATTATTCTGTATTTTATATGGAACCAGAAAAAACCCTGTATAGCTAAGGCAGTTTTTAGTAGTAAAAATAAAGCTGGAGGCATCACTATACCAGATTTTAGGCCATACTACAAGGCCATAGTGGTCAAGACAGCGTGGTACTGGCACAAAAATAGAGATATACATTTGGACTCAAATAGAAAACCAGGAAATGAAACCAACAACTTACAGCCACCTAATCTTTGATAAACCAAACAAGAACGTACACTGGGGGAGAAATGCTGCTGGGAGAACTGGATATCCACACGTAAAAGACTGAAAGTGGACCTGTACCTTTTTCTACTCACAAAAATTGATTCAAGATGGATAAAGGACTTAAATTTAAGGCATGAAATGATAAAAATCCTCAAAGAAAGCATAGGAAAAACACTGGAAGATATCAGCCTGGGGAAAGACTTTATGAAGAAGATTGCCATGGCAATTGCAACACCAACAAAAATAAACAAATGGGATTTAATTAAACTGAAAAGCTTCTGTATAGGTAAGGTGACAACAACCAAAGTAAATAGACAACCTACCCAGTGGGAAAGGATATTTGCATATTTTGAATCAGACAAAAGCTTAATAACTAGGATCTATACAGAACTTAAATGAATCCACATGAAAAAAACCAACAACCCCATACATCAATGGGGAAGAGAGATGAACAGGACCTTCTCTAAAGAAAGCAGACGAATGGCTAGGAAACATATAAAAAAAATGCTCATCATCTCTAATTATTAGAGAACTGCAAATTAAAACCACGCTGAGATATCATCTAACCCCAGCGAGAATGTCCCATATCACAAAATCTTAAAACTGCAGATGCTGGCATGGATGTGGAGAAAAGGGAACACTTTTACACTGCTGGTGGCACTGCAAACTAATACAACCTTTTTGGAAGGAAGTATGGAGAAACCTCAAAGAACTCAACCTAGACCTCCTGTTTGATCCTGCAATCCCATCACTGGGCATCTGTCCAGAAGGAAAAAAAAACAAAACACCTTTTATTATAAAGACTTTTGTACTAGACTTTTTATCTCAGCTCAGTTTTGTAATTGCCAAAATGTGGAAACAGCCTAAATGCCCCTCAACCCAGGAATGGATTAACAAGCTGTGGTACATGTATACCATGGAATACTATTTAGCCATTAAAAAATGGAGATTTTGCAGCATTTGTATTAACCTAGATGGAGGGGGAACACATTATTCTTAGTGAAGTATCACAGGAATGGAGAAGCATGAATCCTATGTATTCAACTTTGATATGAGGACAATTAATGACAATTAATGACACGATCGGGGTTGGGGGAAGGGGAGAGCAGACAGAGAGAGAAGGAAGGAGGGGGTGGGGGAAAGGAAAAGAAAATAGTGACTAATTCTCACATAAGTTGGATTTAATTTTGACCAAAGTACATTATTTGAACAATAATTTTTAATTCAACTTATTAATATGTTGTTTAGGATCTTGCATCCTCATTTATAAGTGAAATATGTTTGTAATTTCCCTTTATAATAATATATTTTTTCTAATTTTAATATCAAGTATAACCAAATGAAGTAGAATGAATTTGAAATATTTCTTCTTTTTCTATTGTCTATAGATGTGGCATGATCTGTTTTTTAAAATTATCTTCTGTTTTTATTTATAAATATTAGTTGTCTGTTTTTTGAGACTTTGGAAAAATTAAAAAAAAGATTTAATATCAAATGTTCACTTTTCAGCTGATTGGGGAAGGATGTACGGGAGGTCCATTACTTTTCTGTTGCCAATTAAAACTGTATTTCTATGATTTGGGTTAAAAAATTATGGAACTAGAACAGTACCAAATTACTGACAAAGCATATCAAAGATTAAGCACACTAGTGGCTGCAAGTTTTTACCAATGTATTTTTATTTCAGTCATCCTGAGGTACAAGATAGTGAAAGTATTCAAGATGCTGGCATACTAGGTTGACAGCTACACATGTATTGCTTTGACATGGGGCATTAGGTGAGGTCACTCTAATGATCTTGGACCATAACCCAGGTCCATTTGGGGGCAATGCTAAGGAACTGGGCACAAAGATTTGTTACATTGGATATATCTATTGTTCTATTTCTTTTATTACTGCCCTTGACAAGATGGTAGCCCTCCATAATAAGCAGTTGCATTTACTTTTTGGCTAAGGCAGTTGGTCCCTGACCAATGGCATCAACATCTCCTGGGAACTCGTTAGCAATGCCAATTATCAACCCTGTCTCAGAGCAACTGAATTTGAAATCCTGGATGTGGGGCAATCAGCATTTAAAATCCCCTCTAGATGATTGTGATGCATTCAAGTTTGAGAGTCACTGGCTTAGGACATTGCTTCACCTGTTGCTTTGACACTCACTTGCTTTCAGTCTCTGTTGCCTTGTAAGTTAGCCATAGTGTTTCTTCATGTCTAGCCCCTCAAGACTGATGCCACTTTTTGATAGTCAACCTGCATTTCTCCACAGATTTCTTTAGAAGACTCCAGGACTGATATTCTCAGATACACATGTGGGAGCAACAAGGACATTTCCCTTTGATGTCTGACCCAGGTGTCAGCCTGTTCCTCAGAACTTAGGTCCTGTTCCATTTTAGCAAGACCACCATCCTCATCTCCAAGAATGACCAAGCAATGGCTGCTATAAAGGCAGGTTGATTCATGACAGAGAAAACATAGCATGGAATCAGACTATGTTCACATCCTGGCTTTGCCATGTACTAAGTAGGTAAACTTAAGGAGCAACTAGTAGATAATAATGTTTACCTAAAGGTATTATTGAGAAGAGTAAATAAAGCAATCTATCAGAACCATAGTACATGTTTGTACTGTACAAGGGGAGAAGGTGAATTGTGATCTTGTTTCTTCATCCCCTTAGAGTTCCTGCCTAGAATGGCTAGAACTCTGAGGCAATCACCTCCAGCTAGGCAGCCTTATCCATTTATACCAATGTGCTATGAAAATATTACCAATTTCTAGGGAAGCCGTGATGCGAAAATGATGAGAACCACAATTTCTGTACAGCTTGTGGCACCCTAGAAAGCCTCTGTAGATGCTGTTAGTTGTATCTCTGACTATGGATTAGGGCTACCATGAAGTGTAGTGACAGGTGGTGTAATGGCTACTCTATAGACCTTAGTGGTCTCCAAGGAAAATGCAAAACCTGGCTTTAACTCTGCCCAGGGAAGGAAGGAACCCAGAAGGGCTCATGACCTCAAACTTGGGAGTCAGTGTCAAAGACTAAATTCATTACTATGCTATTGAAAGCCACAACTGTGGTTCCCTTCACCTTGGCTTGGTGGTTCCTTAGGGAACAAGAGTTTAAAACAAACCAATATCTTCCTCCTTCACTTAGCTCCGTGTTACAGGGCAGCCTAGTGTATATCCTGGCTTGTCTGAGTTTTTCCAGTATTGCTTGCAGATACTGAACTTATAATGGTCATACTAACTCTATCTAGGAAAAATTTTATATATAGATATAAGTTTTATGACTTTTTGTTCCAAACCATCAACTTATTGGGATTTCTGGAATAAGGAAAGACAAGGTACATGGTGAGTAGGAAGACCCACATTTTGGAAACTGATTCTTCTTAACACAAAAATTTCCTATTAAGTAATGGCCCATGGAGCACCTACTTTCTGATGTTAATTTTCTATTTGCATTCACAACTAAAATAAACAGGATCTTTGACTTAATGCCAAAATAGGGAAAATGTTAGAACTCCTTTGGAATTTGCATGGAGATTAAGAGGTGGAAATAAACGATGCTAGGAAGTGGGTGTTTTAGTTTCATTTTATAGACCAAAAAACAGTGGCTCAGCGTTTTGGGTAATTGGTTTAAAGTTACACAGCTAATAAAGATCAGAACTATGGGACTGAGTGTGGTGGCTCATACCTAGAATCCCAGCACTCTGGGAGGCTGGGGGGAGGGATGGATTGTTTTAGCTCAGAAGTTTGAGACCAGCTTGAGCAAGAGTGAGACCCCATCTCTACTAAAAAAATAGAAAAAATTAGCCACACATCATGGCAGGCACCTATAGTCCCAGCTACTAGGGAGGCTGAGGCAGGAGAATTGCTTGAGCCCAAGAGTTGGAGGTTACTATGAGCTATGATGATGCCATGGCACTCTATGCAGGGTGACAGAGTGAGAATCTGTTTAAAAACAAAACAAAACACCAAAAAAGTGCAGAACTATATTTAAACTTGGTGCTGCCTAAACTGGTTTTATCTAACTCTAATGTATGCCTTCGACCTCTCTTCTGTGATGCCTACCTAGAGATTAACTGGAAGAGATGTGAATAGGAGGCCACACTAAGGAATCAAACCAGGAGTTAGTGTTCAGGTTGGAGGGAACAGCTTAAAGACTTGGGTGACATGCAGGCAGCATTGAGAATAGAATGTAGTTGTATCCCTGGGGTGAGATGTCTGGGCCAGGACATATAGGAAATAGAGGGCATTAGGGAGGAGCACATATTTTAGTCAAGCTACTGAAACACATAACTGGGGGTTTTATTCAATTCTAAAGGAATTTTAAAATAATATAGTAATCTCTTAAATAAACATATCTCAGGCTATGGCTTCAATTACTTTTAAAATTCTTATTGGTAGAATATTAAATAAATGGAAGATATAGATATTGGCTTTGTTTCATTTTGCTGTTTTCACTCATTGTGTACTAGTACAAATTACATATCAAAGGTCACTAGTGGCCTAAGCAAGAAGGAAAGACAGATGAAGAGAGAAATAACTTTGGGAATGCCAAACCTACCAACCTCCCCAAATTTACCTGAGTTAAATAAATGGAGACTAAAAATATACATAGTAACATGATTGAATAGTAATAATCTGCACTACATCCCATGGACAAAGATCCCCAAGAAATAGCAGAACTTCAAGGGGCAGGGTTACCATTACACAATGGCTCTGGACAATAACAATAGCTGTCACTAAGTAAGTAACTGCCATATACCTACTTGCTAGGTGCACTTCACCTAACTTATTTAATCTTTACAAATCCTGCAGAAATGAGCATTGGTGACCCATTTTAAAGATGCAGAAACTGAGAGTCAGGAAGTTGTTCAAGGTTACATACTAGTAAGTGTCTGACACTCAAACACAGGTAACAAAAATCTCTAATTCCAAAGAATATAAACTTTACTATAAAAGTCCCCCAGAACATAGGAAATGAGGTCAGAGAAGTAGTGGGAGCCCATATCATTTGGGTACTTTTGTTTTTGTGATGAACATCCCTCCTCTGGAAAGTTGTTCTGGACATTTGGATCCTCTGCCCCTGGTATGTCAAGATATCATGAAGGAGACCAAGAAAGCCACTGCCCTTGGCCACCCTTGACAATGAACAACAGGGTGGTTTTAGTTCCAGATTCTACCGTAGCTTGGGTTCTCTAGAATCAGACCTTGATTCAGGGATCAGAGTGCAAGTGATTAACTGGGGAAATGAAGAAGCACCACAGAGGACAGAGGAAGGGAGGAAAGGAGGGAAGGCAGCCCATGAAGGGTGCATTGCCAATCCTGTGGCCATCCAAGGCAATGGAAACTCAACCCTGGGAGCCACTGTAGGACACTTGACTCAGAGTTATATTATACCACCTAAGGAATGAGTAAGTTGGGAGTACTAATATGCCAATCCCTGCTAGTTGATGGAGGGCTGCTTCCAGGGGATTGGGGGAGCAGAAGGAATGGATTCCCCAGAATTTCCAGTCTGCTGCATGGGTGGACAAAATGGCTTCCATGCCAGGGTACCAGGGAGAACCCTGAGATAAAGACATGTCAGTCCTGGTAGTTGAAAGCCGGAAGTTTCATGCACTAAGTTGGAAAGGGTGGGCCTGTGGGCAGACACCAACAGAGTTTCTAATCTTTCTCTAAGACTTTTGAATCTTATTTCTTTGGCATTTAACTAGGAGAGGAGAGACAGGAAGCTTCCCCCTTCTCCATGAACAAAAGAAAACTTTGGCTAGTATTCTTAGAGGCAGTAAGTGAAAACTTGAGATGACCATATGGATCATCCACATTCACCTCTGTTTTTAGCAAAAGATATCTATAAAACACATCAGTTTCACACCAGTTTTTTTTTTTTTGAAAGAAAGAGAACTTTTATTACTAATTCCTATTGTCAGGGTGAAGTTTATTTCTTGGCAAATAGCACAGCAAGCTTTTGCAAAGATGTTCATTAATATCATCTGCGATTCATGGGAACCTTGCCTGATAGATGAACAGCCCCGTGATTTGTACCGTCAGGGATACTGACTATAAGGACAGGTTGGGGGAGCATTTCTCCCTACCGGGAACTCTGCCCTGCTCACCTCAGTTGGGGACACCCCTTTATAATGAGATGCTCACAGTAGCACAGAAAGAGAGTGATCAGCAAAGCCCTTCAGATTACTCATGTACTAAACATTGTGCCCTGGGGGAACTATATGGCTCCCAAGAGAGCCAAGTAGACTTTGCAAAAGGAGGTTCCCATGTATGCAAATTGGTTGCTGATATTCTAATTACTTAGAATGGTTTTGTATGGCCAATATGCTAAGAATTTTATATTTTTAAATGGTTAGGAAAAAAAATCAAAAGAAAAGTAAGGATTCAGCACATTTAAAAACTATATGATACAATTTGGTATTCATACATGAAGTTTTATTGAACCACAGCCCTCTAGCTCATTTGTTTACGTTCTGTCTATGGCTGCTTTTGCTCCACAGGGACAGAGTTGAATAGTTATGACAGAGACCAAATAGACTAAAAAGCCCAAAACATTTACTATATTGCTCTTTCTGGAATAGTCTGCAGACCCTTGCAATAAAGAATGATTTGGTGGCAGACCTGCTCCCCCTGACTAAATATCTAGCCCAGAGAATAAGGCACTGAACAACCAGTTAGGGTAGATCCACTCCCTGTTTACTGGCATGCAACTAAATATAGACCAGATCTTGGTCCTGAAACAGACCCACACCTGTGACTTATTTGGAAAAGTTTTCCACTTGTCCTGAACCCTGTGGTCCTTAAGCTAAGAAGCTTCTTCTGAATAAACAGAAACAGAGGGAGGGAAGGGCTTGAATTATTAGGTGCTTAGCTAATGACAGTCTCCAGGACTTACCATAGTCACCCATAATCTTGCTTCTTCTAAAACTATGATGTTGAATATGTGGGGTTGTTAGAATTCAGCTTTTTACCAGACTTGTAACTCATCACTCAATAATATAAATCTTGTAAATAAAATCAAGAGCCTGGGAAAGCTAGGATATCTTAGAAAATCACAGAGCTAAGTAAGAGGCCCTCTTGGTAGCAGTGAGCACACAGGTACTGTAGTCAAATCCCTAAATTAAATTCCAGCTCAGTCACTCACTAGCTATGTAACATTGGGTGTATTAATTAAGCCCTCTGTTCCCTATAAAATGAAAACCGTAAGAGTATCTTCCTCATAGGGATTCTCTGAGGAGTTAGTAGTGTCCTCAAAGCAGCCTGGCATGATGCCTGGCATTAGAAATGACTCAACGAATATTAGCCATTGCTGGTGTTTCAAAACTGAAGTTTAGGGACTGATAGATGACATTGTGGGGTCTTTGTGCAAATGATATTCATTATGAAGAACTTCACCAGCACTTCCTGCCACACCCAAATGTCATTTATGTGACCTCAAAGGCCAAGTATCCTCCATATTCCCCACATTTGCCCTAGTCATATCTTAATATTACATTCATGGATTTGGCCTGGTCAAATGACATACTCCTCTAATGAGTTGCAGCTTTTAGGACCAGAGCTAATTTTGGTCCTATCATATACCCAGATTCTGACACCATATTTGAATGTAATATACATTGGCTGAATTGAAACTGACATGATAATGTACTGTGACAAGTCACCTCCAACATAATTGCTCACTGTAATGTGCAGGTATAAAACCTTTACCAATGGGTGGTGCCTGTGGCTCAAGGAGTAGGGCGCCAGCTCCATATACGGGAGGTGGCGGGTTCAAACATGGCCCTGGTCAAAAAAATTAAAAAAAAAAAAAACCTTTACCAAAGGGGGGGGGTGTCAGCATTTAAATTGTACAAATACTTATTGAATACCTGCTACATGCCAGATACTACAGTAATGTCTGAATACAACAATGAATAAAGCACAGTCCCTAAGCTCAAAGGACTCACAGTCTAGTAAGCAGTGAGGAGAACATAGGAAATATTTGTAGATCAATTCATACCCCAGGCTCTGGCCTGACCAGCTTGTGCAAGATGATAAATGTAAGAGTGTGAGGTGTCAGTTAAGGTAGAAGGGCTATCTGGAAAAAGCAGGCTTTTCACAACTCATTACAATGAAGTGTAAGAACTATTGTAACAATATGTCACCTGATGTCAAGGAACTTGATCATTCGCAAATCAGTAAGTCTTGTGTTCCTGGAGCTGTGGCTCTCTCTGCAGGTCAGGGCAGGGTATCTTAGGGGTGGGTGGCAGTCTGAGGGATGGGGGTGGAGTGAGAGTTGGCTCTGGGTGCTTTCTCAATAACCAGTAAGTACAGTTTTTCCAGTATTTCTCTCAAGGCCAATCCCTGCTATCCTCACCCTGGTGTCACAGTGATGTTGCTGGTACAGGTGCCATGTGACTCCATCATGGAGCTCTCCGTAAGAGAGAGAGCAAGTGTCCAGTGGTCTGTACAACCAAAGGTTGGCCTCAGGGCAGTATAACATTTGAATACCCTATCTGCAGGAAGCTTTTAATTGTGCTAATCTCAACACTCTAACAATTGCACCAATTTGCTCGATGACTAGAAATCTAAGTTTTAAGAAGAAAAGGGAAAGAGGAGAGAAAAGATGGAGGCTTACACAATTGCTTACAATAGCACTTTACCTTCAAAGCAGGTGTTAATCTGGTATTATAAGCTATGCATAGATCTCTTGGTGACAAAGACAAGGTAAAATGTGGAGAAGATCAGGCCAAAGCTTCCTTCATAAGAAAACACTATTTGTGCACATGTATACACATGTGTGTGTGAATGTGTGTAATCAACAGCAGTATTGATCAGAATACTGAGGAAAAGCCAGCCTCCCCTGAAGCAACATTTATCATGTATAGCAGAGTAAGGATATACTACTCAAAGACAAAGATAAGGCTGTATACAGAGCCTGTGGGCCTGTAGAATCTCTAAGGACTTGGCTTCTTTTTTGAGATGTACAGACCATTCGTCTAAGGTCTGGGTGTCCAGTCATGTGAAGTCCAAGTACTGGATACCATCACGAGATACACCCATAGACCATCACCCATCAGGTGTTCATGGTAATGACCACAAGAGGGTAGGAACAGGAGAGGCAGGAGGAATTATGGAGAACTCTCAACAGTAGCTAAGACAAATCCATGCAAAACATTGTCTGCGATAGAATTAATGCACAACAATTTACTTAAAACGACACCTAATATTTTGGGACACATTTCCTGTTCTATCAGATGCTATCAAAGTATAAACATAATGCAAGAATAATACTGAAGGGACTTAAAGCATTGCACAAATTGCTTGATGAAAAGTGGCAAAATAGTCTGTTCTTATTGTCTGCTGCTTGGCGGAGTTCTTCCTTTGTTGAATATCAGGATAAAATGACATCAGTTTGTCGCTTAGCAAATGGTCCTGTGCTTTCTAAACCATCCAGCAGATGGTCTAGGTGATAAAGTGCAGCCCTAGTGTGATCATGTTTTGCTAGCAGCCTCTACCCCACATTCCTGCAATCATTTACCTCTCTCCGCCAGGCAACCTCACCATGTTGTCATTCCTCAGCGTCTCACATCCCAGGTCACATGCATCATAGTCAAGCCACACAGCTTGGAAGTTAAATTACCCACCTTCTTAATGTCAGCTCCTTCAATGCCTTTTCCATCCCATTCTTCATCTGCCCCTTGCTCTCTGCAAGGTTAGTCCCTCAATGTTCCTGCACTAAATTAAAAGCTCTGGGTCCCAGACTTCTGTAACAAAATTCAAGTTTTGTTCTGCAAATCACATCTCCCCTCCTTTCTCTCTAATCCTAGACTAAAAAGATGTAAAATTTGAGAGGCAGTTAGAGTGAAGAACTCCTGGTTGCCCCAAAAAGTTGAAAGAAAGGGCTTGTGAAGAGATGCATGTTTTCTGCTGGCCAGAATTCTCCAGATTCTGCTTCTTCCCTTCCCATACAGAGTGGAAATTCAGGGTTTCATGCAGACTAGAGTGTTTATGATTGCCTGGAAAAGGAATCTTCCAAATAGTTTATCTCTTCTAAAATTTAGATGTTTTTGTTGATTTATATTGCTACGTTTTTGTTTTGTTTTTTTTTTTTTTTACTATAACCCCACACTCACTCACAGTTAATCCACAAACTAGTCAATTCTGAATGTGAACCAAGAGTTGACCACACTACAAAGACCAGACAAGGTCTTGTATTCACCCGAGGAAGGGAAGAAATTGTGACCTCCCCCCAAAATGAGGCCACCAAGACATGTGAAAGTTCTATTCTACTTACTTAAGAGTAAGTTCTACTCTTACTTTGATGTGGGCACTCCCCTTACTAATTTCTTTGTCCTTGATAATGAGGGAAATGCTTTCTTGGTCTTCTTATGGAACACAGTTAGGGGTGGGTCCATTCCTATCCCCCTAAGTGTTTAAATTCCCCCTTCACATCACTCTAGGGCAGCTCTGGCATCTGAAAATTAATCAACTCTAGGTCACTATTGAGCCCACATTTTGGTTAACCAACAGAGTAAGGTGTTAGAGCAACTTTTCAGCCACACAGATTAACATAACAAATCTGGAATGCTTGCCAAACTCAGCCATATCAGTTAATTCAACCTGTTCTAGTATTGTATTCTACCTTCCTGGTCAAACATCCTTATAATTCATGGCAACACATATTTTTCATACATTCTCATGTATGACTGAAAATTCTTGCAATTATTTTGATGTGTGAACTATTTCTTTCTAGGTTATAGCATGTACCTGTCCCTCTGGAGCATGCTAAGATTGTTCCTTAGTTGTGAGTCAAATGGCAACAGGGGTTGGTGGGGGGTCTTGAGGAGAATGAGTATCCCTTTTTAAATCACCTGGCTCAAGTGAAGTTAGCCCATTGTTCTAAGCACAGAAAGGCTGATCTTCACAAACACCAGAGGGCAAACTATTCCCACTGTTAAGGGAGGCTGAAGGGACTTGGTGGCTCAGGATTGTCAGTTTCATCCAAGTCCAACCAGATGTCCCTATTCCAAGTTTCAAGCCCCACCTTTCCCATTAGATGCCCAGACTTTCACATGAGACACTGGATGAGACTGTGAACTCACCTATTGTCACAATTCAGAAATGTGAACTAAATTTTGCATTTGACTTTCAGCACATCAGTCCTGTGGCTATAAAGATTATGTCTCGAAGGCTTTCTTGTTCTCAAATTGTGACTTGAGCCAGCAGTTGAAGAATCTTGTAAGTTGTAAGCACTCAAGCACACTTAAAAACTCCATCCCACACCACAGCTCTTGAAGCCATCTTACTACCATCAAAGCCAAGTGCAGGAGCCTCTCTTGGGCTCCCAAGGCCCTTACTTTAGCTGACACTCCATCCCAAACAACCATGATGTTGACTTGAGTGAATATGATTTCACTGTATGCCACATTTTACTATCATCCCATTTCCCTTGGCAAGGAGCTCAGTACTGCATTCAACCCCCCAAACATACCAAATAAATTCCAAAATTCTACCTTTTCAGGCTTATCCATTGAGGTTACTCTTGGAATGAATTTCACATCCATCAGGGTCCAATCATAAGACAAAAAACATACTATAATTTGCATAGTGAAAGTTCAGTATAAAGAATTATCAAATGCGGATTAGAGTGATAAAGGATTGGTTAGCAAGAGGTAAAAATAATGCCCAGGAATATAAGAATAACAAATACATGGTGCAGGCACTATACCTAGAGTTGGGATAAAGTGCGTCAGGGAGAGACGCCATTTCCCCATAAAGCTGATACCCAGACGTCAATGATGAAGGTGCAGCTCAGGTTTATCGGGTGGTAAAGAAGTTCACCAAGGTATCCTGCCTTGGAACTCATGGCCAAGACACTTTGGAGCAGCAATCTTTAACCTTTTTAGCACCAGGGGCCTATTTCATAGAACATAATTTTTCCATGGACTAAGAGATGGGGGGTGATTTGGAGATGATTCAAGTATATTTCATTTATTGTATACCTTTTATTATTATTACACTGTAACATATAATGGCATAATTATACAAGTCATCATAATGCAGAATCAGTGAGAGCCTTGAGCTTGTTTCCCTGCAACTAGATGGTCCTACCCTGCATTTGCAGCCACCTGCCAGTGCTAGCATCACCATCTCAGCTCTGCTTCAGATTATCAGGCTTTAGGTTCTCATAAGGAGTGTACAACCTACATCCCTCACATGCACGGTTTACATAAGGGTTCACACTCCTATGAGACTCTAATACTACTGATCTGAGGCAGAGCTCAGGTGGTAATGTGAGTGATAAGAAGCAGCTATAAATACAGATCAAGCTTCACTTACTTGGCCCAGAGTTCACCTCCTGCTGTGTGGACCAGTTCCAAACAGGCCATAGAATTGTAGTGGTCCATGGCCCCTGGCTTGAGAACAGCAGCTCTAGAGCATTTTGGGGTAAAGTCCACCAAGCAGAGGTGCAGAGACCACGTTACTCATTGGGAAATCACCTCTTCAATACCCAGAGAAGGCTTTAATAGGAAGGTGCCAGCACTGTACTACCAGCATACCTCTCTGAAGCCAACCAAGACAAGTTGTAGAAGAAGTCTGCCCAGAAGAAGGTAGTGGGTGTTGCTCACCATGGCATATTCTAGGAGCTGAGTGCTGCTGAAACTGTGTTCTGCAAGAACTATATGCTACATAAACTGCATGCTATAGGAACTAGATGCTGAAAAAAAAATACATGAGTCTGAAGAAATGTACCAGAATCAGGAAAAGAAACTGTTTTCTTATCCAGTGTCCTTCCAGGGCCCTCTACTGAGAAAGGTAAGTTTTATTGCCTAGCAAAGGAGAAATATTCATAGGGTCCAGCTCCATTATTGTAAAGCAAGTAATAAGGATGAATTTAGATCTGAGAAGTAATACACAAGAACTGGTATCCAGGCACACTAGGCCAGCAGGCAATAACATAAACCAATGAATGACCCCCAGAAATATTTTTTCAGAAGGATAGTGGAGTCTGGACTAGAAAGCCTCCTCCATCTCTACCTCCTCTTTCTCTTTCTCCTCTTGGCGAGGGCAAGTATAAAACTGAGGTTAGACTTCTTAATTGTCCCAGATATTCTTGGTTGAGTATTTTTCCACCACAGCATAGTTCTTCTGTGGTTTGGGCCAGCAGGGTATCACTGCCTGTTTTGTGGCACCATGCAGGCCCCATCACCAATAGCAACATAACATGTGTCAATGAGAAGGGGTGGTATCAGAAGCCTGGCCAGGCTCTCAAATTCTCCATGTTCCTCATTTGTACACTGTTTGACTCTTTTCTAGACTAGTAATTCCCTGGGGCAATTCACAATGGGACAGACTACAAGAAAAGTATACAAACTTTCTTCCTCAAAGAGAACTGGGATCTTCAACAACGAATTGGGACTCCCCAGTTATAGTAAGTCACATGGATTGCACAAGGGAAGAACTCAGCTGTGGCAGTCTTTCCTGCATGGCGGCAGCACCAACAGAAACAGTTCCTGTTCATAGCTCTGTGCCACTTACCTGAGGCAGATCTGTTTCCTAAATCTATCATTTCATATGACCGCCCTGATGTCATCCAAATTGATAGAAGAAGTTTTTTGAGCCATATCTGCATCATCAAAATCATGCATCATTACCCTGAGCAAATGATCAGGCCATGAGGGAGTGGACAACTGAGGCATGGGTAGGGATTGGAGTATGTTACATTTCATCTATTAGTGTATTCATTTATGACTTTCTTGAAACTGATAGGAACAAGATTTACCAGATAGAGGGAGACAAGTATCCCAGTGGTAATGGGTGGTTTTCTAAGAAGACATTGGATGATTGTAGATTTAGCCTTATTTAATGGAGTGACCAATGAAAGGGGAGGGGAGGCCATAATTATTATATATCTATCATGTAGATATTTCAATAATGTCTTTATCTACTTTATAGTATATACTCTTTACTTAAATTAATACCATTATGCTCATATTAGAGACCCCCCCCCCCAAAAAAAGCTAAATTTGTAGAGGTTAAGTGGTTTACTCAAGGTCATATATCTAGGAAGTAGCAAAACCTCTGGACCAGATCTGGCTGATTCTAAAGGTGGTACCACTGGCACAATACCCTGAGAAACCATTACTATGGAGCAAAGCAAAAGGGAGTCTAAAAGCAGAAAGAAGTAGGTATAGGTAGGCAACGTGTTGTAACAAAAGCCCCTCACACATGTAATGGCTCAAACACAATAGATACTTACATCTCATTGCTGAGACCAAGCTGGGATGTCCTTGTCAGCTCAAGCTTTCCCATGTGTGGTGATTTAGGGACAAGACTCTTCCCATCTGTGGCTCTACTACTCTTCAAGACCTTATCATTGTCTTCATCCAGTCAGTGGAAGAAGAGAGAACAGAGGAAATGCACCTTTTCTTAAAACTTGGGCCTAGAAGAAACGCATGGCATTTTTGCACATAGTCTATAGGGGAAAACTGGTTACTTGGGCACAGATAGGTGTTGATATAGTTGGGAAATGGTGTCCCAAGACAGCCACCTTCTACTTACAACTGCATCCACAAAAAGGAAGTATACTCTTTGAACAGCGTGATCTCTGTCACAAAAGCCTGGTCAGAAGGCATGCATGCTGGTACTGCTGCAATGCTTGAGCTTGTTTCTGGGGTTTAGAAACAAGGATGTAGATTGAGAGGGGACTGGTGAGGCTGAGCTCCGGTCTTAGCCTCAGCAAAGCAAGGGCACATATACACACATACAGGAGGGAAAATCTAGGAAGGAAAAATTTAAACATCAGTATATGTATAAATTTTCTGTCACTTCCAAAACTTTATTTTATGATTTAGTATGATTTGTTTTAAACTGGTTAGGGAAGAATGGAAAGAAGTGAAGAAACTATGTACTATGTAGAGTGCTAAAAACGTTTAAGTCTATTCCCGATGGTCTTCAATAAAAAAAAACAGTGGGTTGTCAAGAGAGACCCAGCCACTAGGACCAAGACAGATGCCTGGCTACTGAAGTAGGTGTACAAGGTGGGACTTTGGTTTCAGGGAGAGGGCAGGGGCTGAGCATAGGCAGGGAACATGGTTAGAGACTGGGGATTAGCAGTGAGATGGACCTGTGTGCCACCTGGCTCTGCATGTCCTACTTGGACTTCCCATGTCTACTGAGAAGGGACCAAATTGTTTCACAGCTTAAGAGGGGCTAGTCTTAATGGACTGGCCAGGAGACTCCAGCTGAGAGGAAAAGGAGATATGGAGCAGGGAACCATGCAGAGTGGCAGGCCCCATGAGCACCCCGTCAATGGCTAAAAGACAAACTAATGTGAGGGCCCATAAGGGAAGTGTGACGTAGACTTGGGGAGGAGAGAGCCTGGTTGTCGGTTATTAGAAGTGTTTACACTTACTTCTGATATACCCTTTTTAAGGGTAGAATCAGCCCTAAATTGTTAATGGCAATAAAGCACTGTTTTCTTTTTTGAAGACCAATTTATCTGTGCCTATTGGCCACTGCCCTCTGACATTGTAACTAATGGAGAAATGGCTGGTGTGGGAGGAATGAGGAAGGAAGTAGATCTGGGTAAAGAAAAAAACAAGGAAAAGGAATTTATTCCAGAGTAAGAATATTCCTAGCCACAGGGTCACTTTCTAATGTTACACATGGTTGCTTTCATCTTCACACTGAGCTGAAGGAGTGGCTTCTGGCTGGCCAGCAGTGAGACCACAGTGTCCTAGCAAGGACTGGGTGGTCTGGCTATCTCTGGCTTTCTTCGTATTGGTCTTTTAGGGTGGCTAGATCTCCACCTGGGGCTAGCCTCGACCCCTGAGGAATGTGCAATCTCTTTGCTCAGCCCCTTTCCTACAGGCTGCACACCCCTGGCAGTTGTGAAGTGGAAATGCGAGCCAGCTGCGCAATTCGAATTTTTCCAGTTTAGGAAAACATAGACACAGTTTAGGGATGGCTGCCCAGACTATTGTGTATGGTGTCGTGCCTGTGCTGTATTGCTTCAGGACCATAAATTTAATTACAAACTTGACAGTTGTGCTGTAGCCTATAAAATATTTACATTGTTTTTCTAAATATATATTATGTACTATACAGTCTATAAAATATTTACATGGGAACATTTTTTTCTAAAGATACTTTGTTCTGCATATTATTTCAATATCCCTGCACCCCTTTCCTGAGCTTCAGGAGATTTGGGTCTGGTTCTGGCTTTTGACTTCAAGGCTATGTGAGCTTGGACAAGTCCATTCACTCCTCTGATTTTCTCAAGTGTAAAATCAGGAGGCGTGACCATGAAATATCCAAGACGCCTTTCAGTCATGTCACTGTGTAGTTCCCATCCTCTAGGCAGATACAAGACAGGCAGCCCTCAACCTGTGGCAAACCCTGAGCCCTCTGCCAAAGATACCCTTGTTAGTGTTTCTTCCCAGCACACAAAGGAGCGCCCTGCCAAGAGGAAGAAAAGCATCCCAGTGCAGACAGGAGCCAGACCTCTAATGTAGCAACAAGGAAAAGGAAGTTAGGAGTATAAACAGCCTTAGAGGAAAACAATGGCTAAGAATGTGGGCTTTGGAGAAGGGCCTATCTGGAGGTGAGCCCAGCTTGCTGCTCAGTGTTTTGTAATGTTGGGCAATTTGTTTAAATCTCTAAACTTTGGGGTCTTTATACACAAACTAAGGAGATTAATACTGAATATCCCCTGGTGGTGATCTGAGGAGTCCCCTCATTAGAAATGTAAAGTGCATTTTTCATTTGCTATGGCATATGATAAAGGTTCGACAAACATTAACTATTATTTTTATTGTTGATTTATCAAAAACTCATTTATCAAGACACTGAAAATATCTCCTCAAAGATGTTTATCAAATGCTCTCCAAAGAAACCCTCCTGGATTCCCATATATTCAAAAATGTATCCTCTTACCTGGTAATTTGTCATCATACAAGATAAATCATAACTGTGGGGGAAAAGGTAAGAATTTTGAGAAGTAGACTATTAGCCTATATCATTGGAATATAATTTTATCCTTATCCGGTATGTTAACTTATTTAATTACAAGCTCTGGGGAGATTTGAACAACATAGTGAACAAGGATGTCTTTTAATGTTCCACTATCTTATCTTTGTTTGTCTGGGATGGTCTTACTTTGTGCTGTGTTCTCTGAGTTACTATTTAAAGTATACTGTTTTACTCCCAGAAGTGTCCTGGTTTAGACAGTATTTCCTCTATTTAAGTTAATTAAATGTTGAGTTGATGGTTATCTCTACAAAAAGCTATTTGGGAATACTGTTTTCCTTAAAAAGTCAAATTAGATATAATATGTCATTTCAACTTCAGTCATTTTCCAAGGTGTCTACTTCTTGTTCACATGAGTGTGGCCCATAAGGGACTTGAATACGCTGAGATGGGTATTGCAGAAGATCAACAGGAAGGCTGGGAAGATGGCAGACTAGAAACAGCCTATGTGCATGCCACTGTCAAGAGAGGATCAAAAACTGCAGGCAGATGCCTACCTACAGTGTACTCTTCTTGTACAACCCCAGAGAAGTGACATAGGACAAGTGAAAGAAAAGATGACAGAGCAATTCACTCAGCAAGATTGAAGGGATCTATGGGGAGGCATTTACATGTGGAGAAGGCAGGAGGATAGAGCCCTGAGGCACCATGTTCCCCCCTCGGGCACTGTGCCCCGAGTTATGATGGGGCTCCCTTCTATCACAAACCTCTGATCTGGGAGCTGCTTAAACTCTGTGCAGAGATATTGCATTGGAGAACAGAAGCGGCAGGGATCTGGTGGCTGCTAACCCTGGGTTTCTGCAGCTGATGCCATCCTGAGCTCTCAGGTGCACAGCACTAGGTCTGCTTGGGATTCAGCTTTGCAGCAGTAGCCTTCACATCACCCCTGCTGGGCTGGGCAGGCAGCGGGCAGAGTGGATGTTCCCCCATGTTGTGCCCTGTGACTGGGAGCTGAGTATTCCCACCAAGCATGGGATCTGAGTAGGTGAGGTTCCTCAGATACCATGGGAATCACCTGGAAAGCCTTGGAGACTGCCTCAGTGAGACCTAGGTGGAGGGAGAACCTTGGCTATCCAGTTGTTCCTGTTTATTTGTGTGGTCCATAGTCTACTGGGAACTACTCTACCTGACTTGTTATTTGCAGTCACTTTGCCAGGGGAACAGTACCCCTACCTATGTGGCTCTACTTCCTCAGTCCTTAGTTCCAGCTCTGAAGCTCCTGCTACACCTGGGTCCAAGTCTCTCTTCCTATAACTTCAGAGCTCTTGCTGTGACACCATTCCCAAGATTTCCATGTTGTACCTGCACCATAGTACCCCACACCTGAGTCTCCACTACTGCCTCTGGCCCAGCAAAACTACAGCAAAGTTGGATGCTGTGCCAGGGATGCCCCAGACTAGACCTGATATTACACCTAGAACTGGGTTCAAACAAAGACCTGGAGCCGGGGGAACTATAATTACTGTCTAGGTAGCCTACCCCAGTTGTCACTGTCACTTCTGTGGGGAGACCTTGGGCAGAGAAATCCCTCACAATTCTAGCCTCCATGCAGAAGGTCTCACCTAGCCCCCAATTTGAACTTCCAACAATGATCTTGGGACCAGCCCACCATCCTGCACAAAGATTATCCAGGACCAGCTTGAATGGTGCCAATCACAGGACAAGGGGACAAACGTAACAGCTATAATATGGGCCTTCAGTGTGCCCACCCTTCCTTGCTGGATCAACATTCTAGACATGCAAAAACTGAGGGAATTTTTTATGTCCAGGCCTATCCTACAGGAAATACTCAGAACTGCATTATACATAGATTGGTACAATAGATACTCACCAGTATAAAATCACCCCAAAGCTAGGTTTCATAGCTGATATAAAATAATAGCACAAGAGAGAAAATAAAGTAATAAGGTACTACCTAACATGATGAGCAGAATAGCATCCTACATATCAATTCTATCACTAAACATTGGCAGTCTGAATGCTCTGCTCAAAAGACATAGCCTGGCTGAATGAATGAAAAAAACACAACCCAAATATCTGTTGTCTCCAGGAGCATGTCTAACCTCAAAGGGCTCACACAGAATCAAGGTGAGATATAGAAAAAAAATTCCTTGCAAATGGAAAAGCAGGTATAGCCATTCTCATATCAGATAAAATTAAATCAACAATAATAAAGACAAAAATGGTTATTACAAGTACATTATAATGGAAAAAGGAACAATTCAACACAAGACGTAACAATCTTAAATATAGTATATGCACCAAATGCAGGAGCTCCTATATTCACAAAGCAAAGTCTACTAGTTCTAAGCAAAGAGATAAATAGTAGCTCTGTAAGTGCCAGGGCCTTCAACGCCCCTTGTCAGAGCTGGAAAGATCACTGAAGCAGAAAGTAAACAAAAAAACACTGGACTTAAATGGGATTGTAGAGCAAATAGAACTAACAGACATTTGCAGAATATTCTACCCAGTAAGAACTACTTAATATATGTTCTCATCAGCATATGGGATATTATCCAAATTGATCATATCTTAGGTCACAAAACATGTCTCAACAAATTCCAAACAACAGAAATCATACCTCATATCTTCTCAAACCACAGTGGAACAAAACTAAAAATCAATTCTAAGAGATTCAAATCTCTATATAGTCATGGAATTTAAACAATCTGCTGCTGAATGATTACTGGGTTAATAATGAAATTAAGATAGAAATCAAAAGATGCCTCAAACTGAATAATACAGGAGACATAAGCCATCGAAATCTATGGAACTCAGCAAAAGCTGAGAAAAGAAGCAAAGGGGAAAAGAAGATTTGTGTCTTAAATGCCTACATCAAAAAGACAGATCACAAAGTAAAAACCCAATTTTACATCTCAAGGAACTAAAAAAGGAAGAGCAAACCAACCCCAAAGCCAGTAACAAATATCTTAGGAAATAAAAAAGCTCAGAGCAGAACTAAATGAAATGGGGAAGGAAAAAAAGTACAAAGGATCAATGAAACAAAATGTTGGTTATTTGAAAAGATAAACTAAATTGATAGATCTCTTTCCAAATTAACCAGGAATAGAATAAAAAGGAGTCGAATAAACTCAATCAGAAATAAAAAGGAGATATTACAACTGAGATCAAAGCAATACAAAATATCATCCCATGAATACTAGAAAAATCTCTACACACTTAAATTAGAAAACATATTAGAAACAGAAACACAGAACCTCCCAAGACTCAGTCAGGAAGAAATAGAACTCCTGAACAGACCAATAATGAACAATGAGATCAAAGCAGTAATAAAAAAATCTCCCAACAAAAGGAAATCCCTGAACAAGATGGATTCACGGCTGAATTCTACCAGACCTACCAAGAAAAGCTGATATCCATCCTACAGAAATTATTCCATAACATTGAGAAGGGGGGGGATCCTCCCCAACTCATTCTATGAATCCACTATCACCTTGATACCAAAGCCAGTAAAGGACACAGCAACAACAACAAAAAGAAAACTATAGATCATTATGAACATAGATGCAAAAATTCTCAACAAAATACAAATTCCATAGGACATCACAATATTAATCCACCATGACCAAGTAAGCTTCATCCCAGGGGTGCAAAGATGGTTCAATACACGCAAGTCAATAAATGCAATTCACCACATAAACAGAAGTAAAAACAAAAATCTTGTGATCTTCTTAATAGATGCAGAAAAAGCATTCCACAAAATCCAGTACCCTTTCATGCAATTCCACAGGAACAGATGGTATGAATATGTCCCTAAGTCTTACAGCCAAACTGTGCCTATAATTTGATGAAAAAGATTATGAAAACCCTTGAGAATTTACTGATTCTTCATTTCTTCATTCGTTCATCCTCACCATGCTAAACAATGTGGGATACAACACTGGGAACAAGATAGATATGGTTCATTCTTGCCTTCACGGGGGCTCACATTTTACTGAAGGATACATAAGAAACAATTTTTATCAGAAACATTTTCAATTACAAATATAATTAAAAATTATGACAAGTTTAATAAAGGAACAAGGAAAGAGTTAAGGTAGAAAGGAATGGATGTGTGCAAAGGAAACCATCTTCAGTTAGGTTGTTGGAGAAATCCTCTTGAGGGTATAGCATTTAAACTTAAGGGGCAAGTGCTACAAGTAGGAAAACCTTCCCTGCATGTGAAGAGGACCCAGAATCAGGAAAGAGTTGGGTGCCTTTAGGAAACTAAGAGACAATCAGGGGGATTGGAAATCACCAAGAGGAGAGCCTGGCATGAGATGAAGCCGGGAGGTGGGCAGAGACCAGATCATGCAGCGCCCGCTAGCCTGTGGTAAAGAAACTAGGTTTCCACCACAGGAGATAGAAAGCTGTTAAAGAGTCTTAAGCAGTGGAATGACACGGTCCAATTTATGTTTAATATTGATCTGATTTCTGTTATAATTCACTGTCCCACTGTGTGGATAGTCACTTGGGGTGAGTAGAAGTAGAGAGATCAGGACCGGCTTGGCAATGGTGGAAACGAGCAGATTCTTAACACGTTTTCCAGGTTGGCTTGACAGGACTTGCTGAGGGATAGTATGCTGGGTGTGCGGGGAAGGGAGAATCAAAACTGACCCTGTGGTTTGGGGTCCAGGTGCTAAGTGAGGGAGTATTTGTGTATTCAGAAGATATGTGGAAGTGGCAAGAAAGGAGTTTGGGAGCCATGAATCAAAGTTTCTATTTTAAAAAAAATAGTTAAAAATGTTAAAATTGAGAAATTTCTGAGATATTTGTGTGATAAACATTAACTAGGCATTTGGGTAAGTAAACATGAAACTCTGAGAAGTATGAACTCAAGCTATAAGTTTGGCACTCATTGATGTATTCATGGGAATGACGAAACCATCTAGAAGAGTATAGATGGGAAAAGAAGGAAGGAAAGAAGGAAGGAAGGAAGGAAGGAAGGAAGGAAGGAAGGAAGGAAGGGAGGGAGGGAGGGAGGGAGGGAG
>NW_003852400.1:35894865-35940143 GCF_000181295.1 Otolemur garnettii
GGAGGGAGGGAGGGAAGGGAGGGAGGAAGGAAGGAAGGGAGAGTGGGGGGAGAGAGAGAGGGAAGGAGAAGGAACGAAGGGAAGAATGAATGCAGGAAAGGAAGGTGGGCAGGACTGAGCCCTGAGGAACGTCAGATGTGAAACTGAGATGGGAGGTGGAGAAAACAGGAAAAAAGGCAAACAGCCATCGAGGTGAAGAAAACTGAGAGAGAGAAGTTTGAGAAAAGCCAAGAGAAGAGTGTTCCAGGAAGGAAGAAGTGGAAAACAGGGTAAGGATCCAGTGAGATGAGAACAGAGAAATGTCCCCTGAATTCAGTCACACAGATGGAGATGGTCAACCACCTGATGAGAGTGGCTGAATCATTGTCTTCCGTATTTGAAAGCAGAATGTTGGAATGTATTACTCTGCATAGATTCACTTGTAGTCACAAAGATTAAAAATTCAAGTGAATGACCTTTAGTGACCTCTGCATTTGCTCACAGTGACCTCAGCCCTGAAGCCCACTTAGACTTAGTAGCAGGCGGTGGTGGAGCCCTGGGATAGAGGGCAGTGGGTGCCTTTGATTGTCACAGTTTACGTGGTGCACATAGAACGCACAGTTCAATGTCCAGAAATGTTTGTGGATTGACTTTAAAAAAATAAACAAAAATGATGCACTCCAGGTTCAAGCCCCTTTTTCATTCACTTTGTGAGAGGCAGGGTGAAGCACAGCAAATGCTAAAAGCCCAACATGGGTTTCTCTCAACAAGAATACCGTGATTTAATCCTCTCTGTTTCTCTGTGGAGTAAGTAGAGATGTTGAGGTCTTATTATCCCAGTTTCAGAGATGCAGAAATTCAGGTTGAAAGACTAAGCCAATCAGCCAGGACCACACAGTCAGCAGGTGGCAGAGCCAGGAGTTCCCCAGGGCAGTCTGAGCCCAGGTCCACAGCCATCCCTCTTTCCTCCTGGGAAGAAAGCCCTGATTCAGGACCCTCAGCCACAATTGCTACCAGAGCAACGGCCCGGAGGAAAGTCATTCTCTTTACATTTTTCTTCTCTTTTCAGTTCTTTCTTCTTTACAGAGATAAACTTTCATTGCTTCCATTTCTTTTTTTGGCCACTCCTTGTGCAGGGGCTGGAGAACGTGCGAGGGATGAGGACCCATCCTTTACCCACTTTGCTTTTCATCCTATGAATGGCTCACTGTTGAAGGAGGAAGAAGACTGTGGCAAAGGTAAATGGAGGACTTATTCAGCGGGAGGGAGGAAGGGAGGGGCTGCACACAGGCAAGGCCATTATGGAAGAGACCGTGAGGGACGTGCACATATGATTTAATTTTCAACAGGAGTTGTAATATCACATTCATGTAGGGGCTGAAAAAAATCTTTTTCTTAATTCTTTCAAATGATTAGAATCAGGTGGCCGTGCACAGTGTGGTCATTATTCCCAAAGATGAAACCTAAGCAGGCACATAAATGGTTCACACAGTTTCCCGAGCCTCACTTAGGGACCAGTGAGCCCTGAGCCAAGCCAGATGGGCAGGGGTCCCCGATGTTGCTGGCAGCGTCACCGTGGGAGTTCTGGTGTGTAAGCCACTGGGAGAGCAAGGTTTCAGAGGCTCAGAGGACAGAAGGGAGCTGAGAGGATTGCTAGAGACCGTCCCAGATGGGTCATTTAAGTGTGTCCCTCCCAGAGCAGAATGTTCTGCGCCTCCCTTGGCCAGACGTTCTGATGCTTCCACGCTGCCCAGTGACCACAGTAAGAAAGGGATGGAAAAAAAATTCCTCACACTGGCACTTTAATTAAAAGAAAATCCTTCTATGCTCTGTAGCATTAAAAGCTTCATTGTAATAAATGTTTGTGGAAATAAAGCTTTCCTTTGTATGCCTTCCCCACACAGGGAAAACTGGCCATGTTTCCACAGCAGTGTGGGAGGCTGAGGAGAGAGGGCCTCTTGAATGCACTATGCAAATTTATGAAAACAACATGCAAATCAGGATAGTTTCACTTGATTCAAAACAAACAAACAAATGACAGGAAAGAAAGTGATTCCTGTGTTTCTTAGAGGACTCCTGATTCTACTCCCAAGGTTGTCCAGGTGTGTGTGTGAGTGTGAGTGTATGTATCCCAGCATATGTGTGTGTGCACGTGAGCTTGCAGGGTGACAGGGGAAGACGGAGAGAAGCAATGAGACCTGAATGCACCAGGGAAATTTTTGCTATTTTCTGAAATCCCAGAATTCCTTCCTTTTTCAGGAATAACTATTGTTGGAGTAAAATAGAGTTCTCTGTACAGTGAGTTGTACAGAAGGGTGTATTGAGGTAGAGCAGGGAGACACAGGACTGGGAGAGACAGAAGTCTCCTTAAATACTGGACATGGGGCCCCTGCTCAAGCTGAGCTTTGGAGGACACAGCTTTGGTTCTCTCTCACCAGGGGAACACCTTCACGGCTTGCATCTTTCTTCCAGATCACATTCTGAGTATTCAAAGAAACTCCAAGATTTCAAGGCATTGAACCTGCCCTGTGACATTGTTAGTGTCAAGGGAGGAAGAAAGACTATTCCACAGTTTACTAGCTCAACTTGAGGTGTTTAGACAGCTGGACCTAAAGTATGTGGCTTGCACCTTAGCACCCAAATCACTGTTATTAGAAGCAGGCCTGCCCAGGGCACTTTGTCTAGTCTGCCAGCCTCTGGTAGATATGTCATCCTGGACAAATTCATTTCTTCTCTAGGCCTTAGAGTCCTCCTTGGTCACTCAGGATTAGTGCGAGGTTGGACTGGATGAGCATTAAGAGCTTTGGAAGATAAACGTCTCTGAGAAAGGTAGGACTTTTTTTTTTTTTTTTTGAGACAGAGTCTCATTCTGTCACCCTGGGGTTAAGTGCTATGTGTCATCATAGCTCACAGAAACCTCAAACTCTTTGAAAGGTAGGGCATTTAAAAACACTCTCCTGATATCAAAAGGAGAGTGCATGCTGCCAGTGCTTTGCAAGTTGTGTATCAGTTTCTGAGTTGGGATGTTGGGATGGGAGTCAATGGTTTATACTATTACGTTCTTCCAATGCATTAATCTTGGCATGTGAGATTTGCACACAATTGTAAGGTATTGTACTATTAAGTTAATCTAGTTTGATTTTGCCGTCTTAGAATTATAACCTTGTGAGTTAATGCGAATAACATGTCAATATGAATTCAAGTGCTTTAAATACCTCACCAATATAGGACTAGAACACCATAACCTGAGTTATAGTTATAGGTAGCACCATAACTAGAGTTTACAATAAACAACATTTATGTAACAATTAATTTGAAACAATTCAATAATGAATCCTGTTAAGTCCTCTTCATTCGGGACAAACAGGTGCCTGGAGTCCAGTGTGAGTGAATTCTGGGAGAAAGTCATCTGGCTGTTACACTGAACCTATATTTCCATCTCCTACTCCCAGGTCAGTCTCCCTTGCATCTGCCCCCATCCTTGTCCTTCCTCAGAAGCAATTAGCTGGTAAGCCTGGCGGTCATACAGGAAACCAAAATGGGGGCCTGATAAAAGCCGTGGTTTGCTTTCTTCCAGCTTTGGAGATAAGCTCAAATATCCCAGCATACCTCTGACCCCTACATTTTAATGTGTTTGATACCAAAAGTCGCATACCCCAGGCTGATGAGGATCGCCTGGCCATTTGTTCACCACCATCCTTCACAGCACAGAGAAGCAGGCTTCATTTATTCTCCCTTATATTTCATGACAGGAGGGTCACTACTGCAGAATGTGACCTAGGGAGCCTGGTGTTGCTCCTTGCCCCCCACCCCTAAATCTCCCACAGTCTGAGGTTCAACAGTCCAGAGCAGCACTGCCCAGTGAAAATATACATCAAGCCACAAATAAAATTTTAAATTATCTAGTGGCCGAATTAAAAAATGAAAAAGAAGTAGGTAAAATTTTTAAAGTGATATACTTTGATTTACCCACGATATCTGAAATCTTACCATTTCCACTTGTAATCAATTAAAAATTATTATTGAGACAGTATACATTCTCCCTGCCATCAGCTCCCAAACGAAGCCTTCAAAAATCTGGTGTCTATTTTACCCTCTCTTGTATACCCTTGGGACTAGTAACAATTGAAGTACCCAACAGGCCCGCGTGGCTGGTGACTATCAGATTGGACAGTGTGGGTCAGAGCCCTCATCTTCAGTGACAATTTGCTCACTGTGGCAGGAGGCTGGAGACGGGAGGTGCAGAGCCGCCTGGTTCTCCAAAGCATTCCCTGCCTATCTGTGCATGCTGTTTATCTTTGCAGTAATATGAATAACCATCCCATCCTGCACGCCTACTTATGTAATTAATTAGCATTTATATAGCAGTTTATGTTTGCAGAGCGCTTTATTGATATAGTTGCCAGTTTATTTATCTACTTGCATGTTACACTTTCATGTGTGCCTACCTGTGCTAATTACTGCTATAATTATTGGAGTTATTTAAGAACACAACTCATAGTTACCTTCAAGAACACCAACCACCATTTTAATAGCAACTATAAATTCCATCTTCCCTCTCCGCGTTCTGTCTACTTCACAAAGAGATTTTATGCCTCTACCCAATTTTCTCCAAGTTCTCAGTCTGCCTCAGAGTGAAAAATGCATTTAAAGGCAATCTAGTAATTGTCTTTTCCCTTTTGTCAGCTTACATTTCATATGAATGAGATAGGAGTTTAATGGCCTATCTTCCAGTAACAACCACCTCGAAATACACAGCATTTCAACATGAAAAGGATAATTACAAGTAATGACCACCACGATCAAATAATGCGATCTCTAATATTGAATATCATTTCCTACTCTCAATTCCAGACTTCTTTCTGACAGACAGCAGCCAGGCAGTGGCCTGGGCCCTGGACACCCAGGTAGCACAATGTCCTCTGGGCCTATGTCCCCAGCTTTCTGAGGCTGGATGAAGTCTGGGCCTGTTGGAGATGGGATGGACAGATTGGGAGCTTGAATAAGCAGTCCTGAGCTTCAAGAGATATGGAATTGTGATGAAGTTGGGAGATCTGAAAGAATATTCCACCTTTCCCATTCCCTCCCCCCACCGCCTCTCTGCCTCCCCCCAAATCAACGAGGGGGAAAAATTATATTGCTCCAATTCATTCTATGGTTCTGCTGCTCACAGGGATTGGAAGTGCCAGCGAGGGGAATGATATACATCATGGGATGAAAGGGAGTACAGAAATATTCACCAACAGCTACGAAATGCAGCTGCCTCCACAGCAAACCAGGCGGCTCTTGAACAGAACACAGCACTACCACCCTAGAGACTCAAGACCAACTCCTGCTCCGAAGCAATTTTGTGAGCCCAATATTGGGGATTAGAGATGAACATGAGAGATCTTATGCCACAAATCACCGCATACCCGATGCTTCTGCTACCTACTCTGGTCTCCTCCGGGGAAAATCATTAAGCCTCTTTCTGTCTCTCTTTAAAATGGGAGCTAAATTAGGAACTTACCACAAAGGAGTATTTTCTTAATTACTTGCGTACAAATTGCTTGACATTATTGAATGAAAGGTATCAAGAAGAATGCAAGCTATTACCCTGATTATTTTTGTTCTAATATAAAGCAGCAGGCCAGAGCCTTTTCCATCTCTGGATTATGTTTCAGTTCAGTGATACTTCAGGGAATGGTTTCCTAAGGCGGCTACCATTAGCACAAGCAGCATTTCAAAGGCGAGTTATGAGAGGCCAGCTTCTTGAGGCCTGGGCCTGGTACATGTGGGGTTACAATTGATCCAGGAGAAAGCAAGGGTGGTGGCCTGGTCCTGGGTGGCCATGACCTAGAAATAGCCACCTCTTGTGACCCCCTGTTTCTCTTTCCCTGTGAGTGGATCTTGCAGGCTTGGTTGTGAGGGCTATCCTCCTGGGGGTAGGGACCCAGCCTGATTATTGCCAGGATCACGCTCTAACACTCATTTGCTCTGAGGCCTCAGTTATGATCACAGGCCTCATGAATGAATGTGGATGGACACACTGCTGCATTGCTAGAAAAGATGAGAGAAAACCTTTCTTCCGTGTTACTCCTAAGGGCATGTGGGAGAAGAAGGGACGTTTGAGGGAACTTTTCAGATTAATACAAGAACTGCCATTTCCTTGAAATCTTACCAGAGCCAGGGGCTTGCCCCTCTACTGACAGTCTTACCCCAGGGCCAACAGCATAGTGAATACCACTCATTCAAAGGGTGATGGTCCTGCCAGGAGCTGCCTGTGAGTCACACCAGTCTACCCAGGGAATTTGAACTAATAGTGCTTGGCCCTGATTTGCTGTTGCATCTGTGAATAGCACTGTCATTGTGTCTTCATCAGAAACATTGGGTAAAGAGAAAGTGACACAATATGGTAATTAATGCTAGAAAATTGGGTGGCATTAGAATAAGGCCTTGGAATACTTTCTATGGAATCCTTTTGATCAAAACATTTGCTCTGTTGGAGATAATACCATAGGAGGCTTTTGAATAATTAGACAAGTTCATAGTCCAGTGGGATGGTAAGGCAGAAGTCTATTGCTTACTGGATCTCTCTGTTATACATAGAGTTGTTTATTCACTTTGCTAAAAAATCTTCCTTATGAATCCCACTGTATTATTTTTGCTATTTATGTCTTAATGATACTGTCAGGAGAATGTTTAAACCCCATTTAGCTTCTGACTCTGTGTAGAAAAACTATTTCTCCTCCCATATGCAATTTGCTGTTCATTCATTAATTGTGCTGCTGCTTTCCTAAATTTATTTACTGCCTTCTAAATATGTATCTTAATTTACACTTCAAGTCCCACAGGGAACCTATAAAATGTAAAATCTTATATAATGGCAGAAGCAGCCACAAATATTTTAATATCCCGGGCTGCTTCTGAATTCTAATTTTGCAGATGGCATGAAGTTCATTTTATAGCAGCTATTGAAAACTAATAAATGCCATTCACATCCCTCAGTATTGTCAATAACCCCGCAGATCATGTGCCCAGGGATGCGGGGGAGGCAAAGGGGCCCTTCCCTGACCAGCCCCCAGCTGCAGGCACCATAGTTGCCTGGCCTTATCAGCTGCCACAATTCTGTTCTGGTCCACAAGAGACAGGCTTTTGAACTTCTAACCCACCAGTGGAGAGATCCTCTCCAGAGGGTAATTGCTGCAGGGAGCATTCAAGGGAAGGAGGTGAGTTGCTCCTTCCCTGCTCATTGTATTTGTACCCATCCAGTGCCAGAGATGAGCGGCAAGGAGGAGCCAGAAGTGGCAGTGAGGCTGCTGCCACCAGGCTTGGCTGGCTGGCGGGATGGTCACGCATCCCTTATTTTAGGCTTTCCTGTTTTCTATTTTGGTCAATTATCTCTTTAATAAAAGCCAAAGCTCATATGATAATAGAGCAGGTAATTGCTCTATCTCTGACTCTGATGAAAGCATCAGAAACAGATTTATGAATTTCTTATTTATATTTCCATTCCTTATTTTGCCAAATAATTATCAAAGTCCCCACTATGTTCCGGACCCTGTGTAAGAATATCTATACTATAGCTATAGCTATACCTAGTTTTGTACTCACGTACAGAGAGGGTGCCAAAAATATGTATATACATTTTAAGAAAGGAAAAAACTGTATTAAAATTGAAATTCTCAAGTCCTGTTTGAGTTCTGCAATAATAAGAAAGAGATACAAGGTACAATATGCAAGATCACAAGCCTCATCAGTATATGAGTACATTGAGTATTACAATTTCTTAAAATGTGTGTGTACATTTTTTGGCATCATCTGTGTATATTCATATATGTATATAGTTTATGTATAACTATATAAACTTATATTTAGTTATAAGTTATGGAAGGATCCCCAAGTGATCCTTGTCCTTAAGGAATTTAATATCAAATAATGTCTAGAAGGAGACATGGTAAGAGCCCCAAGTGTACACAATTCAAAGTGATCTAAGAGAGTGAAGGAGGGGGAAGAGAAAGAATATTTCCAGTCTCCAAGAGGATGGGGAAAAAGAAAGGAATCCACAGAGACCTGACGGGGGAGATGCCAATGGGACCAGATCTAAGGGGCAGAAGTGGTCAGTTGGCCTTTTGGAGTCCTGAGAAGTCAATTAATGTCAACCAAAGTGGAGGTCAGCTGCCTCTTCTTTTTCTCTGCTCCTCGTGGAACTGGTTGCTGTCTTGCACAATCTCCTTTGCGTTTCTTTTTGAAAGCTGCTTTTGTTGTTTCCTTGAACTGGATTTCATCTGGATGCAAATTCAAAAGGAGCAATAGGGTAATCTGCTTTTAGGTGGTCCCGGGAGATGGTCTGCTGAAGGCTGGGCAGTGCAGCGCATCTAGTCTGCTTGATGAGGTGTGTTAGCTCAGAGAAGTCGGAGAAGTCCCAGAGCAGCTTGGACGCGGAGGAGCAAGTAAATGGCCCAATCAAGTTCTGTCTTGAGATTCATCCAAGTCACCTGGACAGGAGTTATAAAGAGAGAAAGCCTGATACAGAGCTCTTTGCTGTGAGGTGTCTCTGGCCTTAAATTGTCTGAGTCTCTTAAAGATGAAAAGTTATACCTATAGATCATAATTTTTCCATTTGTGAAGCTGTCTTATACCCAGAAGCAAATTCAAATTGACCTTCAATAAGATTTAATCTTTCTGTGGGCCTGTTAGCCCTGCTTTTCTTTGCTTCCTTCCTTTTTTCCTTCCCTTTCCTCCCTCCTTCTTCTCATTCTTCCCTCCTTCCTTTCTTGAATTTGGCTTTGCACAAAAAGATGTGAAATAAAGGAGCCAAGGAAGAAAAAGAAGGATGCCATTGCCCTTGACAGGAAGAGGTAATCTCCAATGTCACCACCATAATTCTCAGCCTCAACAGGGTTGCCCTACAGCTCTAGTTTCACAGGAGCATATCAGATAATGCCCCAGGCTGCCGTGTGGAGGAACCACACCCCGGCAAGGAGAATTCCCAGCAAGCTGTGCTCTGAGGCTCTCTGGAAAGTTTCAGGCTCTGTCTTAGGGCAGCAAGAGGAGCTGGGTGCATGGCAGAAAACCAATCTTTTTTTGTGGAAGAAACTATATGATGTTAGAATTGGAAGGGCCAAGAAAAAACATCTGGCACAACCATCTTTTTATGCAGATAATAAAACAGGCCCAGAGTAGTTTGGTGATTTGCTCCAGATCCTGGCAATTAGTTGTAGGTTCAGCAAGGATGAAAATCCAGAAAGGTGTGGGAAGTGGCAGTCATTAATACTCTTGCCCATCCTTTTTATGGTAGCTACAAAATGCTGAACATTTTCCTCTTCCCAGGGCCAGTTGAAACAAGTGGTGTCTAAAGCAGCTGATCTGAGTGTGCTTTGCTGCACTCCATGTAACAAAGGGGATGATGCCCTTGCTGGGATATTTATTGTCAGCTCACACGGCTTCCGGTGACTCAGGCATTGTGCATCCTCGGTATTATGGATTTGGTAGGAAGAGGCCTGAGCAAGAACTAGGGGACCCTGTTGCCAGGTGGCCCAGGCTAAGTAGGGCAGTGTTCTGACATGACTAGATTGATAGTCCAAAAGGCCTGCCTGTTGGCTCAGGGGCTGTTCAGCAATGATTGGCCTGGAGCCTAGGATTTTGATTACGCCATAATATATATTTATAAATGTATGATATAGACAGTAACTAAAATATATAGATTAAGTATAAAGTCTATAAATTTGCATATGAGAAATGTTGTTTTATATATTTTCATTTTGGGGGGAGCATGCATTCTTGAATTAGCCTTAATTAAATACATATATGATACAACTTGACTGCTGTGTCACATTTTTAAGAAGGTTAAAGATTTGCAGCAATACGGGACCCTCTGTGACTAACAGAACATATCCTAGCCCAGCACAGGGCCTGGCATATGCACTCAAGAAATAGTAGCTCTTTTTCCTCTTCCTATGGCAATCGAGCTCCCGTAGCCAAGAAGGTGTGCTGCTGTTCTCTGGAAAATCTCTATTTAAGCAGCAAGACTCCAGCCCTGGAAGACTGGGAGGAGGCAGACAGAGCATCCAGTTTCCTGCCAAGGGAGGGCTCAGAATGGACCCATCTTACAGGGGTAGCAGTGATTAGGATGAGGAACTGTCCAAACTCCGGAGAATGCCCCCCACTGAAGCCTATTCCTAGTGCTGTGCCCCTGGGCAGCCAGGTCCCCAGAGCATTTTAGACACCCCAGATGTCCTTGGAAATACCACATCATCTCAGGCTGTTCTGCAAAAGAAGGTTGCACTGGAGGCCAATATTGGCAGCCAGCAGCTGTGGCTGGAGATAAGGGGTCTTAATTCCTAGCCTACCTAGAAGAGTCAAGGGCACAGGGAACAACCGTGGAGGGACTAAGGCACCAGGAGTTCAGACATGAACAGGAAGCACATAATCTGTACAGCTCTGTGGAGACACATTGTGGCTGGCACCGTTATTCCCCAGGGAGAAGCAGCAGTGGGCATTCCGGCATCTTCAAACTCAGGAGAGAGAACATTCCAAGGGATTCCAGTGCTGAAATAGTGAGCAGGGGTGGTTCATCTGTAGGAACACACTAGGGATAAATGATAACTGAGCTCCAGAATGAGAAAGACAGGACTGGTGAGAAGCACTTATTTCTGCCTGGAGGCTGAGTGGTGTGCTCAGATATAACCTTATTCAGACCAAACTGTGAGTGGAGGAACAATATGCTTTCTTTTTTTTTTTAACAGCAGCAAATTTTACCATATTTAAAATAATCATCCCAGATAAGTGAAGAGTTGATAAATGAGCTCAATCTGCATATCACCTTGTAAGAGCAGAGCTGTGTATAATTACAAGATTGCTCTGGGGGCCGTTGCTTCACTCTGCTGAGTGGGAAAGGCAATGCTTTGTGAAATGGCAAGCCCGGTTAAGCGAAAGGGGGAATTTCATTGCACGCATTTCTCCTTTTGCTTTGTCACTGGGTCTGCCAGATAAACTCCCAGAAGAGAAAAAAATATTCTCGACTCCAATTGAATGATTCCCGTCATTACTGTTGGAGATGCCACAGGACTTTCTTTTAATGTGTGCACATGCACAAAGTTGCTGGAAAGGAGCTACTTATATGGTCAGATTTAAGAGATGCAAGGTCAGATTATTCAAAATCCACTGAAAAGACAGAAATCACAATGAGAGGGAGTGTGAATGGAAGTGGAACTGAGAGAAACGAAAACCCCAAAGAAAGGTGAAAGCGATCCAGGAAAGCCTCGCTCTCCTCCACTGTCACTACGCCGGCCTTTCCCCCTCTTGTGCTGAGTTCCTCCACGAAATAAATTATTATCTCAGCCTTCGCCTTTCTTTGTCCTTCACTATTCATCAGGCTTTCTCTTTTGGGCTATGGGATTCCTCTTTTGAAACTGCCCTCCCAATGGAAGGATGTGCAAGACAGAGTACACCCTTATTTCACAGAGAGAGCCAGGACCCGGCGCTGCAAATGCCAATCTTTTTGGGGAACCTGAAATTAGAGGTAGGAAAAATATTATAGAAATAAGGCTTTTTATTTCATTCTGGAATGGACTTCAGCATGACATCCATTCCTTCTCATGTCCTACTTCTCCTATTTTAATATGAACCTGTTCATGTTATATTAAAATTGGATTATGTGCTTTGCTCAAAAGTTTATGAAATGCTTGTGATAAAATTTCATAAATTCCAGAGTGCTATAAGCTGTGGTCGAATCCCCCATACTAAAGTTCTTTGGCAACAGAGTGGTTCAGGAAAGCACTTGCTTGGTGAGCTTCTGTGGGTTATTTAGAAGGCCCCATTTCAACCCTTAGAAAACATTGCTCTTAAAACTGTATCACACCAAATAAGACTTACCATGGGGGCATTCTGCTCAATCTTCTCTTTGAATATTCATAGCAGATAATTAATTGTCCTCCCAAATTTATTCTTTCTTTCTTCTTTTAGTAATAGACTCCCCCTGAATTTTAACATGGTCTTCCATTTTAAAAAGACTGTACTTTACAGGTTACTCATTGCTAAATTTTAACCAATGGGTTAAAATGGCTGAGATGCAAATGTGAAGGCGAGAGCCAAGACATCCTCTTTGGAGCAAAAGAATAACGATTAGATGAGCTTTGCTCAATGCAAAATAAAAGAAAATGGTGTTCTGTGGTGAAGAGTGTTGGGCCAGGAATTAGACCACCTAGAAGGTTCTAGTCATTCTGCTCACTGACAAGGCATATGACTTGGAGAAAGTCATGTAATTTTTCAAGCCTTTGAGCAAATCACATACTTTTTCAAGCCTCCATGTACTGATGAGGGCAAAAGGGAGTGCTCTAACTATCTTACTGGCTTATTAGGGGGAGTTAGAGATATCATTTATATAGGAGCTATTTCAACTACTTGGGTCATTTTAAAGTGATGGCTGATGTAATTAGAGGCAAAATAAACTCTTTCCTATTGAGTAAAAGCAGATATTGTAGTGAAGATATCTCAGAGAAGAAGCTTCTCAGCTCAGTCTTCTATCTAGAATCTTGCCTGTCCAAGAGCAATAGTATCAGCAGGAGAAATCATTTGTTTCCAAGACCCTAAACTTGCCCAAATTATTAGTGACCTTCCTGTGATCCTATACTTCTTGCAAAGCAAGTTTTCATTGTCATCAGCAACCGAAGGATTTCACATTTTGACAAAGTTGATGAAGAAAATTATTCTGCCAGGCAGCAGACAGAAATATAACAGTGATACCACCGTGTGACAAGTTGATTGTCATGGTGGATGTCTGTATACCTGTGTTGTGAAGTTGAAATTGGTGACCCTTAATATTGTAAAGCTTGGCGTCAGTTGTAGGTGATTCTGCTTGGTGACTGCACTCCAGTTTCATTTCAGAATGATCTCATGCATCCTTCACATGCCCACAAGATGCATATATTACTGATGCCTGCAGAGACTTCTGAGTATGACATCCAAAAGGTGACACATCACCTGGCCTTCTCCATATATCTGAATGCAAAACTGAGCATCGCCTAATTTTGACACCCCCCCCTTTTTTTTAATCAGTGCCACTGAAGTGTCACAAGGTAGCTTTAAACCAATCTTCAAGATTCACTGTAAAATTTCTGGAGCAAAAGGCATCAGAAAGGATTTTATATGAGTTGTAACAAACCCAGGCAAAATCTCTTAAAATTGGCCATTCCAATGACAATCAAAAGAACATTGCTAAGCTCTGATTGTATCGTCTCTGTTACTCACCTTGTTCCTAAATTATTAAATATAGCAAATGGTATTTATATGTATTTTTCCACAAACTAACCCTGGTGAGAGTTAGGCTAAGAATAATACATGGCAAAAAACTTGTGCCAGAGGATACAAGGAAAGAGAAACCAAAGTACTCTCACACTTGTCATATACCAAACCATAGTCGCAAAACTAGCATAGACTTGTAGAATCGTAGACTATAACATGGATGATGTTTTCCCCAAATTTGGCACAGAAACAAGATTGCTGAAATACCTCATTACTCTAGTTGGACATATGCTGGAAGTGTCATTCTGCTAAAAGCAGACCAGCTGGTAAATTGTTGACTTGATAATTTCATAGTTTAGAAGTTAGAGGAAGCAATGGGGGAAAATGTCTACTTGATTTCAAATTCTGACCAACAAAGAACTGGCTAGTGGTGTGAAAATGATAGATACTTCGGAAGAAATTGATCCCATCATGTTGAAACTGGTGATAGCAAAAGAAGATTTAGAAGCCTGGTATAGTCAGGGACACATTCTAAATTTTTGCAAAGAAGATTTGTATAAACTTAGACAAGTAAAATGCACGGTCTAATAGTAGATATATTTTGAGATATCTACCTCAACAATGGCCCATTTTTCTAGGAACTTCATCCATCAAGGACCCCATCAATGACTGTGTCCATCAATGGCTTAAGACCAACCTAGGCCTCTATGTTTACGCCTCATAAACTCAATCAGGGATGACTTCTTGTTCAGAGCCAGCCAAAGGCTGGAATGGCTAACTGGAAGTTCTTAGTAGATCCTAGAGATGAAAGATCATAGAGAATTAGAGGTGGGTTCTATGACATAGAAAGCCAGAGTCAATCCCTGTTAATGCTACAAGGGGGCTGAGACTAAGAGTAAGCTGGAGAAGTTTATTTGTAAAGAGAAGAATGGAACAGATGACAAATGGCAAGGAGGTGTAGAAATGAGGGAGAGTTAGAGCAAGACTTCACAAAGATGGAAGCTTAGTAGGTTTTGTTTATTGATATGGTGTAAATGTATTAATAAGGCAAGGACAGGTAGAGAGCTATCTCAGGACCTCAGTTACTGACTCTTAAGTTCCAAGTTTCAGGCCCTGTGAGGTCCACTGGGCTTTGCTTTATGGCCGTGGGTGTCTGTGATCGTCTGATGAGGTCTATCAATAACTGGCTTATCTTTTCAGGTTTGTTTATTTTTGTTTTTTAAATTTGAACTGATTAGAGAAGCCAAAACTGCTGAATGTTGACTAGACATGGCCAGAGACCCTGAAAGAGAATACATGGGACAGATTTTCACTTTAAGGCCTTTCACCTGAACTGCAGCTAAGCGCATGCTCCTGGCCTACAGTTCTGCATCGTTCTGATGGCCGGTGCCTCAGGAAGCCTTCTTCCAGTAGAGAACTATTTCTAATCTGCTGCGTGGAATCCAGTAGCCAAATCACGACAACATTAAATAATTTTTTCTCATGAGGTTCCTAATTGAGGTTCTACTCCTCAGACAAGCATTCATATAATACCATTCTCCCAAGTCTTTGATCAGACACTGTTTACAGAACTTGTTTTTTAAGCCTTGTTCCATCTCAGACGGAACAATTCAGAAAGTCACAATTTCCTCACTACAAGGCTTCAAAGTCCAAATGAGTCAGACTGTTAATGACACCAGCATTGGGCAAACTCCGAATCTCTGGTTCTAGAGCACAAATGGGGATATCATTTCATGTATCACTACAGCAATGGAGAACATGTAATTACACTATTCCAATCTTTTCACCAGAGTCTTAAATCATGTAATTTGGTGATACAAAGTTTGGGATAGTTCTTTATTGTGGAAAATATGTAACTTATTCTTTTTCTGTTCTGTTTTCTTACTGCAGGCCAAAAATTTGTATTCATTTAGAAAATACAGATAGGGAAATGGCCTCGGTGTCTATAACTGTAAAGTGGGGATGTCAGCCTGGTTAACGGTCCCTAAGTTTCTTTACCTGATTATTTCACATAATGCCTTGAAAATATAATAAAATTAGGTAATAAGTAGAAACTAGAGGGTAAGGGGTGGTGCCTATGGCTCAAAGGAGTAGGGCACCGGCCGCATATACCAGAGGTGGTGGGTTCAAATCCAGCCCCAGCCAAAAAAACTGCAAAAAGAAAAAGAAAAGAAAATAGAAGGTATAGCCCCAGTGATTACAGTCTACCTGGGTCTGTCAAAATTAGAACCAGATGGATTTAATTCATTTGCAAAGAAAAAACCTCTGGTAATCAGAGCAACTAAAATTTTTTTCATTGGATTTTTTTTTTCTCAAAAAAATGAAGAAGCAAAAATCTGAAATGTCTAAATCTGGTCTGACAGGTTCAGAGACTTTGAAGCTGAACCATATTATAGGTCTCTGTCAAGCTATACTGGGAAAGCCAATGGGGGAAAGAGTCAACCCAGAAGTCTGCAATTCCTGTCCAGGTTCTCGTTTCCTTTCCCAGTGAGAACACTGACCTCTGCAGAGCCAACTTGGTGAGTGTGTGAAGCAGTTCTCAGTTCTCTTGGTTGGTCCCGCTCTGTGATCCCCATCACAAGCACTGCACAGCTATTATCTTAATACAAATCCATCTCTTATGGGAATATACAGCTACTGCTGTCACCACATGATTCATTTTCCTTTTAAGCCCTGTTTTGGCTACAGTTTACGGAAACTGACTTTAGAAGAGGTAGTGTCAGCTTGACCATTCTGTTGTCTTGATAGAAGAGACTCAACTCTGGATTCTCTGTCCTTTTTCTCTTCTCCCTCCCTTCTTTCTTTCCTTCCTTCCTCTTTACCTAATTTTCATCAGCTTATAGACCCCAATGCTCTTTGCATTATTTTTAAAGAGAAAGATAATCCCTTGAAAAAAAATTTAAGGGAGAAATTGGACATACAGGGAATTTAAACGTGAAGACTGCTTACCAAGTGAAAGTAAAATGAAGCAGGTTGCCATGTCATGATTGACTGTGCCCCTGTAAGGTAAGGAATCTTAGGAGTGAAACACAAAAGTCTGGATGTGTTTAAAAGGGTGCTCTTGGTTTTGATTCAATGGAGGAAGGTACATGGATGTCAGCTAGTTAGAAAATGTCTGCTAGTTGCTACAGGCAACTCTCATTCCCACCAGGACACCATAGACATGATAGCCAAGCCTTGACACCAACTTCCCTCCAGCCCAGCTCATTTCAAATGCATCCATTGCACCTTGCTGAGTCTCAGAGGCTCTGGGTACCAAAGGAACCAATGCCATGGCAAGGGTGGTCAGCCTGGATTCAAACCCTGGGAGACAACTTAGCCCTGCACACTTGTGACCAACATACTGGGCCACTGGATGGCACTGTGGGTCCATGCAAATGTGTATGGAAGGCCATTTATCTTTCTTTTTAAAAGGCCGTTTAGCCTTGACAGGTAATTTGGCACATTTTGAGTTGAAATGTGCCAAATGATTTGGCAAATATTTCACTTACCTCTGAAAATAGGCACACCTGCTGTTCTGGCCTGCAGGGAGATGGAGGAGGGTAGCTAGGAGGGTTGTTACGAATTTCTGCAGCAAAACAAGATTTGGGTCAAAGACACATAGGCCAATCCCATTTTAAGTATGGTGCCATGTTTTAAAGAAATAGAAAAAGGTTAGTGTTTCTTATAAACCAATCTCTTCAGTACTCTACAGGGAGCATCTTTCATCTCAGCAGTGTTGTTCACCCTGACAGTGGCTGACTCATCTGGCTTACAACCGAAAGGAGTGGGACTTGGTTGAAGAGCTATATCCTCTAGTGGTCCTCTAATCGAGAACATCCAGGAAAATTTTGTTTCTACATTCTACTAAAGAATTCTCTGCCCAATATTGTGTGTTTAATAGCCAGAAAAACCAAGCAACATGAAAATGTCTCATAAGGAATATCTGAGCTGCCTCTTGGCCATCAAGAAACCAGTGCTTTGCTGGGTATACATGATGGTGATGCTCCCATTCCCATGGGAGAACCCAGTAGATAGGTCCAGGCATCACTGACACAGTCCACATGTCAGGCCAAGCTCCTGGTGTTCTAGCTTTGATTCCACCACCCAAATTGTTTTCTACTTAAAAAAGCATATTGGGGTGCAGATGAGTGATCTAAGTTATTAAGTGCTAAAACATGTGCAAATCCAATTGCTATAGATAACATATTTAAAAAATGGCTTGGGACTGCTTCTCAAGTGGTCAACACACATACGGGGAACAGGTTGGGAATAGGTGGGTTAGAAAGGATAGAGATTCAGAATTCCTCTTTTTGTCACTTATTGACTAGTAAAAGACGCATCTCATTGTGTCAAGTTCACTTTTCTTTCAAAATACATCAAGGATGCATATGGAATGACTCTGGTTTCAATTTCTGAGACTTGGCTTCTGGTCCCAGGTTTACCAATGTCCCAGCTAATGTCCCAGCTATATGGCATTAGATGAATTTTTAACCCAATAACCTATTTTCCTATCTGCACCTAAGAAAGGTAATTCAGAGAAGCTCTGATGGCTACAAAATAGTGGAATTTAGTTTAGGCAATCTCAACAAATTTTATATAACCTTAGCACATGTGAGGGTGGTATGTAGCCAGAGCAAAGTAGCAGGGTGCATTTGTTCAAATAAAATCTAAACTATTCACCAGTTTTCATGAACACAATAAACAACAATGTAATGAGGAAAAGAAACTCTTGCAGTGGTAAGATATTTTATGAAAAATAATGTATGTCTAATGATGTATAGACATTCTGCATTTAGCTTAAGAGTTTCAGTAATAGTAGCTCATAAATTGTTATTTTGGACTGTAGATGCCTGTTTTTTACCCATTCTTTTGTATCATGGCACTACACTTGCTTTCCAGATGTGGCCAGATGAAGAACATCAGGGAGGTTTCAGGGAACATTGATAAGAGAGGTTTCTGTGGATTGAAGAGACAAAAGCCCAGTTGGAGCTGGCTGGGGAGGAGTGAGCGAGGAGGATGCCCTGTTGGCCAGCACCCACCATTGTTATGAGGAATTTGTCATGAGAGGGCAAAGGAAAGAGTAGTAGCTGGTATGTGGATTGGGGGTGGGGAGCGCAGCATTATTCTTAATTATTATTACTTTTTTTAAGATAGGAAAGCAGACATTCTAAGCTTCACCACATACAGGAAGAAACCGTGGGTGTACTTACAAACATATCTGGAGTTCTGATTGAAAGATTGAGATCTGGTTGTAAATCTTATACTCACTTAATCGAGGTCAGGGCTGTCTGCTGCTGTCCCTGTCTATCCCTTGAAGTTGAGTTGTCAGAGTTTTCAGCAAGCCGATGGAGAAGGGCCCTGGAATGGGTCTTTTCCCTGCAAAGTCAGCAGGCCTTTATTTAACATACCATTTCAGAACCGGGAGATCATATCATCCAATCCCAGAGTGAAACTGATTGAGGAATCTGATGTTCAGATAAATTAGGTCTTAAGATTCGCTCTTGGAATAGTGTTGGGTAAGGATTAAAGAAAGTGTCTCTGGAGCCAGAAATATCCAGGTCTGAATGCCAACGCTTCTACCACTTATTGGTCACGTGACCTCTGAGCCAGTCATTTTCCATTTCCCATCAGTTAATGAGGGGAGTGTGTGGTATTTCACAAGTAAACATCCCAGGGAGACCTTTTTATTGGGTCGTTGTGAAAATAAACTAAGATAAGACAAGTAAAGTGCTTAGTACAACACCAAGTATGTGGTTACAGTAAACATTAATAAATGTCAGCTAATATCATTATTGCCACATACACAAGCATTTGGGCACATGGAAATGATACAGTGTAAACTTGCATGTGTAAAATTTTTAGAAAATATATATGGGGCTATACAGAAGTAGAATATAATAAACATTAAAGAAGGCATACAGGCCACATTGTTTAGTCTGAGCCTTGCTGAAATATATGGCCAGTTGTAGACACCCCACTCAAAGGTTGTTACTCATGACTGACTCAAGTCTAGGTCCCCTTCAAAGTCCCTGTTTGGCTTCCTGGTGCAGAGTCAGTAATTCCTATGTAAAAACTACAGAGCCGCCTCCCTACTGTCTGGATGCTGTGTACCTCTTTCTTTCTCCCTCTCTTTTTTCCCTCTGGCTTTCCCTTTTGAAGCCAGCCATGAGTTTAAGCAAAGCTGGTTGTGGTTGAGGGCTGCCAGGTGGTTGATGGGAACTATAGCCAATCCTCTTTCAACAGCTTCAGAGTTGGCTCATAGAACAAATAACAGAGGCATGAATGCAAGGCAGAAAAAAGGGAGGCAAGCAGTACAGAAAACCAGCCTCCCCCACCCTCCCCCGCCCCTGGATGTGTGCTGTAAAGACCTGCCTCTAGCAGCCCACCAAGCACGCTCCCCAACTCTGTCAGAGCCGTCGGGTGGGCGCCTACCTTTGTTGCCACCCTTAGCCCAGACACTAGGAGGTTATCAGAGATTCTGTTTGTAATAGTCAACGATAGTTTAGAATGTTTGTTCTCTCCTAAGGACATTTTTTTTTTTTAAACGAATTCCCAACCACCAGTTTGCGTAACCTCATTTCCTATGTTGGTTTTCTTCTCACTGGAGATGAGCAACACAGGCCTGAATTAAAACCAGTGTAACAGCACAAGTTAATTGGAGTCTGAAGGGATCAGGACACTTGAAGCTTAGCTTGATAAATCCCACAGAGCTTGGAAATGAGTCTTTTGGGAACTTAAAAAAAAATCTGGTTTCCATTGCCCTAGGGATCTGCTTACCAACTTTTTATAGTAATCTCTGGACTCTTAACTGAGTGCTTAGTTTTACATAAACAATATGTTTATGTCTCTACTTTATATATACTGTTGAAGGAGTGGTTGAAATGCAAAAGAAATTTTAAAATCTTGCTAGTTACTGACATAGCTGTAATATGGTAGAAAAAAATAAGAAGGTTGGGTTTATTTTTCCCTTTGCTGGAGCTGACATTTATTTATGTTTTTCTTTTCCTCATTTAAATATATCAAAGAAGTGCCATAGTATCTATTAGCCTTGTTCTAATGCACCCTCTGTATTTTTTTTAACCATTCTAAGACATACTTTCCTGGAAAAAAAAAAAAGTGGTTTACTGCTCAAGAGAGTCTTCTAAGCTTCAAGCTGTAAGAAATTTGATAAGGAACTTATTGGAGACTATCACAATGTGAATAGAGACTACCAGCCTGGGCTTCTGGGGAATGAGAAATAGAACTGTTAACCTTTAGTCTATCAGCTGAATTTTGGTTCAGAATATAATGACACAAAGCCATTACCCCCTGAAGGTCCATGGTCTTTGGGGAAATGAGTGTATAGTGGTTTCAGCTCTGTCCCTAACAGCCCAGAGTCTTCATCAGACTGGCTGCCATTACAATTAAAGTTAATTGTCACTAGTGCAGCCAAGAATGGGGATTGAATGAGATGGGAGAGTGAACTATTTTGCCTGTACTGCTAAAGGTAGTCCCTGAGCAGCTAAAAACAGTTCTTCTCCTGGGCTGCTGAAAACCCCATTTTAGAAATTTAGAGAAAAATACGAGTGGAAGGCATGAAAATGCCTATTCATATGTTGAGTCACAGAGTCTTGCTTTTCACACAGAATAATGTTTTAATAGCGGGAGTCATTTCAAATTATGTTTGTGAAAGTCCCATCTGTGTTCAGAGCATGAAAGAGGGAATGGTAAATCAGCTACTCCACTTCTAGTGAGAATCACGTACCTCCCTTGAAGGGTATCATTGATCTGAGTTCTTTCAGTTGGTAGATTTATCTTAACAACTGCTTACTGAGGCAACAAAAAGTCTATGCTGGCTCTTCAGAAGAACCTACATTGGAGACTCTTTTAAAATTGACCTTAGTTGGACATTTTAGAGATGTGGTTTGCTCATTTCCTTGCTTATTGCAGGTTGTATTTAAGCCTCAAATAGCAGCAATGGTATAGTTTTAGAATAAAAGGGACAATTAAATATAAATAGTGGGCAGAAATAACCCTAGCTTCTCTTCTTCACATATTTATAAAAGATATTTCCTTTTCTTTAACCTTATTCTGTGAAGCACCATGAGGGATCTTGGACAACTTCTCTTCCGATTGATGTTTCTAAATTGGTGACATGCAATTACCTTCTCCATATTCACACTGCTGAATAAGCTGAATTTTAAAACATACACTTGTAGTTGGTTGAAATCTTCCCATATAAAATGGATGTTAAGTATCTTGAGAGTTGATTTTAAGATGTTTAATTCTTTGCTCTTCTGACAGGTAAAACTCGTCTTACTGGAAAATTCGTAAGAAAGAACACTGCTGTGTTAACCATTTCCTGATCTTAGGAACCATTCCCTGATTATATCTCATGTTCTTGTTTCAGTGTTATTGGGCAAACTCTAACCAGTGGGAACGTCTGGTTGTGTTCACAATCCAAAAACCAAAGGCTTAGAGTTTGAAAGTAGCCAGGTAATGGAGTTGGTGGGGTTGGTGGGATTCTGTGATATGGCAATATGCTTTCCGATCTCAGTAATTTTTCAGTTATTTGTAAGATTGTCTGATAAAAGTGGGCACATTACACTATCTTCTGACATGAGGTCTTGAGAAATAGCAGAAATTGAGTCATTCAGGTATTTTTTTCATTTATTTGTTTAGAAATTGTCCAGTTGTGAACAGTGAAATCATTATTTACAGAGCTTTCTACAAGTGACATGAGCTCCCTTATCTCACCTTCAGCATGTCCAGCCTATTGAACAGGACAACTGACTAGAACATAAGGAAGAAGCAGTGATGTCAATGAGAAAAGCCATGCTAATCCCAAGTATATTAGTCAAGGTCCTACAGGGAAACAGGATCAATAGAATTACTATATATAGAGAATATGGAGGCTGAGAAGACCCATCATGTGTCATCTGTGAGTTGGAGAACCAGGAAAGCTGGTGGTGTAATTCAGCCTAAGCCTGAAGACCTGAGAACCGAGGGGAAGGAGAACAGTGGTGTTAGTCCTGGAGTCCTAAAGCCTAAGAGCCATAAGCTTCAATGTCCAAGGGTAGGAGAAGATGGAAGTACCAACTCAAGAAGAAAGAGAGAATTTGTCCTTTCTCTACATTTTTGTTCTACTGGCCCTTCAATTGATTGGGTGATGCCTATACACACTGGTGAGGGCCAATCTTCATTACTCAGTTTACTGATTCAAAGGCTAAAGCTCTTCCAGAAATGCCTTTACAGACATGCTCAGAAATAGAGTTTTGCCAGCTATCTGGGCATCCCTTAGCCCAATCAAGTTGACACATAAAAGTAACCATCACACCAACTACTCAGACAGATACATAGAAGGGAGTAAGTCAGAAGTTCAGCAGATAAGGCTGGAGGGAAGTTATGAAGATATGAGAAATAGAAAAACCATAAATTTGGGGCAAATTTATCCATAAATAATATAGAAAGGAAAATCAAAGGGCTGACAGTGGAGTGTCAGGGCTTAGCAGCATTTATTTATTTATTTTGTAGTTTTTCACTGGGCTGGGTTTGAATCTGCCGCTTCTGGCACATGGGGCTGGCACACTATGCCTTTGAGCTACAGGTGCTACCACTTAGCAGCATTTTTAAGGAGAGCAAAAGGATGAATGAAGGAAACTGAGAAGGAACTGCCACAAGGAGGACAAAGTATTAAACAAGTATAGCATCCCTACAGCAAAGAAACAGAATTTCAAGCAGGAGGAAGTGGCCTATATTGCTAATTCTGTAGAGAAGAAGTAAGATGAGAATGAAAATGTGTCCAGTAGCTATGTCAATATTGAGGCCATTAGTGACTCTAGGGTCAGGAGAGCAGTTTCTGCAGCATCATGGGACAGAACCCACACTGCAAAGTTAAAAATTAGGAGGAGGAAAGAGTTTGCCTGTGAAGGGAAATAAGAAATGGAGTGGTAATTGCAGTGGTACTTGAGATTAAAAATCTTATTCCTTACTTATGTTTTAAAGAACTAGGAGACCTATGATTGTGTTTATACTGAAGAATCCAACTTGTGGAGTGGTGGGAGAGTGAACACACAGGAAGGAGTCAGCGAATGCAGGAGTGAGATCCTATAGGTGGTGAGCCTATGAGATGGATAGACAGAGGACCCCTGAGGCCAGGAGGAACACCTGTCCCAATACCTGTACTGTGGGAAAGAAAAGACCAGGATAGATTTAGACAGATTTGTGGGAAAGGGCAAAGAAGGGAGAGCTCTATGTTTTTTTTTTTCCTACAATGAGAAGTTATGGTTTTCTGCAGAGAAGAAGGGAGAAACTGGAAAGGCAGGAGGTTTCAAAAAAGGTCAAAATTTGCAATAACCACCAAAGGGAATGGGAGAGGAACTAACTATCTAGATGGAGGTAAGGGCTTTACTTGAATAACGTCTGTAGCTGAATAAGCTAATTTGCTTGGAGACACCAAGGCCCTTTAACTTTACTTTGTTTCCCAGGCATGGAGTGTAGCCCTAACTCATATTACACACGTGTGCTATTGAACAAAATAGGGAAGCAGAGGAGAGACGATGGAAGGCTCTAGAGCATTTGGGAGGGAGAAGCAGCAGGTAAAGGATGGAAAATAGCTCAAGATGGTATTCAATATGCATATCTCTTCCTGGCAAATCATTAATTTCATCTTGTATTTGAAACACAGCATCACTACACTTTGACTTTCTGTCAAAATAAGAACTGGTCCCATAATTTAACAAGGCAAAATTGTCACATTACCCCAAATTCTGTAGTTTTTCATGATTTTAAGCCCCCCTCCATCCCATGTAAAAAAATAATCACTTTTACCAATTTGACTTTGGTGACCAAATAAGCTTGGTTATTCCATAGTTCCTGCAAGTGACTTAGCCACTTTGGTAATTGTAGTATTGAGGAAAGTACTTTCACATTTCATACCAAATTTGAGTCTTTGTTAAAATTCCTGTGCATTTGCAATTGTCAAGTATTTTTTTTAAATGTAATTTTGATGAAGGAATTTCTGTTTGTTACCACTGGAAAAGAGTGACTCCCGGGATGAAAATTTCTCTTTCTTGCTAAAGGCCTTTTTTATGCGGGTAACACTATTCACATGGTCCTTTTGCACGTTCTCGTTAAAAAATTTATGAGAGGTCAAAGAATCTTTAAAACCAAAGACAAATAAAAGTAGTTTCCTATTTTTCCTTCTTCATGCAATCTTTGTACCAAGAACACATTCCACACTAATACTGGATAAAGTTTTCTAGCTGTTTTAAGTTCTCATTCTCAAGATAAAGTGGGGAAAGTGGCATTGAACTAATCCATTCTTGAAAACATCTTAACATTATAAGCAGAACAAAGTGGTACAAAATGTATTCAGCCTCACGGATTTCTCTAGATTGTAACCAGAATAGAAAATGGCAGAATGTATTAATTCCTAAGATAAAATTATAATGAGAACAGAAAATGGTGCGAGATGAATTAATGTGGTGGCAGGCTCCTGTCTGCAGAGCAGGGCGCTCTCTAAATACCACGTTGCAGCACTTTGTAGTCAGCCCCTCTCTTGTAATCTATATTTTAAAGATGCTCTCAAGATAAAGCAAAACCTTATTCTCGTCTCCCGCAGCACAGCCAAAGAGCTCTGGACACAGAATAGCCCCAGGGAAGTGGTGAATGGACTTACCTTGCAGGAACAAAGGAGATTTAAGTTAGATAGTGGGAAGATTTTTATTACTGGGAACATATCCTGACATGCCTCCTTTACTGGCAGATCACCTTTTAGTCTGGCAGTCTAAGGGAAACTTAGCTGAAATGGTCGTGGTTATGAAAGAATTTGCTCTTTGCAAGATACACTTCACATTTTGCAAAATGTAAAGAATTTCTCGGTGTTTTCTGTTAATGCTGCTTACAGGCCAAAGCTTTATACAGGGATGACAGCCCTTTTTCTGGGGAAAATTTCACATGGAGATTGCCCTAAATATGTGTCTGAAGCTAGACGATCTTTTACTGTATCTTTTATTCATATTATACTTATTCATAGACCCCGTGTGATTTGGGGGAGAGAGTTAGTAAATGCGGTAATATACTTGCAGTGTCATTCAGATGCATATTTTTAGAAGCTTTGTACTGTTCGATGCAGGCAAATGTGTCCCAATAATAAGCAACTGAGACTCACAGCTTCAAACACTTCAAAGATGATTGTGACTCCAGAAGCCACAGTGGTAAACCTTGAGTGGCTATACGAGAACTTTGAAATGTTTAATAATGCTTGTCCCACATAGCTTCGTGTCCTCCAAAACCTGATCTGATTGCAAATTTTTAATCAGGAAATCTGGTCTTTGAGTTAGAACAGCTTTGCCGATGTGACTGGCAGCATTGCTGCTCTTGTTGCGAATTATCATGATGCAGGAGATTTGGGTCCAATTTTTTCCCTCTCTGCATTGACACTGTTGCACAGGGCATGGCTAGATTATCCAAATAATAAATTAGAGTTTTTAATAACATGAGAGCAAGGCATGCACCACACTGTCTTACCAGGGCTGGTTATGATATCAGATAAAAGCTGTTAACTCTGTGATAACAGGCAAAAGTGAATGAAGAATTACCATAATGTGTTAGCCCCAAGTGCTACTATGTTCTGTGACCCAGGCTTAAGCAGTTTTTATTTTCTCTTTTCACATATTATCTGTCAAGTGAGTCAGGACATAACCTCTTTAAGTAAATCTGGTGGGCACTTGTGGCTGTACTTTTCCTGCAACCAATTCCTGTCCCCCATCCCCTCCCCAAACAGGCATCTTCATTTTAGAAGTACCTTGGAAAGAATGCAGTTCACTTCTTTGCAGCCCTCTGACCTGTCTTGAAAGATCCCACTAGTGTTTGATTAAAAGGGAGAGAGGCTTTGAGAATTATAACCCAAAATTGCTTTATCACGTTACAATTTGGGAAATCAAAACCTTGAAGCAAATAGTGCTTTTGAACTTGTACTTTGGAAACGCAAGTGAATCAAGCAGCCACTCTTTCTGGAGAAATTTAACCTAAAACATTGTCTCCCTGCTGTTTGCATGGTCAGTACATGTAACATTTGTAACATTTGCATTTTCTTTTTAAACCATAATAAGGAGAATTAGAACCCTATGATTAAGCATTTAACATAAAATTAAAGGGCCATGGTTATTCATTAGGAAAGTACTGTTATGTACCTCAAATTCAATCAGGTTTCAAACAGACTTCTTTCATTCTATATATAATTGTGTGTCATGGATTTGACATTTCTGTCTATCTCCTTTGTCTTTCAGGTGGCAAGGTTTATATTTTATTCATACTTGTAGCCTTTTAAGGGTGGGAGAACAAATTTTGGCAAGTTTAGCATGGGCCGGGCTTTCAGTTCCTCACAGAGATTCTAATTCTCCTTTTCTCCACTGGGTGTCTTTCTTTAGGCTGAACAGAGAATAGGATGAGAGATAAATTTGCCTACCTGCCTGAAGCTTACATTCTAGAAGGGAAAGCACACTCAGAAATAGGCCTTTGTCCACATAAGAACTTAATATATGATAAAAGAGCTATGATAATTTTAACAGGAAATGTTGAATATTTAGAAACAGTTTAATGTAGAGTCTAACCTTCTGCTATATCCCATACTCTATCTCAAGAAGCATTTAAAATGAAAACTATAAAGAGAAAACAGAAGATGTATGTTACCTGTTCTCTGTACAGGAAAGGATTGTCTACACTTGAAAACAAGAAAAAAATAATATAGGGAAAGAAAATACATTTGAATAATATTTAAAAACCTAATTAAAAAAAATAAAAACCCCAAGACAGGCAAGAAATAAGGAAAAAAAATGTCACAATAATTAAGTAGGTCTAAACTGTAAAGAGCTCACGCAAATTAATATGCAAACAGACACACATAAATAGGCAAAGGGAATGGGCAAATTACAAAAGAGGGAGCTTCATGGTCCCAAGTGAAAAAAGCGTTTAAGTTTACCAATGTGCAAATAAAATACGAAGTGAAGCTATAGTAAGTTACGGTTCGATGGCAAAGATTCTAACAGAGGCAGAATTTGGTGATGGCAATTGCAGAATGAGATGGACACTTCACATCCTGCTGGGGAGAATAAGCACTGGGGGGGCCTGATGGATGTCTATCTGACATGTGTCAAGAACCTTAAAGATATGTCTGTTGTGTTCACGGTATGTTGCTCGATGAGAAAAGTGAATTACAAAATAGTTCTTTTATGTTGCAATCCCGCTGTTGTGCTTAAGAGAAGGAAATGAAGGATTAATGGAAGGAAGAAAAGAAGGAAAGAATTGTGTGTGTGCACAAATAGTGGTAATTTTGGGTTTTTTTTTTCAATGACAGAGGGTTTTTGTTTGTTTTTGTGAGGTATCTGTATTGCAATCAGAAAAAAACGACAAGTTTCTCTTTAAGAAGAGGAAGAAACTTGCAAAAAAGGCTCATAACATTGACCTGCTACTTCCCCATTTACAAAATCCTCCAAAGGAAAAGGCAAAAATGTAGACAAAGATTTATGTACAAATATATGGTTAAAAATGAAAATGACACCAGGAGACTATTTAAATAAATTCTAGAACATCCAAAAGATAGACTACTAGGCAGCTGTTATAAATTATATGTCAGAAGGATTTTCAATGACGTGGTAAAATACTTCTGACAAATTATAAGCAAACAGAATAAAACAAAATAGGATACAAAGATGTATAAGAAGAATGATCCCAACCTCCAAAAAACTGAAGAAGGCTAGGGAAAAAATAGGCCCAAATGCTAAAGGAAGTTGACCCAGATAGATTAATTATATAGCATTTTTGTTTTCTTCTTTGTCTTTTGTTAAGCTTAAGACAAAACAATTTCTTTTATAAGTATTGGGAAGAGAAGACAGCCCAGACCTTCTACCCCCCAATTTAAGTTCTTTTCACCATACCACAATACAACAGTTTTCTTCAATAAAGAGCTTTACTGCCTTGCCTTAAACCAGAAATGATGAAGTACCAGAAAGGGGCCATAAAATCTGCATGCCATTAAGAACATGAAATTTCTACCAATCAGCAGCAGGTCTGGGTATCCTCTCCCTACTTTGCCCAATGACACAGGGACCAGCTAAGTCTGTTATTTAGAATGACATACCGTACAACTAAAAGCCAGCAGCCAATGCTCCATACTCAGGGGGTTGTCATTTCTAGAAACACAGCCTTCAGAAGGTTTTTATGCTTTCCATAAATGGGATGCTAAGTCTCGGCAGCAAGGGCTGGTGGCATTGCCGTGTGCAGTACCTCGGATGGCTGCATTGCTGGGTGCCTTGAGTAATCGCTAGGTAAACATCCGAGCGCCAATTGCAAAGAGATACTCCTGTGGGTAGTAAAAAATGTTCTCTGTTCGCAAGTTGAGGCTTACCCCTGTGTTTTGGAGATACCTGAATTGGTTTGGCTCTTTTCCAGTTACAATCTGTTCGTAATCACCCAGGGTCTGTAACATCAAGCGGTGTTATGAGGGAATTAATTCTTTCTATGTGACAGTTGTTAGTGTAATTCATGTCCTTGTTTTTAATTGCTGGATCAAATTACTTTGTAGATTATTTCATATTTCATCCCAAGAGAAAGGAATAGAAAAAACTGCACAGTGCCTGTGGTGACTTATTTGTTTAGTCTACCCAGGAAAAAAAAAAAAAAAAAAGAAGGCAGAATTAAAAAGACTGACTTTCTAAACAAAATGGCTCTTCTCTATCCTTAGAGTATATTTTGGATGATTTTAGATGGAAAGTTAGCCTGAGTACATTCTTTTTGTTTAAACACTCTAGGAACTAAGTTTATTTTTATAATGATTCTGCCAAAATAATGGCTGTAAAGGTCACAAAGCAATATCCCCTAATAAATATCTTGGAAAGGATTTACAATTCAATGCTCTTTCGTTAAAAGAAGCACCTTGAAGATAAGAAATTAATGAGATTTAGAATAATTTATTAAGGAACACCTAATAGACTCTCATGAGATTCAAATGTCAAGATGTTAAAAAAAACACACACAAAAGAAACTTAGCAAATGCAAATTATATTGGGGGGGAAAAAGACAAAGAGTATTTGAAAAATCTTACAAATGTTTATTTTTGCAGCCCTGAAGTTTAATCCTCGTGTTTGAATACACGCCCCGTAGACATTTTATCCAGTTTTGAGTCATACCCACCGAATGCTTTTCATCCTAACGTTTGGAATCTCAGAAAGAACCAGTAACTATTTCTGAGATGTCTTACAAGGTGAGAGTTTGCATGCAGGCTGACAGGGAGGTAAAAGCCTAGAGAAAATTCATTGTTCTATTTATTTCCACTTTGTGATGAGTTGGGTTGAGAGCAAAATGTATTTATAACAATGGGATACTTGAAATGAACTGTTGCCGTAACTGTCCAAGGCCAGCCAACATTCATATTGGCTCATAAATAGTCATCTTATAAAGCAGACCTGAGTGATAAACTGAAGAGGAATTATAGATCAGTGATCACTTAAAAGCAAGCAGCAGGGAAATTGATAAATACTGCCTGCTGCCTGGCAAATAAAACACACAGTCATCATTAGAGAAGGAGCTGGAACTTGCTGATTGCTGGGAAATTATGGCAAGAGACAAATGAACAGACCCACTCACTTAGGGCAAAGGTACCTTGTAGTTCAGGTAACAAAGTACTGTCAACATGGCAAGGTCCTTGAAATAGGAACTGACCCTGCTACCCCGAAAACAGAAGCCATATATACAGACAGTGCTGAAAAGCTGGCATCCCTGAAGCAGTTGTCTCAGCCAGAGTGCTGTCATCTTTGAAAGGGGGAAAGAGATATCCATACAAATGTCTTTTCCACCACTGGATCTATCAAATAATTATACAGAATTCTTGTGGTCACTTATATGACATTCTAAACCCAGTCCATTCTAATCTATCATAGGAAACCGAGATGGCTATGGTTAAACCGAGTTGGTTTAAAAATTGGTTCTGTGGGTCTCTATTTTAAATATTCTGTTTGTTTGCCTATGTGTTGATCCAAAGAGGTAAGTTCCTGTTATAGGCTAAGTTGATTGATGGCTGTGGGTTTCCCAGCTGCACTTGGGCCCCTACAAAGCGAGTCTTGATGTTGAACTGGTGGGAATGCATCAAAGTCAGGCTCTTTAAGAAGAAGGGGAAGGCACGAGATGGAGAGCGCCGGTGCCGGGAGGATTCCTTGCCAGCGCTGTGCTCACACTGACTCCGTTCTGATCAGCACAGGGCACCAGCTGAGGAGTTGAGCATGCTCGTCTGCGAGCAGAACTTACCTGTATGCTGGGAGTTGACACGACTAACTAGCATACTCAGAATTTCCGTGAAGTATGCATCAATTATCCCCCTTCAAAAACAGAGATTGGGGCTCAGAGAGATTTGGGACTTGCCTATAGTACTGGAGGTGGAATCTCAGTGTTACCAGTTACCAGCTCAGGTTTTCTGATTCTGCCTTCCAATATGCTTTCCCCACGTTTAGCTTAGTTCAATTCAAATATAGTCCTGTAGAAGAGAGTCAAGAGCAGGCATGTTTCTGTTTCTATGGCTGTCTTTATCCCAGACAGCTGACCCTCAAATAAATAGGAGGACAGCCTACAAAACTGTGCATGGGTTCCTCACTCCCCCTGGCAGCCCGCTTGGCAGAATTAGTTACATGGCTCTGCCTCTGCACAGGTGCTGGGAAATAGTGAGGAGTGCCGGGGATATTGGGGGAGTGTTCCTGTCTCTGTTACTCATGGATTAGCTCATTCCATATGCAGTGAATACAGGCTGAGCCCCCACTCCACAGGCCATTGGAATTTCGTTCTCTTACGGGTTCTCCCTGCCAAGTAATTTCTGGGAATCCCTCAGTCATGCTCACATGTTTCGGGTCACTTGTCATCTCCACCAGTCATCCTTTCTCCAGATGGCTGTTTCAGATCCAGCCGTCAGCCAGCTCTTGCCAGCTCACAGTTGACTTCTCTGAACCGCCTCAGCTCTCTCCATTCTATTCTGCTTTATTCCAGTATGCGATATTCCCTTTAACCTCGCAGAGCACACACAAGACCAGACATTGGCATTGTCTAAGGAAATTCTTCAGACAGCTTGGGCGACTCGAAGGGAATTCAACCCAGAAGATGAACACTTTGATGTTGCCTATAGCCCCATTCTAGATCTTGCTCTTCACTTTCCTTCTGGCTCTGGCCCTTTTCTTGGACTCTTTGGTCTGCAGAGCCACTTACAGTGGCTGGCCTGTAATGGCAGTGCCTTTCCATGCACCCCTACTCAAGGGGACAGATGTGCTCCTGGCATTCTCCCTCAGCTTTACAGCTGTTTTCTTCAGGGGCAAACTGCTCTCACCCACAGTGTGTGGTCTGGTCTGAAGTCAGACAGGGCAATCAAAGTTTGACAGTTGACTTCCCAAGGTCTAGATTATGGCACCTGAAATAACACCACGTGTGGAATTTCAATCCAGAGTAGACTTTGTCATTTTCCATCTGGTTTCTTTTAGATCTCTCCCTCCAGCTGAAGGCAGCTCCCTGTTCTACCTCTCATCATCTGCTTTCTGCTCCTGATCTCTGACGAGTAATTGTAAGATGGGGCCCATGTGAGTGCGCGTTCTTACATGTACATCTCAAGAACAAAGAATACACAGACAATCATGTTAAAAAAAGCAAATCTAGGAGAAAATATTTTTAAGGCACAATCTTACTGAATATATACCAATTTATTTTTATAAGCAGAATGTATAACATATCAGTTCGAGGCATTTACAGCTAGGTTAATAAGTGACAAACTTCTTCAAAAATGACCTGTGGCACTTGCTTTATTTTTGAGTCAAAAAAGCATCCTTTCCAATAGTTTTTCTAAAACAAAGGAGGTCTTTATCAGAGATAAATTGCTGTCTTTAGCAATACAGATACAGGATTGCATGCAGCTTTTAAAGGACACCTCACTAGTTTTTAAAATAAATGTCTGTCCTGTCAGGTATCTGGTTGCATTTGGGACTGGAGCCCAGGAGAAAGAATGGGATGGAAATATATTTGATTATTCTATTATGAGGAATTTTTATGGTTATAAACAGCTCTTTATGGTTAAATGTTTTTTAAAAAGATAAAGATATTTCAGTCATATAACTACGAAGTCTAGAGCAGCATTGTCCAATAGAAATAGAATGTGAGCCACATTCGTAATTTAGAATTTTCTAGTAGCCACATTAAATATGTAATTTAAAAAACCCTAGAAGCCAGGTGAGACTAATTTTAATCATCATACATTTATTTTACTCAATATACCCTAAATATGTTAAAATTGATTTAATATATTTCATTCTAGGTAATAAATACAAAGTATATTAAAATATATAAAGTATTCAACAGCCACACGTGGCCAGTGGCCACCAGCCTGGAGGTGTAACTACACACAGAGATTCAAATGACACCTTATGGTCCATTTCTCTCCCCTCGCTTCTCTGTTGGCCTCATTCACAAAGATGCTTTCTCTTCGTGGTGGCAAAGTGTCTGTAGCAGCTTCAAGCTACATCTTTTCAGGCCGAAGCCCTACAGCAAAGGGAGCTGTTCTCGTTTTCATGATGGGAACAAAAGTCCTGAACCAGTTGGTCTGTGTCTGCTCCTGATGCGATTCCTGGAGGGAGGAGAGCACAATGAAGGGACTAGCCCTGACTCCAGTACCCTATAACCACGTGTGCTGAGAATAAGGACAGGGGAAGTTCCTCAGAGGAAAATCAGGAAGGTGCTGTGACCGGAAGAACAGCTCTGACACTGCAGAATGCAGAGGGCTCCAGGAGCCCAGTGTTGATGGGGCCTGTGGAAGGAGGCGGAGATGAGCAGAGCCCCACAGGACTCCCTTATCCAGGGGCAAGTGGAGGAGGAGGAGATGGCACAGGGGTGAACAAAGGAGCCTTGTGAATGACCAAAGCAATATGGGGGTGCTGTCAGCCTACAGAACTGTAGTTGGAAATTGTGTCAGGAAGTCAGTGGTGTCTAAGGTTGCCAAGAGTCAAGCAAGGTTAGTACCAGAAAGTGTTGGATTGATTGAATGGAACCTAGGCCTTTACTGATCATGGTAAGAGTGGGTTTGGTAGAGTGATGGGCAGTGATGGTGGATTGTAGTGGGTTGAGGGGAGGTCCAGTGAGAGGTGCAGAAATGGATTCAGCCTGTGAAAACTCTTTCAAGAATTTGGGTGCAAAAAGGAAGAGAAATCTAAGATGGCAGCTTGAGGAGATTATCATGGTGATAAATACACTATATATTATTTATTTAAGTGTAAATATTTTATGATAAGCTGAGATAATGTGCAGTGTCATAGAGAATTGTGCTTACATTCTAGCTCAGTGACTGACTATACTACCTTTAGCAAGTTCTTGGCTTCCCTGTCTTGGTTTTCTCATTTGCAAAATGGAAATGATAATTATACTGATTTCACTGTTATGTTAGAAGAATTAAATGAGACAATGAATGACCCTAAAAGTGCTTGGTAAATGTAATTATTAGTCCCTCATCCCTAGTCACTGTTGAATGACCAGACGGTTTTGTGTGGTTTTACATTTTGCTTAGGATGTTTCTTCTCTTCTAAGGTCAGTCTGGTGAACTCACATTGCAAGGCCTAAGCAAGAGTGGCCTCTCTGCTGCGTGTCTGTTCCCCACACCCTCAAACACCCTTCCCACCCATGAAGCAGGCCTTTGCCATCTTGGTTCTCCATGGCTCTGATTCTACTCCTGACTGTGGGTCTACATTGCCTCTCTCTCAAGTCCACCCATGCTGGTGCCACCTGAAAGGCCACTCATTTGTACGAAAGAGAGTACACTGTCCCTGATCACTCAAGTCTTTCTGTCTATTGTTCTAGAAATCCAGTCTTGGAATAAATAGTTCCCTTTTGAACTATGCAGACTTCATCATTTGCAATTCTTTTCTAGCATTTTCTGTTCCATTTGGTGACTGCACAATTCTTTGCAACACTAAAAAGCCAGAGCATGTGTTGCCTTCAGATGACAAATGTACTCTGCTGATGCCTCGGGCAAAATGATTCCTCCAAAGTGCCGCTGACTATGAATACTTCCTCCCACAAAACTCTAGCCACCGTACAGGATAAGGAGTTTTAGGGACAGAAAACAAAGTTGCATTTCTCTCTTCCAGATTGCTCAAAGGTTCACTTCTCTACGTGGTTTCTTATTCCAGCCCGAGTCCTTCCTTCGTCTTTCACCTCCACTGGCTTCTGCAGCTGGAGTTAAGCAGGATTTGCTCACCGTCTTCTTAGGCTTTTGTTACTTAACTCATGCCATCTTGTATGTGATGACAGTGACTTGCCTGTGTCACAGAGGAGGTCTAACAGGCTCAAGGAGGATTCTAACTTTGTATTTTGGGTAATGTCTTTGTGTTTCCTTCTTTCAATACATTCTGGTTTTGTTTTTTCAAGTCCATTTAAACTACAAGAATAAAAATCTGCTGTGCTTATATGCTCTGAGTTTCTTCATCCATCCCTCCCACTTGGGACCAATTTAGGTGTGATTTTTTTTTTCCTGAGTTTCTGCTCCCAGGAGCTAGAGTGAAGATTTGCAGGTGGGGGTAGAGGGTTGAATCCTGTCGATTCACAATTCTTACCTTCAAATGACTGCAGCTCTTGAGTGACTCACTTGGTAGCTGTAGGAAAGAAGTTCTAAAGAGAATGTGTTTTAGATGTTCCATTTTGTTGGTTATTTCAAAATGCTGCTATTGAGAGATCTTTGCTTATAAACGGAGGAGAGAAATGGATAAACGGAACAATGGAACACTGGGTGGCTAGCTAGACAGACAGAAAAAAGTTTGGACAGGGCCATGCCCGTGGCTCAAAGGAGTAGGGCGCTGGCCCCATATATTGGAGGTAGCAGTTCAAGCACAGCCCCAGCCAAAAATGGCAAAAAAAAGAAAGAAAAAAGTTTGGACACATAAAACAGGTTGTGTTTCTGAACCTAAATACAGTAAGACCTCTGTAAGTTGAGCCCCCCTAGGGAATATAACAAACTGGTCAGCATTTGGAGGTGGTTAACATGAGGAACAGGCCTACTGTACTGATACATACATGTGGTACATGTCTGGTCTATGAAAGTTAGTTCAACATAAGGAGGTGGTCACTGTAGGGAGGGGGTCATTTTAGGGAAGTGGTCAACTATGGAGGGTCTACTATATTTTGCTATTTAGATGTGTTTATTTAGATATGGTGAGCTCTTCTTTATATTCTGGAAACCCAGAAGGTTTAGAAAGACTCCTTTCTCCTGAAGACACAGCGCCCAGCATGCACGGCCCAGCGTCTGGAATGTAGCAAAAGCACAATAAATGTTTATCAAGGGAAGTCGAGATCTATTTGGCCTGCTCAGGTTAGAGCCAGCTCCTCTGTGCTCTGTCCTTGTCAACAGACTCTTCCAGCCATGGCGGCAAACCAGAGCAGACTGATGGATTTCACCCAAAGTTGTTAATCCGTTAACAATTGGCTGTAAAAGCGTGCGTATGGAAACAAATGGGGAAATGGCAAACCAGATTTGCAGTTGCAGTGTAAAGACATAATTGCCGTGCGTTAGCAAAAAGAAAGGCCCCTCACAGATTGCAAATGTTATTTGATTACGTAAGGCAATCGTACTAGATTTAATGAATTTGCTTTGACCATCAGCAAAATGGAATTTCAGATTTGAAGCACTAAACTTGCTTTTTTTGTTCCTGCTGCTCTTTAATTTTTGTTTTTTTCTTCATTCAACCATTTGAGAAAAATGGGCTCCTGACAAATGGATCAGGCAGTTGTGCCACTTACTAGGTATGTGACCTTGGGTAATTCACTTAACTCCCTGAGTCTCAATTTCCTCATTTGTAAAATGGATGCAAAAATCTATATTTGCTAGATGATTGGATGAGATGATGTATACAGAACATTTAGCAGAGTGCCAGGAACACTGAATATGTACTTAATAAACAGCAGAATCTGCTGCCACAGCTGCTGCTAGGGCAAGGCGACGGGTGGGCTTAAGCTCCCTGTAGCAGGGTTCCCCGGAGAAATGCGACCAATAGAGTGTGTGGGAGGGAAAGAGGCAGAGAGGGAGAGAGAGAGCGAGAGAGTGAAGAGAAGGAAACAAAGAGAGAAGGGGCCTGGGGGGGAGACAGACAGACAGAGACAGAAGTGGAGGTCTATTTTAAGGAACTGGCTTATGTAGTTATGGAGACTGATAAGTCCAAAGTTGACAGGATGGGTCAGCAGGCTGGCAACTCAGGGACAGGCCAGTGTTAGAGTTTAAGTCTGAAGGCCCCTGCTGCATCATTCACTCTTGCTTAGGGGTGATCAGTCTCTGTTCTATTCAGACCTTCAACTGCTTGGATGAGGCCCACCCACATTATGAAGGGAATCTGCTTTACTCCAAGCCCGTTGATTCAAATGGTAACCAAAAATACCCTCACAGAAACATCATCATAATGTTTAACCGCATATCTAGGCACCGTGGCCCAACCACGTCAACACATGAAAGTAAACATTCCACCCCTGTTTTCCTTATTATCCAACACTGTATCCAAGGACAACAGCCTCTTGATAGGTCTCTCTGCTTCCTCTCTTGTTTCCCTCCAATGCATCTACAAGCACTAGCACCAACAATCATAGAAAAATACCCAGATTCTTCCTTCTCATGCTTAATCCTTTAATGACCACTCACTGCACTTGGAATGAATGTCAGGGTTGGTTTGTTTATTTTTTCCTTTTTTCTTATTTTTTTTTTTTTAATTTATTGTTGGGGAGTCATCAAGAGTACAAGAAACCAGGTTTCACTGATTGTATTTGTTAGGTAAAGTCCCTCTTACAATCGTGTCTTCCCCCCCAAAGGTGTGGCACACACCAAGACCTACCCCCCTCCCTCCTTCCCTTTCTCTCTCTGCTAATCCCTTCCCCACTTTTCCCTCCTTCTTCCTCTCTCTGCTCACCCCCTTCCCTTGTCATTACTTGTCCTCATATCAAAATTGGGTACATGGGATTCATGCTTCTCCATTCTTGTGATGCTTTACTAAGACCAATGTGTTCCACTTCCATCCATGTTAATACGAAATCTCCATTTTTGATGGCTGAATAGTATTCCATGGTGTATATATACCATAGCTTATCAATCAATTCCTGGGTTGGTGGGCATCTAGGCTGTTTCCACATTTTGGCAATTGTAAATTGAGCTGCAATAAACAGTCCAGTGCAAGTGTCCTTATAATAAAAGGATTTCTTTATTTTTTCTTTTGAGATGTTAACTTACTCTATCACGCACACTGACCTAAAGTGGTGTGATCATAGGACACTGCAGCCATCAACTCCTGGGCTCAAGAGATCCTCCCACCTCAGCCTCTTGAATAGCTGGCCTATAGGTGTGCACCCTCCATGCCTGGCTTCCAGTGGTCTTTTAAGAACCACTCTGTAGGAGGCAACCCTGTCTGCATGGGTTTATATTCTCAGCTCTTGGATTATGGCTGAGGGTCCCCCAGCATCCCTTACAGAGTTGGTTCTAGGCGTCACTAGAATAAACTCCAGTATTCTGTGGAGTGGTGAAAGGGTGGGGTCAATTGTTAGCCATCGTCTTTTCCCCTGTGCAGAGGTGTCTGGTGTCTTTGCAAAGGGCAGGGAAGTCAGCAAAATTCTCTAAGTCCTAGAACATCCAGGGATGGGATGGAGAAACAACACACTATTCCAGGACAGAGTGGCAGGGAAGGCCATGGTGGCCTCTCCAGTGCCAACCCTGGTGAGTCGATGCCCCCCCCCATACAAACCTCAAGACAAGTGACACAGGACACCAGATTGATTTCTGAAAGTCTAGGGACCCTGTAAGTTTATCTTTTCCATAGAATATCTTCAAATCTCTGAAGAAAAGATCCCATTTAAATATCCCTCTTGAAGTGCACAAGAGGAGAGATCTATAGATCTCCTCTCCTCTCCTCATTCAATAAAACATCTTGGAAGATGCTTGGCAGAATCCCGGTTTGAGAGCAAGTTTCTGGGAGCTGGAATTGTGATTTAAAGTTAAAGGAGAGAAACAGCGCTTCTCCAACTCCAGCTCCAGGAGGGCATTTGTCTTCATCACCCTCACCCTGACAAACAGTTTGTGCTTAGGAAAGACGGATGTGTCCTGCAGGCCCTGCCACCCTCCTGTGACGAAGCCGGCAGTGCATCATACCTGGCTTGTGAACAAACAGAGAGTAGCAGCTTCCCCTTCACAAATACATCCATTCACTCTGAGGATTTTTTTCCCTCCGGCTGAGGGAGCAAAATGCCCATTACAGTGTATGCTCCGTGTCCCCAGGCTTTAATATATCTTGGAGCAGCTCTCCTCAGCATTCCACATTATAAAATCAATCTCTATTTAAGTAAGAGGGGGATATTTATTTCTTAATTTTTTAATAATGTATTTTGTGATTTGTTATAGCTCCAGTGTTGTATTATTTATTTATTGTGCCTATAGGGTGCACTGCCACTTGGTAATAGAAGAGCTATGGAAACTTGAGACCTAAGCAGAAATGAGTTCACTAATATTGCTACACCCTAGGACTTTATCCAAAATTAACAAAGAACAAAAGTGCAAGGCACTGATAGCCCATCTGACAGCATTTGGGGAGTGTTTGTGGAAGGAAGGGTGACGGAGATTTTAAAGCGAGGCAGGCAAGGGGAAGTGACAAATGGATGGGCTGTTTTAAAATTCAGAACCGTTTCATAAGCCTCATAAAACTGGAGTTGCTGTGCTGGTGGGGGGGGGTGTGTTTAACTAATGTTTTACTAAGGAAAAAGCTGTCCAAGGAACTGATAGGACTTGACTATATTTTTCTCCATCTTCTTGCAAATCAGCACAAATGCTGATGAATGTCGCTTCGGATGGAGATGACTTCATTTTGATCCCAAGGTCTATTGCCAGTTTGCTGAAAAGAAGATCTGAGAGTGAAAAAAGAAGGGAGTGGTTTGTTTTGTTTTTATCATTGGTTAAACAGCAGAAGATGTGACTTTTACACTCAGTTTGTGTCTCCCAAAATCAAAGTCATAGGGAGCAACCACAGTTGAAAATTTCCTAACATACATACAAACGATGTCATAAAAACTTGGGGGATGTTCAGATAAAAATCACCGTTAGATTGACATATTTAACCCAAAAGCTTTCTACACCTATAAGACATTACTCAAGCCCTGTTACCAGGGATATGATACTAATTAGTGCCCTCCCATAATTTTGAATTCTTCAACTCTCTCATTAATCCTGATGTGCATTTCAGGAAAATGAATTTATGCTGATGACACCATTTGACATTAAGCAATAAATAAAGGCAGCGAAGGACACTTGCCCTTGGTGGAGAGATGCCATCTTAGTCAGGCAGCCAGCCAGTCTGTCAACAGCATTTACTGAGTGTCTATTGAGGTAGGGTGCCACGAGACAAAGAGGAGACACAGGCTCTGGCCTTGAGGGGCAGCCAGGACAATGGTGGAGGCATAGAAAAGACAGGACACTTGTCTACAGGATGCTGGCGAAGCAGTGTCTCAGCAAAGGTGACCTGGGGGATGGGCACCTCCAGTCTGTGAGCATCTCACGCGTGGCAGCCCGTGCTAAGGTCCTTTTTATCGGTGAACTCACTGGAGACTCAACAATTCCCTTGTGAGGGAAGGGCTGTTACCTGTCACTGTCTCCAAGTCTCAGGATCTCAGTTGTAAAATGAACTCCAGTGGGCAGCCAGAGAGTGGCAGGGCCTGCGTCTGTGCAGCTCCTCCCACCAGGCCAGAGGTCAGAGGGCACCGAAACTGGCATGGGGAGGGGAGAGAAGGAGAGGGTTGCTATGGCTCCCACTGTTGGAGACTCTGCCCCCTTTCAGGCCCAATAAGAAAATGTAAAGTTTCAAATGGGGAGAAAAGCTACGAAATTCACACTGTAGGATCTGGCTAAGGAGACAACAGAAGAATCACAATATACAGTTGGCTTGAGCACGCGTTTGGTTCTGCCATTTTTGTGTGATTTACACCAGTGGAAGCACAGGGATGGCTGGACGCCTGCGTATCTAGCGACTTCTCCATTAGGATGGCGGGCAGGGCAGGGCAGGGCAGGGCAGAGCCTGCTGACTCTCTGTTCTGCGAGCCTGTAAGGTGCACAGCAGCGCAGCTGTGCTCCCGTGGGCTGCAAATCTTCAGTCACCACCCAGTGTCATGGCGACAGGACCAGCAAAGAGAAGGAGGAACGAGTGCCTTCCCCTTGTCGGGTTGTGGAGGAGGCTCCTGCCATATATACTCTCTGGATTGCCCCAGCCTCGCACCCTTTGTAGATAACAGCAAGGAAGGAATATGAGTGGGCCTCTGTGAATAGATAAGAGCCATAAGGGCTTCAGGTGTAGCCATGTGGAGCTGTAGAGGCTGGCTGAAACCACAGAAACGTATGCAACCACCTGTGGCTCAGTGAGTAGGGCGCCAGCCCCGTATACCGAGGGTGTCGGGTTCGAGCCCTGCTTCAGCTAAACTGCAATTAAAAAATAGCAGGACGTTGTGGCGGGTGCCTGTGGTTCCAGCTACTCGGGAGCCTGAATCGCCCCAACCCAAGAGCGGCTGAGGTTGCTGTGAGCTGTGACAGCACTCTACTGAGGGCAACAAAGTAAAACTCTGTCTCTAAAAAAAAAAAAAAAAGAAATCACAGGAATGATTCGTAAATAAACAGAAGACAAATGAAAAATTTGATTTTTCTCTTTCTGTCTTTTCTGTTAAAGTGCCTGATTTGAAGGAGGGAGAGGTTGAGGCAGAATGCCCATTTCCTTCAGACAGAGCCTCAGGAAGCCGAGTCACAGTGCACACACATATGGGAGGCAGAGGCATCAAGAGATGGGGGTGACAGCCATGTCTAAGTGCTGGAGGACTTGAGCGTGAGATGTACTTACTCTTGTATTTCCAAGTAAATACCTTCCAAATGAGAAGAAATAGGCTTAGGTTTGGGCATAATTAGGCCGTTCACTCCATTAACAAACACAGGTGGATCACCCACTATGGGTCAGATAGTACTGGGGGCTTAAAAAAGACAGTCCCACCCTGTTTTCGGGGAGCTCCCCCTGTGGGGAGGAACATGTATAACAAGTGTATGGAACATAGTGTGATACTGTGGAGAACAGACATGTACAAGGTGCCGCGGCTGTTCAGAGGGGGTCACATACTTTGGCAAACACGTTTACTGTGACACTAGGATGTGGCATCAGGCAGATGTTATAAAACAAAATGAATGATTTCCTGGCTTGGAGGCCTGTGTAAAGAGAGTTGTTTCCTAAGGCCGTGTAAAGTTTCATCCCAGTTTACAAGTTCTTGCGTCCATGGGTAGAGACTCAGGGGCTCTGTCCTTGCTGCAGACTAATGTGTGGAGGTGGGATTGGGGAGGCTTGGAGGTGCTCAAGAGGTAGATGTCCATTTCCCCATCCCCACTGCTGTCTTCCAACTGCATGTGGAGAAACATTACTGATTTCACAGGGGGTGCATTCACAGATAGTTGACCTGACTGAACTTGAACGCTGAAAGTTGCCTGGGCCCCAGCAGGAGGGCAAGGAAAGCCATTTTTGTGAGAGGCTAAATAGGAAGGGAATGGATGGGCACATGGCACAATTTTCGCCTAAACATTAGGGGTGACGTGAATTGTGATCAGCTTAATCGAAATTTTAAAAGATTGGGAAATTTGAATTATTAATATAGCCCTATGAATAAAATCTAAACTTATTGTTCTGAAGTAAAAATGTAGAACCTGAATCAAATCAAACTGGATTTTAAAATAAAAATGTCACTAGAGGCAATAATAAGCAGAACGAAAGAAGACAAGATGTAGCAGAGGATCTTATGTTTGCTTTTGTTTTTCTCCTTTTTGTAACTGCAAGTATCAAATATGATAAGAAATACAGGGCTCAGTGTAATAAATACTTGTGTACTCATCACCGGCTTGGACAGTTTCATGAGCTCATGACCACACTTGTTTGGTTTACACACCTGCACCTGCCCAGGCATTGAGACAGCTGTGAAATTAGGCGTACCCAGGAAGGAGAGTGGTGAGCAAGGAGGAATCTGTGCCAGTTGGGAGGATGTGCCAGGTGGCATGAAGAGAACTGGGGGCATCCGTGTCCCTGTGCTTGTTTATCCCTTTGCCTCCTTCCAAGCTTTTTGTCTCCCTCCAGTGCTTGGAATTAGAGATTCCAGGGAATATAGTACAAGTCAAAAGAAGAGGGGAGGGAGAGAGAGAATGGTGGGATGGGAGAAGGAAGGTAGGACTCAGGGGTCAGACACAGTGATAAGCTTGCAAGTGGCCAATCCAGCTGTGGGAAGGTGGCCGAACCCAGCACACTTCCCACTCCTCCTTCTATCTTCATTGCCTCTGCACTCCAGGGAGACAGGCAGCGTCCCGTCAGTGCTCGTGGAATCCATGGTCTTTCTTGACTCCAAGTTTCCTCAAATGCTATCACTCAGCCTCCAGTGCCACCCCTTCCTTTCAGCCTTCCAATGCATCTTTTAGCCTGAGCTAGCACACCATTTCCACCAAGAGGTCCCTTAGCCTCAGGTCTGGGTGGCTGGGTGGAGCACCCTTTCTAGGTCCCCCTCAGCTTCCTGCACTCCTCCCCACGGAAGCACTTCCCACACTGCTGCAGAACACTCTGTGAATCACTTGTCTTCCTCAACATTGGGGGATCCCCTCACCAGGGGCTCCAGTAAGACTGGAGCTGTGATTGTTTTTTAGTTGCATTCCCGGTGTATACCAAGTCTTCTACATGTAGTAGATGCTACATGTAATTTTTAATGAATGCATAAAAATAAGCTGAAAACAGAATTTGTTAGGATACATAGCAATGCATATCTAAGAACAGAAGAATGACCCAGGGCCTTCTTTGTGGGAATCAGACCAAAAAACGACTCTTATTGGTAACCAATGCCACCTCCCCAAGTTAGGATGCAAGGTGTCCAGGCTGAATTACAGTCCTCACTAGCCCTTTCAGTTAGGTGTCCTTGAGCATTGAACAACCTGCCCAAGGCTGTTTAGCAGACCTGGAAATATACATCAATAATTTTCAACTCTGGGGTGGCGCCTGTGGCTCAAAGGAATAGGGCACCAGCCTCATATGCCAGAGGTGGCGGTTTCAAACCCAGCCCCGGCCAAAAACTGCAAAAAAAAAAAAAATTTTTCAACTCTGGCCACATGTTAAAATAAAAAAGGCTGAATATCTTTTTGAAAATTCCTGTACAATCATAAGGATTCGATAGGTCTTGGAGCATTGTTTTATTTAATTGAGACAGATTCTCACTCTTGCTACAGGCTAGAGTATTGTGGCATCAGACTAACTTACAGCAATCTCAAACTCCTGGGTTCAAGCCATCCTCCTTCCTCAGCCTCCTAAGTAGCTGGGAATATAGGGATACACCATAAAGCCTGTCTATTTTTTTCTATTTTTAGTAGAGACGAGGTCTTACTCTTGCTGGTGTCAAACTCCTGAGCTCAAGTGATCCTCTTGCCTTGGCCTTCCAGAGCACTAGGATTCAGGTGCGGATGCTGGCCAACCTTGTTTTATTTTAAAGCCCCTCAGGTCGCAGCCTGAATTGAGAACTACAGCTTTGGATTTACTGCCATGACCATCTCCAACTAGGCTCTATTGCAGCTGTGTGCTTGCATCACATAGGCAGGTTAATGGGGTTCACAGTTGCAGCTGAAATGCTAATATAAACACCAATCGTGGGCACTTCTAGATTTACGGCCAGGAGCCTTTGCCTTTATCACTCACACCCAGATGTTCTGGCATGCCCCTACCCCTGACCCATCCCTCACTGAGGAGGGAGCTAAGAGGCAGCTGTACCACTATCCTATAACTGCAACTCAGGATAATAGGAGCAGGAGTTTCGAAGTAAAGTCCTTGCCTAGCCCACATGTGGCTGTGCGACCTTGGAAAAGTTACTTAACAATTCTCTGCTTTAGTTACCTTGGCTATAAAATTAACTAATAGCCTGGGCCTACTTGCCACAAATGCCATGAGATTTAATGAGCAAATAATTGTAAAGTGCTCCATAAATATAAACTGTTGTGCAATTGCTAAACAGCTTCATTGTTTAGAATTCTTTAGAAATCTATGCTGTTCTTTTAGATTTTTAAAAATCACTATTTGATTTATGCACACAAGACAGCATTTGCCTAAAAACCTTTTTTTATATGGGTATTCGCTTTGATTTATTCTCTTTCACTCTGCCAGCACACAGCCTGACATATGTATAAAGGATTTGCAGGAAAAATCACTTAATGCATAGCGTTGCCTTTGTTGTGACTGTCTTATCATGAACTGTTACAGTTGTCACTTATTCTCAGAATTGTTTGTCTAGTTTTTGTTCAGGCTTATAAATACTCACCTTGGACGTGGTTTATAGACAGTGTAGGGAAAACAAATACATATGCTGCAATAGTCAACTTAGATTTATTCCTACTTAAGAAAAAAAAGGCTTAACGGTTTAATGTGTACTTGATAAGCTATAATTCAGCTGGGAAGATGCAAGCAGTTCATATTTACTCTCCTGGGTAGGCTCGACATTTATGGTTTCAACCTTTCTCGGTACCTCTTCAGTAGGTTATGGTTTTCCCAGAAGAACTGATCTCAAAGCACAAGTTCCAAGAATGCTATTACCAGAGGAATACAGACTTTTCACCAACTGTATACTGTGGAGGAGTGAAATGGGGAGGGGTGTGGGGAGGATAGGTGGAAGGAGGGTAATTTGTGGGAACACAACTACGGTGCATTTTATAAGAGTACATGTTAAATTTACCAAGTGTAGAGCATAAATGTCTTAACATAATAACTAAGAAAATGTGGTGAAGGCTATGTTAATCAGTTTGATGCAAATATTTCAAATGGTATATAAACCCAGCACGTGGTACCCCATAATTGCCTTAATGTACACAGCTATGATTTAATTTAAAAAAAAAAAAGAATTGGAGTGTTTGTTAGAGTACTTGGAGTGGGCTTGGCTACTGATACACCAAGGCTGCTCACAGTGTTAGCCCTTTACAAAATTTGTGAAGTAGAAATTCTGCTATTGGTGCTCCCAAATCTCATGATAGCAACCTCAACTCTTAA
>NW_003852400.1:35940174-36081849 GCF_000181295.1 Otolemur garnettii
CCCCCCCGCCCCCGTCTCTCTCTCTCTCTCTCTGATTAACATAGATTACATGCAAGTAGGTTACATTGTTTGCATTTGTTAGATGAAGTCCAAGTTGTAGCTGAGTCCTCCCAGGACTCAACTGGGAGAAATAAACTCCTACAATGGAGGGGAAACATTGTAAAACATTACATGTAAAACATTACATTTTATATTCCAAAAGAAAGCAATATCCATATCATTGGAAAGAGGTCAACACTCTAAAGGAGCTAAGGTCTTGGGTCTGCTTTCTGGAGAAGGCCTAGATTGCCTAGAGTTAAAAGAGGAGGTTGCATTTCATCACCCTTCTCCAGAGATGCAGGACTCAGCCTTTGCCTTACACTCTGAGGCTTTGGACAAGTCATTTCATTTTATATGAGCCTTGGTTTCCTAATCTGTAAAGTAAAGATAAAAATATCCAATAGGATTGCTGTGGGGGACAAATGGCATCACCTATATAAGATAATTAGCATAATACCAAGCACAGAAGAGATTCTTCAAAGGTTCACTGAATTTGAATTATAAAATATCCTGCATCTTTATCTCTAGAGAAAAGATACATTAGAAATGAGGGACACAGGCCAGGCACAGTGGCTCATGCCTGTAATTTTAGCACTCTGGGAGGTCGAGTTAGGTGGATCACTTGAGCTGAGGAATAAAAGACCAGCCTGAGCAAGTGCAAGACCCTGTCTCTTCTAAAAGTAGAAAAATTAGCTTGATGTTGTGGTGGGCACCTGTAGTCCCAGCTACTTAGAACTGAGGCAGGGGCATTGCTTAAAGCCAGGAGTTTGAGGTTTCTGTGAGCTGTGGTGATGCCATAGTGCTCTAGCCTGGGCAACAGAGTGAGACTTTGTCTTAAATAAATACATAAATAAAAAAATAGAGAGGGAGAGAGACAAGATAGTGTATTATAATAGAAAAATAGCAGACTTTGGTTTCAGAAGAGCTATATGCCTGCTCCTGCTATCAACAACTACATGTATGGTCTTCTACTCACCATTTGCTGAGTTGAAAATTGAGAATAATGTTCTCTATTTCCCAGGGTTACAAGGAGGATTAAATAAGAGAACACAGTGAATTCCTAGGGAAATAGAGGGTTTGAAAGAGTAAATAACAATGCTTTGTGTTGTATCATTTTTAGGGACCAACTATCTATAGTCTTTCAATTGGTGATGGATTAAAGAGTTAAAAAAAAGTTGGCCAGGCATGGTACCTCACACTTGTATTCTAGCACTCCGGGAGGCTGTGAGGGGAGGAACTCTCTAAGCTCCTTGAGCTTAGGAGTTCAAGACCAGTCTGAACAAGAGCAAGACCTGTCTCTACCAAAAATCGAAAAATAAGCTGGGTATTATGGTAAGCACGTGTAGTTCCAGTTACTCGAGAGGCTGAGTCAGGACGATTGCTTGAAGCCAGGAGTTCAAGTTGAGGTTGCTGTGAGCAAGACTGGTACCACCAAACTCTAGCTTGAGCAAGAGAACTCTCTGTCAAAAAAAAAAAAGCAATGTTATCTTTATAGAACAAAGGAAACTCTTTATTAACAATACACTGAAGTCTGTTACCACCTAACTATCTAGTATTCCTCAGTAATAATATATGCAGATAAAATATCTTCTACAAGCCTAATGTTTCAGCTACAATATTACACAGCAGCACTCATTAAGGCCTCTGAGCCACTTGCAAGCCTTTCCTTTCATAGTGTGTTAATAGGTTAAGTTTCCTTCATGATTATTAATTTCATATGACTTCACGGAATGATTACATATTTATGTATTATTTATTATGCAAATCTAGCATTATGCATTATTTAAAGCCATATTAATAGTATGTATTATTTATGATGGAACTGTATAATATATATTATTTCAAGCAGCTTTGACTAAGGCCTTTTTTTTTTTCTTTGTGGATCACACATGGTCATTGGAAGTTAGTATTCTGTTCAAGAATTAATGCAGCTCTCCTTCTGGGGACACTGCCATCAGGTTCCCTATCATCACGACTTCTGCATAGCCATTGTCTATTGAATTACTCTAACATTAAGAGGCAAAGTGTATATAGCTCCCTGATTGCCTGTGATTGTGGCTACATAATGCCACTCCCTTTGAAAATTATGTGCTACTGGGACTCTCCCCCTCTGATGGCAAATTTTATTCCCAAAATATCACCTTTCCTATTCTAGAAGAAACCAATTAGATAATGTGAGCAAATGAGCCATGGTAAAACAGGCATCAGTTAGGATGTATTGGCTTCAAGTCACAGAAACCCTGAAAAATAATGGCTTAAATATTAAGATCATGTATTATCTCACATAATAGGAAGTTGTAGGTAGGTGAGTCAGGGATGGTTCTGTGGTTCAATGTGGGGTCAGTCTCCTTATGATTCTCCTGTCTTTACTTTCTGTGTTTGACAATATTACTCTAGATTGTTGCCACGTAGATGTAAGCCTGTTGCCACACAGTCAAACATCAAATCCTCTTTCAAAGTTCCAATAAAAGATTGAAAGAAGGTAGGAGAAAAGCCTTTGTTTTATCTCTCCATGTTTTATCTGTGAGAAAATCTTTTCCAGAAATTTCCTAGCAAACAGGGTCACACACCCACACTTTGACCAAATCAACAACAAAGGGTAATAAAACTGCCTTTTCTTTTTCATGGCATGGAACAAACTATTGTATTACCTGAGGCTCGGAACATTCAAGTCAAACAAAACTGAAATGAAACTCTGTTAGTAAGAATAGGGAGAATACCTATTAGGTATATGACTATAAATATGTCATTAGGTGCCAGGAATTTAGTTCCTCATTCTTTATAATACAGTTCACATTTAAATTAAGACTGAAATTTTAAAAATAGCCTAGGTAGAATTTCAACTTGCTGCCAAGTGGTGTAAAATAAACCAAATTTACTTTACCGTCTGATAGCTGATAGGAGAAATATAAAAAAACAATGATTTTCAAGACATTGGACTTCAGAGAACAAAAGACAGCAATTGCCAAGATGCAAAAAACAAATGAGGTAAGACCTAGAAGAAAGCTAGAGGAAAAACTGATGATGTTAAGTACAGATATGGACGATGTAAAGAAGATACAAGTGGAACTTAGATGAAAAATACACTGAATTAGATTAATGGCATGTTGGAGTCACTGGAGGAGCAAGGGACATCCAGAAAATATATTTGAAGAAATAATGGCCAAAAAAATTTTCATGTTGGATGAACACTATAAATCCACAGATACAAGAAGCCCAAAAAAACCCCAAGCACAAATACATGTATGTATATATATCTATATATATATGCATAAATAAAATAAGTCCAATACACACCATAGTAAAATTTCTTAAAACTAGTGATAAAGAGAGAAAATTAAAACAGATGGAAAAAAAGACAGTCACAGAAGAACAATGATAGGCACGACAGCAGATTTCTCCCTGGAAACAATGCAAGGCAGAAGGCAATGGTGCAACATTTAAAATGCATTGAAAGGAAAAAAAAAAAACACCCAACAACTTTAAACCTGGGATTCATAACCCAGCAAAAATAACTCTCAGAAGTGTTGACAAAATAAAGATTTTTTCAGATATAAATGAAAGCTGAAATAATTTGTCACCAGCAGACCTGCATTATGAGACATTTTTAAAAGTTCTTAAGACAAAGCCAGGCACAATGGCTCACACCTAGCACTTTGGGAGGCTGAGGCAGATTGATTGCCTGAGCTCAGGATTTCAAGATCAGCCTGACCAAGAGCAAGATCCTATCTCTAAAAATAGCTGGGCATTGTGGCAGGCAGCTGTATTCCCAGCTACTTGGGAGACTGAGGCAAGATGATCACTTGAGCCCAAGCATTTGAGGTTGCTGTGAGCTATGACAGCACAGCACTCTACCAAGGGTGACAAAGTGAGGCTCTGTCTCAAAAAAAAGTTCTTAGGCAAAAGCAAAGGACAAGATGGCGAACTAGAAGCACCCTGCATGTGCTGCTCTCAAGGAGAGGTTTGAAAGTTGTAGGTAAATGCCCATTTATAGATGGACCTTCTTGAAAAGAGCATTGTGAATCATCAGAGAAGTGACCGGATAGATTCTGAGTGAAGAAGTCCACTCTAAGATTGGAAGCTACTCAAGGGAGGCATCCTCAGGGAAGCTACCTGGGACCCCATGTTTCACCCATAGGCACTGTGACCTGAGCTGTGAGGGTTCCACCACCACCACCACAGACCTCTAGACTGATCAGGGAGAATGTGCAGTGACATTGCCTTTGAGAGTAAGCACAGCAGGGACCTGGCACTATCATTCTGGGCTGCTGCAGCTGGTATTATTCTAAGCTTTCAGCTCCAGAGTACCAGGTCTACAAAGGGTTCAGCTTTGCTGTAGATGCCTCTGCATTGCCCTGGCTAGGACAGAGAAGAAGCAGGGAGAGCAGATGCTCTTGCATGCCCCGTGACTGGGAGCCAAGTGCCCTTTACGCTATAGGGGTTTTGAGCAGAATGGGCACCATAGATGCCAACTGAGAATCAGTGACTGCTACTGAATGTAGGACCTTGGCAGCAGAAGAGCCCCAGACATGCAGTGGCCCAACCCTATGACCCTACCTCTATGACTTCTACACTGCTACCCGGCTATGTGGTTCTCCCCTATGGTTCCCATGCTGTGGTCCAACCCCACAGCCCCACCCCACCTAAGGCTGCTGTACTACCACTGGAACCTGTGGCCCCACCCCCACAGCTTCCTCCAACTATCTAGTGGGAAGCAGCCCTGCATTCTAATGCTCTGCCAACAACCTGCTAACCTCAACCTGCCATCACACCTGGACCCAGTTGGAGTGAATGTCCTTATCCTTGATACCACAACCACTGCATTGATAGCCTTACCTGGTTGTCACTGTCACTGTTGCAGGAAGACTTGGGCAGAGTAATCCCCTAGGTCTTGTTATCCAAGCCTTCATAGAGAGCAACTTGCCCAGCCCTCAACTCAAGCTTTCACATAGTGGCCAAAGGAACAATGCACTACTCCACATGAAAAAATCATCTTTTACTTCCTTGGACTGTGACAATCACAGGGAGCTGGACAACACAGAATAGCTGCATGATAAGCTCTCAGTGCATCCATCCCTCCTCTTCCAGGTCAATCCAGTATAGGTAACAAAAGTGCCATCTAGAAATCTCTCTTTCTTCTAACTAAGTAGGAGAGTTTCCAGAAAAGGAGAATAGGTGCCCTGAAAACCTACTTGCCTTGAGCTGGGAGAAGAGATTTCAGATGAGAAGAAATCAGAAAATGACCTCTGGTAACATGAAAAAACAAACTAGTTCATTATCCCAAAGAGATCACAATGGATCTATAGCAATGGACCCCAACCAAAAGGAAATTGTCAAAGTGTCAGAAATGGAATACAGATCATGATACATAAGACTAGTGGGATTGAAGAGAGAATTAAAAACCAACACAGAGAAGCCAAAAAAATATTTGGGACATCAATAAAAAAAGAAATGAAAAAGTCATTAAAGAATTAAACAACACAAATAAGGATCTGACAGAACTTAAAGAAAGGAAAGGGTCATTTAGGAAATTTTAGGAAATTTTAAAATATAGCAGAAAGCTTAATGAACAAGCTATTCTAAGCAAAAGAAATAATCTTAGAAAATTTATGAAATTTTAGGAAATTTTAAAATACAGCAGAAAGCTTAATGAACAGGCTATTCCAAGCAAAAGAAAGAATCTTAGAGCTTGAAGATAAGGCTCCTGAATGAACCCAGTCAGGCAAAGATGAAAGAAAAAGAATAAAGAAGAATGAATAATCACTCAGAAATGTGCAACTATGTGAAGCAAATAAATATGTAAAGTAGAGGTATTTCTGAGGGAGAAGAAAAACCAAAAATCATGGAGAACTTATTCAAATAAATTATTGAAGAAAATGTCTCTGGTATGGGCAGATCCTGTGGCTCAAGGAGTAGGGTGCCAGCCCCATATATCAGGGGTAGAGAGTTCAAGCCCAGCCCCAGCCAAAACTGCAAAAAAAAAGAAGAAGAAAGAAAATGTCTCTGGTATCAGCAGAGATTCAGGTATGCAGATGCAAGGAAGACTCATATCAAACAGAATATCTCTAAGACACACGGGCATCAATTTGGCAAAAGTGAATATGAAGCAGAAAATTCTACAAGCAGCAGGACAAAAGCAACAATTAACCTACAAACTCATCAAGCTAAGAGCAGACTTTGTAAGCCAGGAGGGATTGGGTTCCCATTTTTAAATTTTTCTTAAACAGAACAACTGCAAAGCAAGAATTAATAAAGGCTTTTCCAGAGAAACAAATACTAAGGGAGTTTATGGCTATCAGACTAGCCCTACAGGAAATACTCAGAACTGCATTATACATGGAACAGCACAAAAGATAAAACCCCAAAGTTAAAGTTCACAGCTCTTATAAAACAATAGCACAAGAAGGAAGATGAAACAACAAGGTATCAGTCAACATGATGAACAGAGAAGTACTTCACATATCAATACTAACACTGAACATGAATGGTCCTAATGCCCTACTTAAAAGACATAGAATGAATGAAAAAAAAAAACAACCCACAACCCAAGTACATGCTGTACACCACAAGGACTTGCACAGGCTCATGATAAAAGGATGGGGGAAAGTTGCATACAACTGGAAACCAAAAGCAATCAGGTATAGCCATTCTCTTATCAGATAAAATAGACTTTAAATCAATAGTGGTAAAAACAGACAAAGTCATTATGTAATGGTAAAAGGAGTAATTTAGTAAGCATAGCAGTCCTAAATATAGATGCACTTAACATAGGAGCTCCCAGATTCACAAAGCAAATGCTACTAGGTCTAAGCAAAGAAATGAATGGTAGCATCATAATTGCCAAGGACTTCAACACCCCACTGATAGAGCTAGGCCAATCATCAAAGCTAAAAATTAGTAAAGAAAGATGGACTTACGGGAATCTAGAACAAAAGGACTATCAGACTTTGTTCCCCCAAACCACTGATTATACATTTTGCTCATCAGCATATGGAACATTCTCCAATATTTATCATACTTAAGCCACAAAATAAGCTTCATCAAATTAAAAAAAATGAAATCATATTATGTCTTTTCTCAGGACACGGTGGAATAAAACTGAAATCTAATTCCTAGAGAAACACTCAAATCTACACAGAGATATGGAAATTAAACATGCTGCTGAATGATCTTTGGTTCAATCGACAAAATTAAAATGGAAATTAAAATATAGGCAGTCCCCAGAGCTATGAACGAGATAGGTTCTATAGCTTTGTTCATGAGTTGCATTTGTATGTAAGTTTGAATAGGTACATTTACCTAATACCTGTCATATCCTCCATTCATAAGTGCAAGTCATACATCAGTCAGATGTTTGTAAGTCAGGAACTTACTGTGATAGCTTCCATGCGTAAGTGCAAGTTGTACATAAATCCAGTGTTTGTAACACTGGGACTCCCTGTATTCCTCAAACTAAACAATGAGGTGGACACAAGTTTTCAAGATCTGTGGGATACATCAACAGTAGTCCTAAGGGGAAAGTTTAAGCCTTAAATACCTGCATCAGATAGATATCAAATTAACAACCTAATATCATATCAGAAAAAAAGAAATAACAAAGTATATAGCAGAACAAAATGAAATGGAAATCAGGAAAATAATAGGATAAATGAAACAGAAGTATAAAATATAAACCATATCAAAGGACCACTAACAGATTAATCAGAAATAGAAGAGAAAGGACTCAAATAAGCTCAATGAGAAATGAAAAAGCAGATGTACAACTGATACCTCAAAATATAAATTATCATCTGTGAAAACTACCAAAACCATTATGTACACAAACTGGAAAACATAGAGGAAATGGAAAAATTCCTGGAAACACACAACCTCTTAACCACAAATCAGGAAGAAACAGAAGTCCTAAACAGATCAATAACAAGCAGTGAGATTGAGACAGTAAGAAAAAAAATCTCCCAACATAAAAAAGCCCCAGGCCAGACACATTCATAGCTAAAGTCTGCCACACCTGGTAAGAAGAACTGGCACATATCCTCCAGAAGTTATTTCATAAGCTTGAGAATGAGAAAATCTTCATTATCTCATTCTATGAAACCAGCATCACCTTGATACCAAAGTCGGGAAAGAACACAACAAAAATGAAAACTGCAGACCAATATCTTTTATGATCATAGATGCAAAGATCCTCAATAAAATGCTGGCCAATTGAATTTAGTAACACATTCTGAGGAATCAAGGATTGTTTAATATATGCAAATCAGTAAACATGGTTTACCACATAAACAGAAATGAAAACAAAGACCATATGATTGCCTCAATATATGCAGGAAAAGCATTCAATAAAATCCAGCACCCTTTTAGGGTAAAAACCCTCAACAAAACATATATCAAAATAATAAAAGGTACATATGGCAAACCCATAGCCAACATCATACTGAATGAAGACAAGTTGAAAATATCCCCTCCTAAGGACTGGAACAAAACAAGGCTGCCCATAGTCACCACTTCTATTCAGTATAATACTGGAGGTCCTAGGTAAAACATTCAGGCAAAAGAAAGAAATAAAGGGCATATAAATTGGCAAAGAAGAAGCAAAACTGTTGCTGTTCACTGATGATATGATCTTATAATTAAGAAACTCTAAAGACTCCACCAAAAGACTCCTAGAATTGATAAATAGATTCATCAAAGTCTTGAGTTACAAAATTAATGTACACAAGTCAATAGCATTTCTAAACAATAGTAATAGTCAAGTGGAGAGTCTAATCAAGGACCCAATACCATGCATAATGGCTACCAAGAAAATAAAACACATAGGAATATACTTAACCAAGGAGGTGAAAGATATCTATTAAAAAACCCTACAAAACACTGATGCAAGAAATCATAGATGACATAGACAAATAGAAAAATATTCCATGCTCACATATTGGTAGAACCAACATTGTTAAAATGTCCAGGCTGCCCAAACTGATTTACAGATTGAATGTGATCCCCATCAAAATACCAACATCACATTTCACAGATGTAGAAAAAATAATCCTAAGTTATTTTGCAACCGAAACAGAAACCCAATAGCCAAAGCAATCTTAAGGAAAAAGAACAAATCAGAGGCATTATATTAACTGACTTTAAATTATACTTCAAGGCTACAGTAACCAAAACAGCATGGTAGTGGCATAGAAGTAGAGATATGGACCAATGGAACAGAACAGAAAACCCAGATATAAAACAATGTACCTACAACAAAATGATCTTTGACAAAGTATACAATAGTATACACTGGGGAGAGGAAGGCTTATTTAGTAAATGGTGCTGGGAAAACTGGATAGCCACATGCAGAAGAATGAAACAGGTTGCTTATCTCTCACCATATACAAAAATTAACTTAATATAGATAAAAGATTTAAGTGTAAGGCATGAAACCATAATAATTCTAGAATAAAATACAGGAAAAACTCTTCTAGACATTACCCTAGGCAAAGAATATATGACTAAGACCTCAAAGGCAAATAGAGCTACAACAAAAATAAATAAATGGGACGTAATTAATTTGAACAATTCCACATAGCAGCTCGGTGCCCATAGAACACTGGTTACAGCACCAGCCACATACACCAAAGTTGGTGGGTTCAAACACGGCCCGGGCCAGCTAAGCAACAATGATAACTACAACCAAAAATAGCTGGGCATTGTGGCAGGCGCCTATAGTCCCAGTTACTTGGGAGGCTGAGGCAAGAGAATTGCCTAAGACCAAGAGTTTGGGGTTGCTGTGAGCTGTGAGCCATGGCACTCTACCAAGGGTGACATAGTGAGACTCTGTCTCAAAAAAAAAAAAGAAAAAGAAAAAGAAAAAAATTCCACATAGCAAAGGAAATAATCAACATAGACAATCTACAGAGTAGGAGAAAATATTTGCAAATTATATATCTGATAAAGGGCTAATATGCAGAATCTTCAAGGTACTCAAACAAATCAGCAAGAAAAAATGCAAACCCCATTAACTAGTGAGCAAAGGACACAAACAGAAGTTTTCAAAAGAAGATAAACAAGTGGTCAACAAACACCTCAAAAAATGTTCAATATCATTAATCATCAAGGAAATGCAAGTTAAAATCACAATGAGATACTACTGTACCCACGCCATAAAAAGTCAAAAAACAATATATGCTGGCAGGGATACAGAGAGAAAAGAATGCTTATACACTGTTGGTGGGACTGTAAATTAGTATAACCTCTGTGAAAGACAGTTTGGAGATTCCTCAAATGACTAAAAGCAGACCGACCATTTGATCCAGCAATTCCACTACTGGGTATCCACCCAAAGGAAATGAAGTCATTTTATAAAAAAGACACTTGCACTCAAATGCTTATCACAGAAAAATTCACAATTGCAAGTATGTGGAATCAACCTAAATGCCTATTAATTCATGAGTAGATTAAGAAAATGTGGTGTATATACACAAACACATTTAGTTATAAATAAATAAAAAACAAAAACCTATAACAAGTTTTTAAGGCAGTCATAAAATATTAGAAGGCACTTTGGAATTGAAAGACTAGGAAACGGCAATTGAATGGATAAATATAGACTTATTATTATTTATATTTCTTAAAAGCATAATTGATTTCTTAAACAAAATAATAACAGTGTAATGTGCAGCTTATGAAATATATTGAAGTTAAATGTATAGTACAATGGCCATGAGAATAAAGTCATACTGCTGGAAGATTTTTATACTATATATGTAATGGTATGCTGTAACTTGAAAGTAGGCTATAATAATTTAAAGCTATGTACTGTTAACCTCTGATACCATGCCATGAAGAGACCAACTAGCTACTTGGTCATGGTTGATCAAATTAGACCCTTTCTACCATTGATTGGAACTGGGACACATTCTGAGTCTACAAGTATGGTTATCCAGTTTTCACAGAACAATGTATTGAAAAGACTGTCTTATCTCTAATGTATATTTTTGGGACCTTTGTCAAAAATGAATTAGTTGTAAACACATGGATTTATATCTGGGTTCTTGATTCTGTTCCATTGGTCTATGTATCTTTTAAAAAAAAACAACATGCTATGATTTGGTTACTACAGCTTTGTAATAAATTTTGAGATCAGTAGTGTGTTGCCTTCAGCTTTGTTCCTTTTGCTCAGGATTGTTTTGGCTATTTAGGGTCTTTCATGGTTCTGTTTGAATTTTAGGATTGTTTTTTCCATTTATGTGAAGAATAACATTGATATTTTGATAAGGATTACATTGAATTTGTAAATTGCTTTTCATAGTATTGTCCTTTGAATTATACTAATTCTAATCCATGAATGTAGAACAAACATCTTTTCATTTATGTCCTCTTCAATTTTTTTCATGTTTTATAGTTTTTTGTTTTTGTTTGCATAGGCCTTTTACTTCTTTGGTTAAATTTTATTCTATGTATTTTATATTCTTTGTAGCTATTATAAATAAAATTATTTTCTTGATTTTCCAGATTGTTTGCTGTTAGTATATATAAATGCTATTAATTTTGCATTTTGATTTTATATCCTGAAACTTTACTGAGTTTTTTGATGGAGTCTTTAGCTTTTACTAAGCATAAATAAGATCATGTTGTCTGTTAACAAGGCAAATTTGACTTATTTTTATCCAGTTTATTTTGACTTATTTTTTTCCAGTTTATTTTCTTTTTATTGCCTAATTGTTCTATCCAGAACTTCAAGTATTGTGTAGAGCTAACAGCAGTGAAAGTGGGCATCCTTAGCTCATTCCAAATCTTGGAGGAAAGGCTTTCAATTTTTCCCCATTCAGTACAATGTTATGTTAGCTTTGGGTTTGTCATAGATAGCTTTTGTTATTTTAGGTATGATCTTTCTATATCCAGTTTGTTGAAAGTTTTTTATCAAAAACAATGTTGAATTTTATGAAATGCTTTTTTAGCATTTATTGAAAAAATAAGTTTTCTTTTTCTTCATTCTGTTAATGTGAAATATCATGTGTTTTGATTTTCATATATTGAACCAACCTTGCATCCTGAGAATGAATTCCAATTGATCATGGTGAATGATCTTTTTAATACATTGTTGAATTCAGTTTGCCAGTATTAATTATCTTGCTAAGGATTTTTGTTTTGCATCTATATCCATCAGAGATATTGGCCCGTAGTTTTCTTTTCCTTTTTTTTTTTTTTCATTATGTCTTTGTCTGGTTTGGGTATCAGCCTAATGTTGGTCATGTAGAATGAGTTTGGCAATATTCCCCCCTCTTCAATTTTTCTGAAGCATTTTTGGGAAGGATTGATATTAGTTATTTAAATATTTGGTAGAATTATCAGTGAAGCCATCAGGCCATCAGTTCCTGGGCTTTTCTTTAATGGGGGATGTTTTTATTATAGCTTCAATATCATTATTTGCTGTTAGTGTGTTGAAGTTTTCTATTTCTTCATGGATCAACATTTGTAGATTGCATATGTTTTGGAATTTATCCATTTCTTCTAGGTTTTCTAATTTTTTGCTATATATATATATATAGTTGTACATAATAGTCTATAATAAAACCAGCACACTGTACCCCATGACTGCATTAATGTACACAGCTATGATTTAATAAAAAAAAAAATTCTTTGATTTTTTTTGTGGTCTCAGTTGTTATGCCTACTCTTTTATCTCTTGATTTTGTTTACTCAGTTTATCCTTTTTTCTCAGTTTCTCAGGTTTGTCAATTTTGTTTATCTTTTAAAAAACTTACTTTTCCTTTCCTTGATCTGAGTTTTTTAGCCTCAATTTTATTTACTTCTGCTCTGATCTTTATTATTATTTTTCCATATACTAATTTGGGGTTTGGTTCTTGCTTTTCTAATTCCTTGATGTGTAAAATTAGGTTGCTTACTTGAAGTCTTTCTACTTTTTGATATAAGCATTTGTTGCTACAAATTTACCTCTTAGTACTGCTTTTGCCATATCCTATAGATTTTTGGTATGTTGTATTTCCATTTTAATTTCTTTTAAGAAATTTTTAAATTCCTTTCTTAATTTCTTCATTGACCCACTGGTTGTTCAAGAACATGCTGTTTAATTCCCATCTGCTTGTGTATTTTCCAAGGTTCCTCTTACTATTGAGTTTTAGTTTTATTTCATTGTGCTCAGAAAAGATACCGTAATTCCTACTTTTAAAATTTCTTGAGACTTGTTTTACATCCTAAGATGTGGTTCATTCTGGAGAATGTTTCATGTGCTCATAAAAAGAATGCGTATCTTGCAACAATTGGGTGAAATGTTCTATAAATATCGATTAGGCCTAGTTGGTCAGGGTGTACTTAATATGGTTGTTCCTCTGTTGATTTTATGTCAAGATAATCTGTTCATTACTGAGAGTGTGATGTTGAAGTCCTCTACCCTTACTTTATTACACTATATCTCTCCCTTTAGATCTATTAATGTTTGCTCTTTCTACTTGGAAGCTCTGTTGTTGGGTATATAGATATTCATCATTGTCATATCACCTTGAAACTCCTTTGTCATCGTGTAATGACCTTCTTTGTCTCTTTTTACAATCTTTTATTTGTAGTCTATTTTATCTGGTGTAAATCTGAGTTAACCTTGCTCATTTTAGGTTTCCAGTTGCATAGGGTATCTCTTTCTACCTCTTCACTTTCAGTCTATTGGATAAAGGTTTTTTTTTTTTTTTTTGGTAGGAAGCATACAAGCAGATCCTGTTTCTTTATATATTCAGCTACTATGTCTTTTAGTTGAAGAATTAGTCCATTTCCATTTACTATTATTATTAATAAGTAAGGACTTACTACTGCCAGTTTGTTGATTGTCTTCTGGTTGTTTTGTAACTCCCACCTTCCTTCCTTTCTTTCTTACTGTCTTCCTTGGTGGCTGAGTGTTTTTCTCTGGTAGTATCTTTTAATTCATTTCTTTTATTGTTAGCGAACCTATTATGAGTTTTTATGTTATAGTTACTATGAGGCTTACAGAAATATCTTATTGATATAACCAGTTATTTTAAAGAGATGACAACTCTTCTTTGATCACAAAGAAACAGAAAACAAAGGAAAATCAGGAAAACACCCTTTATGCTTTGACTCCACCCCTCACCTTTTGCCTTTATGTTACCTTAATTTACACATTGTCCATCTCTTAACAAGTTGCTATAAGTATTATTGCTTTTAATAGATTTATACCTTTGGCTTTATATTAGAGTTATGAGTGGATTGCACATAATTACTGTATTCAAGTAATCTGGGTTTGTCCATGTACTTAATTTTACCAGTAAGTTTTATATCTTCAAAAGATATAAAGTTTTTGCATGTTAGGACTTTTTTTTTCTTTCACATTGAAAAACTCCCTTTGTTATGTCTTCTAAAATGGGTCTACTGCTGGTGAATTCTTTCAGCCTTTTGTTTGTCCGGGGAAGACTCTCCTTCATATTTGAAGAATAATTTTGCTAGATTCAGTGTTCTTGGTTAGCAGTTTTTTTCTTTTAGCGCTTTGAAAATGTTGTCCTACTCTCACATGGCCTCTATGGTTTCCATGGAGAAGTTAATTGCCAGAAAAATTGGAGCTCTTTTATTATTTGCTTCTTTTCTCTTGCTGTTTTTAGGATCCCCTGTTTGTCCTTAACCATTAAGGGTTTATTATTATATGCCTTGGGGCAGTCTTATTTGGGTTGAGTCTGTTTGCTATTTACTGACTTTCCTGTACATGGCTGGTTATTTCTTCCTCTAGTTTTAAAAAGCTTTCTATTATTATTTATTTGAATAATCTTACTATCCTTTGCTATTGTGCAACTTCCACTTGACCAACAATAATTCCCAGATTTGGTCTTTTGGTGAAATTTTCTGTATCTTATAAGCAATCTTCATTCTTGTTCACTTTTATCTTTTTTCTCCTCTGACTATGTATTACAAAATAGCCTGTTTTTGAGATCACTGATTCTTTCCTTTGCTTGATTTATTATGTTCTCGAGAACATCTAATGAATTTTTAAGTGTATCAAATGTATTTGTCAGTTCTAAGATTTCTCTTTGATTTTCTTATTTTAATATTATTGCTAAATTTTTCTTATAAATTTCTGAATTTCTTTTATGTGTTCTATTGGAGATCGCTGAGTTTTCTTAAAACTGCTATTTTGAATTCTTGGGCGGAGAGCTCACATATTGCTGTCTCATTGGGGTCAGTCACTGGTTGCTTGCTTTGTCCGTCTGGAGAAGTCATGCTTCTCTGTTTGCTGCTATTTCCTGTGAATGTACATCTATATCTTTGTATTGAAGAATTATGTATTCCAATCTTCTCTAACTTATTTGTGTTGTTATAGGATATGTTTGCTTTTAAATTCTTTGTAATTTACCAGCTGTTTTTCTCCCCCCCCCCACTAGGTCACTGCCTTCTTTATGGTTCTAGAAGGTGCTTTAAACCTAGGTTTATTTTGGTTTTAGTAAACAATCAGAGTGCCACCCATCTGGGCTAGAAAAGGTCCCAAAGGGGATATCTCAATAGTGTGGGAAGGCTGGTGAGGGGGTTGTGTCCAGAGGACCTGTGGAATACCCAGTGCTGAATAGCTACTCTGATTAGGCATGTCCTTTGGCTAGATTAGACAGCAGAGTTTTTAGGGTTTGGGATGATAATCTTATTTCTTCCCTTTATCTCTGGATGTTCTCAGGGATATTTCTCCTTTTGTGTACTCCTGATAGTTAATGTAGAGATAAGTCTCCTGCCACGGTACCCTGAATGGTAGGAAAGGGGGTTGTCCTCCTTGATATTACCTCTGCCAGTGAAGAATCCATGACTAGGGGGAAAATTTTGCATACTTAGTCCTGGACAAATTGGGGGGAAGGACATTACAGATATGGATATCTGATTCTCTTACTATCTGCTTGGTTTTTTTTTTTTTTTCTACTTATCCATGGTTCTGGGAAATATCTCCTCCTCACATCTGAGTTCTGGGTTACTGCTGACAATGATCTCTGTGCTCTATATTTGGTTTTGGTTTTCTGTGGGTGGTAGTAAAGCCAGCTTGCTTCTATACTGTCATTTTGGATCCTCTAGTTTTATGATATTCCTAACTGCAGAAGCTTCTGGGCTTCTGGAATAATCTTTTCACAGGAACGCACCTTTCGACAGGAAAACCCTTTTTGACAATTTTAGAGAAGATACCCTAATAGAATCAGATGTCAGTCCCCAGGATATCATTTTCACCCCAAGTCAATAACATATATTCCCTAGGAACATGTCTAAGAACCTAGAAGTGGTATAACATCACTGTTTGACCTGGGGAAGTTCTGCTTTCTGTCCCTGCATCTCTAGGTTCTATTGGTTTAAAGGTTCTGGTTTTTAAAGGCATAGTTATTTCCACCAGGGGACATAGTGAGAATCCTATTAAACTTTAAGCTACCACTGCTTCTCAGTTACTCTGATCTCCTTATATCACAAAAGGAAAGGAGTCGCTGTCCTGGGAGTGGTAATTGATTCAGATCTTAGGGAAGTTACACAATAGGGATGAGAATATTTTGGGACAGAGGTGACACTGAAGCATCTTTGGGTATATTTCTGACTAATTTTCAGAAAAATGACATTACTCGTTAAGGAGCAGCCATGACCTGAGATGAGCATGGTGACCAGTATCTCAAAGCACTCAAGGATAAGGACTGGTCTTAGCCATCAAGACCATCAGAGTTTTAACTAAGAGTGGAAGGAATCTAGAATGGGTAGCAAATAAAAGGAAATAAAAAGCACCAGTTTTGGCTTTGAGATCAGCTATAGTCGTGGGGCTGTAGCACATTCTACAACCTTAATATTGTTGCTTTTCCCATAAAGAGAAACCAACCAAAATAGTGAGAGGTTGTTTCCAGATGGGTATGACTCCACCTGAAAGAATTTTTAAGTTGTGCAATGGTGGGACTATATGGAATGCTCTGCTATGCCTCTGATATCCCCTTCCAGGGTCATAGTGTTTATTTTTCTAGTTGCAAAGTATTGGTTATTAACAACTAATACCCTAATCCCTCCCCAGCAATTTCCCTTTATAAAAGGGAGCTGCTTTATCCCAGTTTATACCACTGATTGGCATATATCCAGTAATTAGTTACAGGTTGGAGCCCCATTCTCTTTTATCAACTTGTTCAAATATAAAGGGCCATCTTAGTTCTAGCATTATCTGTGGGTTTGTCTAAGACTGCTATTACAACAGCATTACAGTTCAGGCCTCACCCCCCACTTCCCAATAAACCCTTTGCATGCAAATCTAAGAGACTCTAAGTCTGTTTCCTAGGGAATCCAATATATGACACCTGCCATACTCACACCATAATATACAAAGGAAAAAATACAGGGGCTAGCAAGAGGTATGCTTCACATAAAAAGGAACTCCTTTTTCTTTCTTTTTTTTCTTTTCTTTGAGATAGGGACTTGCTTTGTCACTTATGCTGATGTGCAGTGGTGCAGTCATAGCTCAGTGTAGCCCCAAACTTCTGGTCTCAAGCAATCCTCTTGCCTTGTCTGGTATACAAGGTATACTCCATTATGCCTAGGTAATTTTTTAATTTTTTTATAGTAACAAGCTCTTGCTATGTTGCCCAGCCTGGTCTTAAACTCCTAGGCTCCAGTGTTCTTCAGCACTGGATTCCCAAAATGCTGGGAATAAAGGCATGAGCCACCATACCCTAGCCAAAAAGGAATGTCTAAAAGAGAATTTTAAAATAATACATCATCCTGGGATGGAAATAACTTGAATTGTCTTTTAGGCCACTACTTTCACATACTTAAAAGTCTAACCTCTATCCCAGCAGGAATGCACAAGTGAGTATCAAATTTTGAAAACAGATGAAATGGTTCCTAGATTTTTCCTATACTATTGGCACAACCCCAGAGCAAAGTTCCTTCAACAAATGAAGAGACCAAACTTCTTTGATAGCAAAGCCTTAAGACCTGGGAGAAAAAAGCTAGATAACAAGGAGACATCATTGATTCAGTTTTTTAAAATTTATCTAGATTGGTCTTCTGAGATGTTCCCAAAGGGTTTTAAACTTAATTACCCAATGCATGAATAAACATATCTCCCCAATACCAAACTTTTAGGTAGAATTTCTGATTTTATCACACACCCAGACCATTGTCACTCCATGCTTGACTGTGGCAAAGTGTCCAAAATCCAGATGACCTGAGATGATCTGGACAACTTTCTAGAAAAGGAAAACCTTTGTGGAATGCCAATTCTCGCATCCAACTTTCCATTATTCTCTGCTTATTTATTCTACATGTGTATTATCCAGTTCCTTTTGTACTCTGGCTTTTTTGTCATTTAAGACATTCTTTTAAACTTTTAATTTAGATTTATAGGAAGGCTACACAGATAGAACAGAGTGTTCCTGTATACTCTTCACCCAGGTTTCCCTAATGGTAACATCTTACATAACCACAGTACACTTGTCAAAACTAAGAAATTAACATTGGTAAAATACTAGTAACTAAAGCACAGGCTTTATTTGGATTTCCCCAGTTTTTCCACTAATGTCATTTTCCTGTTCCAGGATGCTGTCCAGGATACTATATTACATTTGGTTGTCATGTTTCCTTTGCATTCTCCAACCTGTGACAGCTTCTCATTCTTTTCTTGTTTTTCATGACCTTCCAGGTTAAAGACAAGTCCTCAGTGATTTTGCAGAATGCCTTTCAATTTGTGTTTGTCTGAAGTTTTCTCATGATTAGCCTAGGGTTACGGGATGTTTGGAAAGACACCACGAGGTGATGTGGCCTGCGCATCACGTCCTATCAGAGGCTACATGGTGTCAACATAACTCAGTTCTGCTGATGTGAACCGGATTTCTCCACTCCTTGCTCCTTTTTCTTTTCATACTTTCCATTTTAGAAACAAGTTGCGAAGCCCAGCCCACATTCAGAGGGAGGGGAGTGGAGCTGCACTCCCTTAGAGGAAGGATCTATTAATATTATACATATACTGTATTATTCGGAATTCTTCTGTAAGATTTGTTCCTTCTTGCCCATTTATGTGTTCAGTTTTTTATATCAATATTAACTTATGATATTTATTTATTTTATTCTTTATACTATAACCCTATTGAGGAGCTTCTTTTGTTGCTTTGGACACTGGGAGGTCTTCCAAATTGGCTCCTATGTCTTTTAAATACAAGTTCCATTTTTAAAAACACTTCCTTTTTACTGGCAGTATAAGATGCTCCAGTCTAATCTAGTACTTACTTTCCTTTTCTAGGCTACAAGATCAGCCATTTCTCCAAGGGGCTCTGGTTTCTTTTTATAAGAGAATGATTGTTTAAAACTGAGAATTGGGTGCTGGGTGTGCTTGCTGCTACTGAGCTGTTGCTGCTCCTGGGGTCTCCTCGTAGTCAGAGCTGTGTGTGTATCCTCACTCACATATGGGAGTCATTACAAAAGTTTTGAGATACACAACGATCAAGACACATAAAATCCACATAGATGGAAGCAAATGAAGCCTTCCCAGCAACACTGATAAACTGAGCAAGTTTAAACTTTCAAGGGTGAATCAGAAAAGATGCTGTCGACTGTGTTTCTTGGAAGTGAAATAGTGGAGCATAGGACAGTCTGTCTCAAAACTCTCATAGTGATTTAAGCATACACACATAACTACAGTTGTCTGTGTGTGCTTACATATATTTAAATGAACATGAGTTCATACTGATATCTCTGACTTAAACCCAGTACCCCAGGTTCATCTCAGCCATCCTCCTCAATTATTTGTAACTTTTAATCATAGCATACCTATAGTTTCAGAGCTGCTGACTTATAGTCCTATGAGAAACAAATTTACCAACCAAAATTCCATAATTCCGTACAGACTTCTTATCTTTTGTTTTCTAGTATCCAGTTAAAACACTGTTTTCCACAGTTGTTCAGGGCAGCTCCTATAACTTCCCTGCCTTCGGTGAGGTGATGCCATGCATTTATAATTTACCTGGACTTAGTTCTCACCATTCGCATTTCATCTTGAGATTCCCTAACATCCTACCTGATTTTTAAAAACATGCATGAAGCCCCAAACCAGAGATGTTGGCGTGAATGTGGAGAAAAGGGAACACTTCTACACTGCTGGTGGGAATGCAAACTAATACATTCCTTTTGGAAAGATGTTTGGAGAACACTTAGAAATCTAAAAACGGACCTGCCATTTGATCCTACAATTCCTCTACTAGGTATATATCCAGAAGACCAAAAATCACATTATAACAAAGATATTTGTACCAGAATGTTTATTGTAGCCCATTCATAATTGCTAAGTCATGGAAGAAGCCCAAGTGCCCATCAACCCATGAATGGATTAATAAATTGTGGTATATGTACACCATGGAATATTATGCAGACTTAAAGAAGGATGGAGACTTTATCTCTTACATGTTTACATGGATGGAGCTGGAACATATTCTTCTTAGCAAAGTATCTCAAGAATGGAAGAAAAGTATTCGATGTACTTAGCCCTACTATGAAACCAATTTATAGCTTTCTGATGAAAGCTATAGCCCAACTATAGCCCAAGAAGAAGGGGAAAGGGGGGGGAGGGGAGAGGCTGGGTGGAGGGAGGATAATAGGTGGGACCACACCTACGGTGTATCTTACAAGGGTACATGTGAAATTTACTAGATGTAGAATATAAATGTCTAAACACAATAACTAAGAAAATGGCATGAAGGCTGTGTTAACCAGTTTGATGAAAATATTTCAAATTGTATATAAAACCAGCACATTGTGGCCCATGATTTAATTTTAAAAAATTCATGAAGGTCACTCCTTGTGGGGTACAACTTTGTAGGTTTGGACAAATACGTAGAGTGATATATCGATCACCTAAGTACCATACAGAATAGTTTCATTACCCTATGAAAGGGTCCCTGTATGGCAGTCTTGTAATCAACCACTCTTTCTTCTCTCAACCCCTGGAAATCACTGGTCTGTTTTCCTTCCTTGCAGAATATCATGTAAATTAAATTATACAACATGTAGACTTTCAAATCTAGCTTTTTTAGTAGTGAAATGTTTTTAAGATTCATCCATGTTGCTGCATAGATCAATAGATCATTCCTTCTTATTGTGTAATAGTATTCCATCATATGATCACAGCACAGATTATCCATTCAGCTATCGAAGGACTTCTTAGTTATTTCCAGGTTTTTATCAATTAAAATTTCTATAAATATAATGTATAGGTTTTTATGGTGTGAACTTAAATTGTCACCACAAATACTGAGAAGTGGGGTTACTGGATTGCTTGACAAATATGTTATTAACGTCATAAAAAACTAACAAACTGTCTTCCAAAGTGGTTGTACCATTTTTAAATCTTCCCAGCAGTGCACAAGAGTTCCAGTTTCTCTATGACATCCTTAGCATTTGGTATTATCAGCTTCTTTTTTAAAAAGTAGTTCTAATAAATGTAAAGCGGTGTTTCATAGTGGTTTTAAGTTGCATTCCCCTTATGACTTAGCAATTTTTAAAGTTGTTTTTTGTTTGATTTTTAAAACTTGGGTGATTTTATTTCCTTGGGAGAAATAAATTTGAAAGAAAGGAAAAGGTGTAGAAAAGATGCCATACTACGATTGGAAACTTAAATCTGAATCCTGCCACCACTGTGTGGTCTTGCAAGTGTCACTGAACTTTAGGACCTTATTAAGTTTTCTCATAAGTGAAATAGAGGCTAAGTTGTAAAAATTGGCCTAATGTATAGGAACAGCATTTGCAAGTTGCCTAGTGAAGGGAGGCAGATTTGCCTCTCTATTCTCTCTCCTTCCCTGGCTACTGAATATTTGGGTGTGTCCTACATTCCTCTTCTTTTATTCTTACCCAGTGCTCTCAGACTGGCCCTGGTCTGCAAGGTGCCGCCATCCCACACACATCGCCTCACCAACCTTTCCTTCTCCTAGTCACCATCTCATTCTTCATAATTTGGCTTTTCTCTGGGCAGATGCAGGTGGTTATGAGTGGTAACAGCAAATGCAGATGTGTACTGTGAAAAGTGTGGCATGATAATTCAACCCATAAGAACACCAGTTCTGCCACTAAATATCTGCAAGTCATTTAATCTTTCTAATCCTTGGTTTCTTCATACATGAAATGGGAATACTCAAGATGTGGATCAAATGAACAAATCAGTAACCCACATCCTCAGGTGTCATGAGGGCATGGTTTGGTGCTTCTCCAGGCCCTGTGAGCACCCTCAGGACCACAGCTTCCAGCGCCCACTCCTTTCAGAGCCTCCCTTATTATTTTCTGGAGTCCAGGGAGCATCTCAAATGTGCTCAAAGCCAGTCTCCTCTTGCTTCCTGCTCACGTGCCCCACTGACGTGTGCTGCCTCTGCGGGAACACTGCCTCCTGACTAGGCCAGGGATTGCTTCCCTGCACAGCTAAAGCCACCAAACCAAAGAATCCAGTGATTCCTTGAACTCTAACTGGGTCATTGCTATGATGCCACATTCTATGGACAAATTGACCAACTGCACACCCTCCCCTACATTCCTGTACTATTTGGAAAGTCATTTGGATCCCAAGGAGCATTGCATGGGGCCCCAGTCCCAGCCTCCAAGAAAAGTGTCTCTTTTAGAAACTTCTTTCTCCTCCATCAGTGGCTCAAATGTTGCTTTATGGGTCTGGGCTAGGGACAGGTCCCAGCTAGTCCAATATCCTAACCTCACATATGTCCCTTGCCCTGGCTCCCAGAGATCTGATACCGAAGACACCTTTCTGATGAGCTCCTTCTTACCATGCAAACCACCCAGGAAATAGTTGTAAGAATAGGGCAATGGGGGTGAGGTTTTTCTAAAACCACCTATATAATTTCATTCAAAGCTTGACTCAGCAGGGACCATCTTACAAAACTGTAATAATGTAAAAGCATTCTATAAACCTTAAAGTGCTATGGTATTATTATTACTATTATCACTCATCCATGTTTCCACATGAGCCACTTTCAGGAGGCCAGAGCCCATCACCACGGGATGACGGGGATGGGAATTGCAAGTCCTGTCCAGTAGTTTCAAGTCACAGGCTGCAGATACCCCTTCCTCAGAATCCTTTCCTGCTAAAGCTGACCCTGCCACCTCCTTGGTCTCGTTAAGCAACAACTTTATGTTTCTGAACACACAACGCGATTCCTGCTAGAGGCAACGTTTATCTAACGGATCAGATGCAACCAGCCAGACACAGAGCCCAGCAGCAGCCAGAAGTCTTTTCAAATTGTTTGAAAATGTGCTTTGAAAAAATAAAGGCAAACAGGATAGGAGAACTGACCTCCCTCTCCTTCCTAAGCCCTGGGGGAGCCCTCTGATGGCTCACTCTCAGGAAGCACAGAGTAGCTGACAGCTGCACCTGCAGTTTATAGGGAGACACTGGCTGGTACTGAATTCTGAAACAGACACAGAAACCAATGACAGGATTTGCTTGATGGTGGGCTTCTGTGGCTGCTGACGGGAAGAGAGGATGGAGGCAAAGCGTTTGTCAAAATAGTCTTCTTTTTGTTCTCACCAATTAGTCTCTGGCTTTAGCTCTGGTGAGCACATTGGCCTAACAGAGGCTGACCGATTGGAGAGCAGTGGATTCGACTCAGGGTGGGAGGTACCAGGGGCTGCTGCGAAGGTGCAGCTTCAGCTGTTCCAAGCTTTTCTTTGATGCCTGTGGTCTTTATGGAGGGAACCTGCATGAAAGCATCCATAGGGGCTTGTCTGATGGTAGGAGAGGAAGAACAGGTGGCACAGTTCCTCTTTATAAAGCAAATAAGGAGCAAACACAACCCTCACAGCAACTCTGCTCTCCACGGCTAAAAATAAAGGCCTTTAAGAGACCATCTCCAGTCCCTGCAGGCAGCTATGGCCCTGATCCACTTAACCCGGTTAAGAAACTGGACTCTCCTCTCCAGTCCTGCTTCTCGACTCATTTGAGGCAGGTGAATGTGTACCTGGCTCCACCCCACACACAGCCCTTTCCAGGCATGGTAGTGCTCCCCGGGGTTGCGTCCACAGCATGAGTCCACACAGAGGCTGTCTGCGCGTTGCCGACTGCACAGCTGATCTTCGCAGTAACGTGCTCGGTTTACAAGCACACGTGTAAATGCTTGTAAATGCTGACAATGACTCCGAGAGCTTTCTGGTGGGGGCTGCAGGTAGCCAGAAACTACCAGAAGCCACCAACAGAGTTTCTACCCTGCAGACAGGACAGTGGCTAAAGTTCTCTATTCGGGGCCAGGAGTTATTGTCCCTCACAGCTGTCAGCAGAACCTGAGAATATCAGAAAGCTCTTGACCCGGAGGAGGGACTAGATGCCCCTTGTGGAAAAGTGCCCCGACCTGTGGTTCTCGATCATTTATTTCCCCTTGAAGGATGCAGCACAGGACACACGTGGTGGGTTAGGTGCAATCGCTACACACACGGAAACTCCTCCTCTCTTCCTCCCACTCAGGAAAGCACATTGTCATGTGAGAGAACGCGAGCCACCTTATTTTGGGTTTGAACTCACCTTTGAATTCGTGCTCATATATTAAATTGTCTTCCAACTTTACCATTTATTTGCTGCAAATAATTTGCAAAACGACTTCTGAAAGTGGGTTACAAGAGCATGCTTAGGAGAACTGTCCTGGAGAGTGAGTGACAAGTTGGGGGGGTGACACAGTCAGATGTGTAAGAAGACTGTAAAGACTTTTCTACTCTCCCTTTTTCTCAACCCTCACTCACAGTTGTTGATCTAGACAACTTGCTCCTTCAGAAGTATAGAAAGGCCAGAGAAAGAGCCAGGAGAATCTTTGCTTTTTAACTGGGAAAATATAAATCTAAGCTCTCTTAAAGGCTAGAAATAAGCTGATGAAGAGAACAGTGAGTCTTAAGTGTATCACTTAATGGAACCTTATGTCACATAACCTAACCGCATAATATTTTTGGGATTTGGGGAGAGAATGGAGAAAGAGCTATTAGCGTCCTTTTAAAATTTTCACAGGGTATTATTTGTTATCTCCCAACCTGAACGGTGGCAATAATGTCACTAGATGTTTCCCCAAACCAAGAAGACAGTATCCTTTTGAAAGACATTGATGTGTATGATGTTTGAAACTTCAAATATCAGACAAATAGTGCAGGATATTTAAACAGCCTCACTATTTGGTGGCAGAATGACTCAGGCCCAAATCAGAAAGAAATATCCAGATGGGCTTAGAAGGGGTGGTGGAGGACATATGATTGCTAATCATCCCCAGTTCACCTCCTACTCCTTCTGGAGCAAAAAAAGAAAAGGAGACCGAAGCTCTATCGGTACTGTGAGTGACAAAAAGTTCTAGAAACAAAGTGAGCAGGAGCCAGAGCAGAGCAGACTGAAAGTGGGGTTGGCTGGGCACGTTCCCAGCTGGCTCCATTAACAGCAGGAGAAAGAAGAAGTCCACGGGGCTCTGGTGACAGAGGCGAGGGTGGGCGAGAGCAACAGACTGGACAAGCAGGAAGCAATCACGGCAGAGACTGGAGAAGCAGGACCTGGGCAGACACCTGGATGCTGAGAGTCTGAAGCAGGGAATGGCCCAAGGTCATGGGGGCATCTCAGCCTAGAGGCACCGGTGCCACAGTTAGGAGCCAGAGAGGAACAGAGTTAGAGATGACACCGTATTGTCACACACAGTCACACACACATGCATGCACTGTGAGCCCCTAGGGGACAGGAATGTCTCTTCTTCCCTCTGTGTTCCTAGCACCTACGACAGTGCCAGATGACAGCAGGTGCTCTGTAAGTGCTTTTGAAATTGAATATGAGTGAGGTTGTTAAGTCAAATGGACAGTGGAGTATGCAAAGACACAGATGCAGGCATTAAGACAGGCATGACAGTTCGTCACTCTGAGCTGGCATTTGGGGATAAGCCGGGAGTCAGAGGGAACAAAGTATAGCAGGCAGCTGTGGGGTTAGCAGTCTTGTCTGCTGGCCTGGCAGCTGAGATGAAGCTCTGGCATCAAGAGCTCTTGACACAGAAGCCATCTTTCAGCGCAAAGCCCTACAGCACAGTGCTTGAGAGCAGGGCCGTCCTTGGCTTCACCAGACCGGTTTCGGGTCTCCACCTGCTGCTCACTAATTGTGAACTATGAGCCACCTACTCATTTTCTCACTGCTCAATTTCCTTATCTGTAAAATTAGGATAATAATGATACTTAGCACAAAGGGTAGTGGTGAGGACCAAGTGAGTTGTTATATGGCAGCGTCTGGCAAGCACTGAGTGCTCAGCAGACATTATAATTATCCTTCTCGTCCATCTAGAAAGTTTCTATGCACTTTATACAGGGGTGGAATGACTCCCAGGCCTTAGGCGATCCAGGGGTCTGCTGGGAACGCAAGCTAACCTACTTAGCAAGTGCCTGTCCCTCACTGTTACTGTTTGTCCCCCCACCCCACAGGCCGTTGTAGTAGCCTCCTTTCTGGGCCAGTTCCCTGTCTTTAGTCCCAGTCTTAGCCAGCGATGATCATTCTAAAATGAAAATCTAACAGACTATTTGAGTTACCTGCCTAAACATCCTTCACGGTTTCCCTTTGCCCTCAAGATCTTTTGGATTTCCTTACCTAAAAAGAATAGCATAAATCCTCGGGTGAATAGCTGACTAGAGCTGGGGAAACAAGTAAGATAAACCAGAGCATCCTGTAATGTCTGAAAGTGAGAAAATGAAAAAAAAAAAAAAAGCCCTCCAACGATGAGATATGTCAGAGGGACACAGGAACCAATGTGAAAGAGACCTCGATGACTAAAGCTGCAACCATTTTGAGCAATAAAATAAATCAAGCAGTATCAGATTATAATTCAAAATATTAAGAAATCCATGAGTTCATACTGATATAAGTAAATGATTGAATAAATAAATGAAGGGGGAGAAGAAGGGACAAATTTCTCCTGCAGAAGAGTTCCAAAAAAATTATGCATGTATTTCATCCCTAATGAAGGAGACCACAACTCCCTGCTCCTTAAGTGTGGGCCAGGCATAGTGAACTCTGTCCAAATTTACAGTAACTTCATAGTGAAGAAACCTTATCAATATTACCTCAGCCAGATAATCAAGGTCAGCATTAGCAGTGTAAGTGATAAGTGATAAGGTACTGAGTTTATGGTGTACCTGTGATATAACATGATGAGAATAACATTTTACCTCTGGGGTCTTCCCCCCCGCCCCAAGACTGCCATTCTTATCATGAGAAAAACACTAGACAAACCCAAATGGAGGAACATCCTACAAAACAACTGATTAGTACTCCTAAAACTGTCAAGGTCAGCAAGAACCTCAAGGTCAAGAAAAACAAGAAAGTCTGAGAAACTATCATAGCCCAAAAGAGCCCAAGGAGAAATGACAACTAAATTCAGTGTGGTTTCCTGGCACAAAAATAAAGCCCACAATATAAACACTAAGAACATCTGAGTAAGTATCAACTTTGCTTAATAATAATCCCTCAATATTGGTTCATGAGTTGTGACAAACATACCACACTAATATATGATGTTAATAATCAGGGAAACTGCTTGGGGGATCCTATATAGGAACTCTCTGTACAGTTTTCATAACTTCTCTGCACATCTAGAAACTGTTCCAAAAGTTAAAATTTATTAAAACAAGAAAAAGATGGGAGAGAATTTTTTAAAAAGCTGGATACCAGTATCAGAACTTAGATAAGCCCAGCCACTGTTAGACCAAGTCCACTTTCAAATTAGCAACAGCTCCTTCTCCCACAGGCGCGTTCTGACTCAGAGGTCTTCAGAGGGACGTCAGAAGTGATCGTTCTACTTTCTCTATGTAGAAAGCAGAAGACACCCACATTTGCTGTCCTATCCTCAACAGGCAGCAGGACATGGCATTGACGGACAGCTTGGGCTCTGGAAGGACGCAGACCACTTCTGCTATGGACTCAGGCAAATTCCTGAACCTCTCTAACGTGTTTCCTCATTTACAAGACAACATAATGATAATACTTCCACCACATAGAGCTGTGGAGATAACATAATGAGATAACTGTATAAAAAGTGTCTAACGTGGTGCCTGGCAGACAACGATTAAAGAATGTTACTGTCTATCTCAGACCTTGCCCATTCAGCCCTGTGTGCAGACTCCACATGCAGGAAAAACAGAAACTGTGTCTTTTCTCTAGAAGTGTCTTGTCAAAGCCCAGGTGGACAGAGACCGTGGTAGCTAGAGTCTACGCCAGGGAGTGAACTGTCTAAGTGAGTTGGCCAGAGTCTGCTGAGGAGCTGTGCAGTTTGTTATGAGACTGTTTTCCAAGGCTGCGGGCTTGGAAGGGAAGCCACGCTGAGACTTATGATGTACCCTGAGGCCAGCTGGTTGGCCGTTCTCTGGCTGGCTTGATCTCTACAGGATCAGGAAGCTCCGTTTTTACTATGTTCCAACTAGTTTCCAACCTACACAATGATTATAATCAGATCCAAACAAGTCTGAGCAGAACTTGCCAATAAAATGTCATGAGCCTGCAGAGTCAATTTCTTATTACTTCAGTAAATCTAAACACACAACATCCACAGTTTTACCGACAACCAATTGTGTTTTTGTAATTTTGGCACAAACAGCAATGGAGTGTGTTGTGATGTGTCCTCACCACTCTGAAGGCCTTCATGCTGACTAAGCATAATTCTCTTCCCCCTACTGGTGTTCACCAAGGTTTTGGAATTGTTTGGCTATTTACTGGGTAGAGATGTCAGTGGCAGTCATTGCTGACATCACCTCCATCACCATCCTTTCTTTTCTTTCTTTTTTTTTTTTTTTGAGACGGAGCCTCAAGCTATTCCCCTGGGTAGAGTGCCATGGCATCACGCTCACAGCAACCTCCAACTCTTGGGCTCAAGCGAGTCTCCTGCCTCAGCCTCCCAAGTAGCTGGGACTACAGGCGCCTGCCACAACGCCTGGCCATTTTTTGGTTGCAGCCATCATTGTTGTTTGGTGGGCCTGGGCTGGGGACCCAAACCGCCACCTTAGGTGTATGTGGTTGGCGCCTTAGCCGCTTGAGCCACAGGCGCCAAGCCCATCCTTTCTTTTCTTTAAGGACTAGCAGAGAAACTCACGGTCTGTCTCCACCCAGCTGGGCAATCTCCTGGCAAAGCTAATCAGCTCAGGAATGTCAGGTCTTCAGGTGGAGTTTCCAGCCATTGCTTGTCACCTGTGTTCCTGCTCCCTCAAGCCATCCTCTCAGAAGGGCATGGGATGGAAGGTTCCCCATGGATCCTCAGCAAAGGCCAAACCATCCTGCAGGATGCTGTGCAATCCTGCTTCCTTCTAGAATTCAGCACATTCTACTTTCCTTATAATGAAATGTTACTGGCATGTTCAGTAGGCACACCGGTTATGATGTGATATGGAGTAGCCTCTACCAGTAGCTCTCAACTTTTCTAATGCTGTGTCCCTTTAATCCAGTTCCTCATGTTGTGGTGATCCCCAGCCATAAAATTATTTTCATATTATGTACAAAAATATGTATTATTCATATATGTATTATGTATTATTTTACATAACTGTAAATTTCCTACTATTATGTATCATAATATAAATATCTGATATGCAGGATGGTCTTAGGTGACCCCTATGAAAGGGTTGTTGACCCCCAAAGGGGTCATGACCCACAGGTCGAGAACCGTTGCATGCATTTATGGTGAATCTGCTAGGTCTGGCATCAAGGCAGGGGCTTTAGATTATCCTTAGAAGGGGGTGATTTATAATAAGTTTTCTTTTGTCTTTTAGTGTTATCTTTCCTATTGTAGATGCTTTATAATTTTCACAATAGTTTCAATATTTTGTATTTTAAAGTTTTCTTTCTTTCTATTTTACTTTATTTCTTTCACATTATAGAGCTAGTTCTGTGTTTGTGTAAAGGAAGTAAGGTAATGAGTTAAATAGCTATGTGATAAATTCAGTGAGCACGCAGTATAGTAATTTGGGTCCTCCTGGCTAAATGAAAGTTTCCAGTATGAATTTCTCATCCAGTTCACTCCATTATACAGGGTGTCCCAAAGATCACCATAAGCAGGAAAAATTAACAAAGTCATATTATATTTTATATTATATTTTTAATATTTATACACAAATATGTAGAGAAATATTTTGTAAATGTTTTATAAAATTTTATAATGAGTATTTAATGAATTTATAAAACTATATATTTGCTACAATTTTTCATTTTCCCTGTTTATGCATGTAGTTGGCTAATTCTATTCTCAGTCCTTAGGAGAAAGGCAACCAATGTGTGTTCAGTACCTACTATGTGCTAGTAGGTTAGGTGCTTTACATTTTATTTGAAGTAGATTAGCTACAGTCATCACAAACTTATAATTTCTTTGGTCTTCAGGCAGTTTAATTTCACATTTCCTTAACTACCCTTGTAATAATGCACAAAACCAAAATCTCTGATTGGTGCATTAGTGTACAACCTTCACGAGGGCAGTATCCTCCTGAATCTAAGCTTTTTATATGTTAGCTACTCAGTAAGTAGCTTAAATAGCTACTCAGTTGATGACTTGAATATATAACCTCAATTTTAAATCATTATATTAAATCATCTCTACTTATCATATAAAGGAATCTTATGAAAAAACTTTGGTAATAGTAAACATTATTCAAAATGTGTGCAAGCATTTTGGAATAATTTCTGCCACTTAGATCTGTCTTTGTCTAATATTGGGATGTCTTGATAACAAAACAAGAACTAAAGCAATATTTGAGTTATGTACAGGATCTGGTGATAGGTTAATTCACTTTTCGTTTTAATTAAATCATATCTGTGTACATTAATGCTATCATGGGGTACAGAGTGCTGTTGCTATATACAATTTGAAATACTTTCATCCAACTGGTTAACATAACCTTTATCTCATTTTCTTAGTTGTTATATTAAGTCATTTATATTCTACATTTAGAGAGATTCACATGTACCCTTATAAGATAAACCATAGGAGTAATCCCACCAATCACCCTCCCTCTACCCATCTTCCCTCCTCCCCTTCCTTCCCCTTCCCCTTTCCCCATATTCTTAGGCTAAAATTGGGTTATAGTTTTCCAAGGTTAACTCACTTTAGTACTCTTTTGGCTTCAGAAAACTCCAATTGCACATGAAGCTGAACTACCAGCAAAGGCTCTGCCTGCATCAAAGTGCACAGTAAACTCATATTTCCCCCTTGTTTATGCATGCTCAGGTCACATTATATCACACATGTGGAAGAAATGAAGCATTCAGTCATTCGACCAGAATGGATTTCCTGAAAGTCCACTTTGTCCTAACTGTAGGGTGTGATCTGGGGAACACAAAGGACCAATAAGACCCCTTCCCAGAGGGATAAGACTGGCACTGTCTAAATAAATATAAAAGAGCAAAGTAAAATCCAATTCAATTGAACAAAACCTTTCCCTTATATATGTACGAATGAAAACCATTAAAAACTTAATTCAGCAAAAACTCAGCAAGTTATTGTGAGCACTAACTAAGTGTAATACTTACATAGGGCCATCTTGTTCATCTTAAAACTCTGGGCCTACAAAATGTTCAGCAGTTAGGAGGTAAATAATAAATTATGAATAAATGGCTGAATGAATTTTACCATCTGGAAAAAGCTTACATGGGAGTAAATTGGTAGGACAAATGTGTGTGTGTGTAAATAAATAAACTATAATGCTGGGTGGAAATTGATGAAATGCACAGAAATATGTAAAAGGGAAGTTACTATAAGTTGAAAATTAGGAATTATAGGTTCATGGACAGCTAAAAGAATTCAAGTGAATCACAGGGGACTGGTAGAGGGTGATGAAGTAGAGGTCAACTTTGACCTACGGTGGAGATAATACGTGCCACAGTGGGATTTTAGAAAACAGGACAACCTGACCGAGCTATCTAATATTGAGAATAAACTGGAAAGTTGTCTCTAACAGTCTAGAATGAGAAGAAAACAGAAGTAGAAAGATTAGTTAAGGGAAATCTATTACCATTGTATTAGATAACAGGAAATAAGAGCTTGAACCAGGAGGTATAGTGGAATGGGGAAAAGAAGTAATTTTTCAGATATGTAACAGAAGTAAACTCTTCAGGCCGTGCCTACTGAATGTACTATCTACAGCCTATTGGTACAAGGGAGGTGAAGAATAAATCTAAATTTGAGGCTGATAAGAATGTGGTTCCTTTAAAAGTAGTACATGTAATTGGGGAGAAAGTTCAGGAGGAGGTAAGCTCTTGTATTTTCTGCTAAAGATTCTAAGTTTATAGTAATTTAGTAAAAGCAAGATTTTACTCTGAGCTGGAAAAGCCAGGGATGGTGAAGATTTGGGACATGAGCTAAGCTGGACAGAAAGACAAGATCAGTACTGTTCAGACAGTGAAGAACAACAGGCAAGTTAATGAAGCTCTGTTTACATATCTATTATTAATGACAATTTATTTAATCTGAGGCCATTTGCGTTCATTAAAGAAATTATTTAGCTGGCAGGTCTACACAAGGACAAACACGGTAATAACTTGATATATTATAGGTTTTTTTTTAAATATAGAAGTTTGAAATCCTGCAGTAACAGCTTCAGCATTTGGCTTATTGTTCATATTAAAGTTTTCAATCTCCATCCAAGCAAGAAAAGAATATTCAGTGGCATCAATTTAGCCAGGATCCCCTATGGAGATGATAAATTGCACAAGGATATGTGTTCAGGAAAATGCTATTTTCCAATGAAGATTTTGTTTAAGTCTGGATATCAGGAAAATTAAGAACCCCTGCAAAACAAAAGGAGACAAAAACTCATTTTGTCCATTTTGGAAGTGATGCACTAAAATTCTAAATTATTTCTAGTGAAGAAAGAAATCGTTGTACAGCCAGAGAAATGAAGGCAAGAATAATAAAATTAAAAAGTGGTCAATCTTCTTTATTTAATTCTGACACTGATAGGTGATTAATTCTAGAAAAAAAATTAAAACTGCTTTCCACCGAAACGATCAACTTCTGTAAATGTCATCATTGAGGTAAGCAGTAACATGTCATAACTAGTCTTAAGATTGTATTTTGTTCAATGTTGTAGGTTCAGTTTTGCTATTTGTTCACAGATCACTTTGAGGATCTGATGAAAGCTATACAGACTGTCCTCAGGAAAATGTACAACCTCAAATAAATAAAGAATGTTGCATAAATTGTTTCAAGTTAACCACTCCTGAAAGTAGCAACTCAAATGAAGCTTTTCTTGGCAATGGCTAGTTGAAAGTAAATAAGGCTCTTAAAAATGTATCAGTCCAATATTATTTGGTCCTTGGCTAAGTTTGATATTTTATGATAATAATAATTCCCCTACATGTTCTTTAAAGGAATTCATGTTCTGTATAAAAGTTATTTGTGAGCTTGAGCCATGAAAACAATGCTGAATGATTCATCAGTGCACAGAACCTAACTCAATCCAGCGGAGGTTACATGTGTAGCAGGCACTGTGCTCTAGAGCCCTGGCTCCCAAACTGTGCTGAAACACCAGGGGTGATGCAAGCTCAAGTGGTTCACAGTTTCACGTCAGATTGCACCGTATCCTTTTCAGAGACATTGTAACTTTGTAAGGCTGGGTTCTGGCATTTGCTGATAAAAACGAAGTACTGCATGAAAATCAGCATGGAGCAGGAAATGGCTTCTGGTCTGATTCCCAAGGCTTGAGAAATTGCATTATATAATACCGAACAAATGCACTTATCCCATTTGTAAGTAACTGTGGTTATTTAAGAATGAAATAAATGTCATTTTCTCCTTCAATTTGTATTTTTTTTTATAAAACTATTAAATCGATAGTATTAGTATTATTTACTGTTTTGGGGGCCTAACTATTTAATAAATGGAATTATCAGGTAGTTTCTTTTGTTTATGGCAACAATGAAAAATGGCTAAAATATTAAGAGAATCCTGAACCAAAAACATTTGCAAATGACTGGTCTCAGGGGGGAACTGTCTTGAATGAGACCCAATCCTTGCTTCCAGTTGCTTTGCCTTAAAAAAAACAAAAGTAAGATTCCAATAGACAGGAAAGAGGAAAAGCATTCTGTAGAAGGGAATAGCATGAATGGTGGCTTAGAGGCATAAAATAAACATTTTGTTTGAGTTATAGGAAGAACACCAGTAGCTTGGCAGGAGGAAGGGCAAGGAGTGGCAAGACATGACCATGGTGGAAGATCTAGAGCTTTTTACCTTGAACAATGACATTGATAGCTTCTAGTACAGAAGTGATTTGATCGGAATTGCAGCTTAGAAAGCTAATATTTAAAGTGGCATGAAAGATGAGTTAGAGATTGGGTGTAAGGGACAAAGAGGTATTGAAGATGACTGTAGTTTCCGGCTTCAATAAGACCTCTTTTTGCACAAACTGTGTATTATTAATATATTTATTGATAGTATCTAGCACAAGCATAATAGTATCTTCCCAGAAAAGGGAAGAACTGAATAAATTTTGAATTGTGATATCTGGGGGATGGGGGTGGTGGGTACAGAGAAATAGCTCCTGGTAACCATGGAGAAATATCCCACTGGGCAGGATAGAGGTCAAACTTACCGTGTCAATTTGGGAGTCATCCATGTAGAAGTGAAGAAATCGACAAAATGAAATTTCACAGAGAGCAAATATAGACTAAAAAGAGAAGAAGCGCAGATGCCTGGGGAGCAGATACCTGGGGATCCCATCACCAGGAATGGGGGACAATCTGTCAGTGCAAGGGTTGGAGAAGATGGAGGGGAGCAGGGGTGAGAATGAGAGGGAGCATTCCCACAGGGGTGGCTCTCAGGCTGGGGGACAGCCTGTGACACCACAAGGAGCAGGGCAAACCCTACAGGGAGGCTACACGTGTGGTGACTGGCAAGTCCTTGGTTGCTCTGAAGAGGCAGCATGAGAGAGACTCTGCTGGAGAATTTGATGGTGCAGTGGATCTAGAGTGAGAGCTTTAGGCAAAAAGAAGTTTGAGGAAAGATGGTTTTATGGTAAGAGCAACATGAAGGGAGAATCCAGTACCAAGGAATTTCTATGGACAAACAGGTCCATATACAAGGAGAGAAAGTGGTGAGTCAGATTTCCAAAGACGAGAGAAGGAAGGGGTATTTAAACAACATGAGTTCCCTTTCTCTTAACATCCCCTGTTCTTTCCCCCTTGATCTTCACACAGATCCTGAGCAGGCTGAGGAAGGTGTTGCTGGGGGGTCAGGGGCTCTCACAGTGAGGACAGGGCCACATAGAAGCAAAGACTGGCTAAGGGGGCCATCAGTTCGTCTGTGAGGGTCAGGGCCCAGAGGCAGGAGGAGGGGCACACCACAGGGGGTGGGAGATTTCTCACAATCAGGAAGATTGATCAAAGAAGTAAATAAACCAAGGATAAGGGGAGCTGGTTTGCTCACTTTACAAATATGTAGAAAAGTAGAATGAACCCTGTGGTTTGGGACTGGAATTGAAAATATGACTATAAAGACATAGATTGCAATACATAGAGTGTATATAGAAACAAACATAGGTATAATTATGTGTGTATTTATGTTATAATTTCACACAGGTGTCCCCTAGTTCTGGCCATCACTCCATCTGTGAGGGTCAGGGCCCAGCGGCCCTGATTTCTCACAATCAGGAAGATTGATCAAAGAAGTAAGTTAGCTTTTAAACAGCATCTTCACCAGAAGAAACCAGGTAAAATGGCTGGTGCCAGGGCTGTGGGCAGGGAAGGATAAGATGAAACCAGCATCTGATATGCCAGAAATCCAGAAGGTGCTTATGGAGGACTTGTCACAGTGACGCAGAAGCCAACTTACAGGAACTTCCTCTGGCAAAAATGGTGACAAGTTGAGATCAACAAAATTGTAATAAAAGATTATACCCATTAAATAAAAGAGTCCATGCAAATGCATAGATAAATAAATTGATTGATTGAAGGTTTGATGAGGAACAGGGTATTTACATAGTTCGGGAGTATCTCCCCACAGAATGCTGATTAACTACAAGGAACAAAGAGTAGCCCTTGAAGAGAAATGCAGTCAACAGCTCTGTGATCCAACAGTCCAAGTGAACGTCATCAGTTACAGGTCAGACGGGGATCCTGGGCCCGAACAGAATACATATCACTTCTGTGACATTTCCACTAAAGACAATGAACTGGAATCTAATCATCAGGAAACATCAGACAAACTCACATTGAGGGATATGCTGCAAAATAATCTCCCTGAAATCTTCAAACACATCAAAACCTACTAACAGGGCATGGAAGTCAAGGCATGACTCAGGAATGTTCCAGACTGAAGGAGATAAAGAGACACATCTAAATTTAACATAAGTGCCTCCCAACTGGACCATTGTTGAGACAACTGGGTAAATGTGAATGGCATCTGAGGATCAGATGGAACAATGAATGAATCAGCGCAGATTTCCTGAATTTGGTGGTTGAATCCTCTTTGTCTGGAGAATGTCCTTGTTTGTAGAAATATACTTTAACGTTGAGGGGTGATGTAATGAGGGTATGTTTGGCAACTTATGTTCAATTGGTTTGGGGAAAAAGTACTTAATTGTGCATGTACCACTCTCATATATGTTTGTGATTGTTTCAGAATTTTGAAAAGCATTTTTAACTTAAAAAAAAAAAACCCACATACTTGGTGCTTTTGCCCTCTGCCATTGCCATGAAGAGCTTCTCCGTAGGTAGCTACAACCCTTTCAGCCTGGCCTCTTAAATGAACACACAAGGGGCAAACAGGAGGCCAGTCAGCCCCCCGGGGCTAAATGCATATCTTCAGTTTGAAGCAAAGCTGTGAGGCCAAGCCCAGCCAGGAGCAGCAGAGCCAGAGGTCATTCATAAATGCAACCCCAATTGTGAAGTTGGAACAACTTTTAGTACAGATGGAACATTGTAGTGCAGAGATGTGTCACCAAGGGAACTGCAGCCTCTTCTATGATTAACAAATCACCTGGCAGATTGAGGAAACTGATAGACATGTAATACTATTGGTGCTGCTGCAGCCACACTCAGAGCCATGCTCTACCTACAGTGGTGGCACCAGCAAAATGGAGGTGACCCAGCATCTGGGCACTGGGTCTCTGTCACTGCCAAAGAAAAGCAGCCCTCTTCACACCTCTGCTTAACAACAGAAACAGCGGTAACAGCAAAACCACAGCCACTGCTGCCAAACTGCATGTAAGTGCACCTGATTAGCCAGACCTAAATTTCCTCCTTGTCATTCTCTCCAGGGGAATCTCAGAAATGTAGTTTTCAGGGTTCAAACCTCAGAATCACAGGAAAACAAGCTAGAAGGAGGAGATGGAAGGAGGAGAATAAAGGAGGGAGGGAAGAAGGAGAGAGAAGAAAATAATAGATTATAGTTTATTTAAACATTGGAATACTACACAGCAACGAAATCAAATGAAGTAAAACTGAGAAAATCAATCTATGTAAATCTGAATGTAATAATGTATAAAAAAGGAAATCATAAAATGCAGTTGGATACCATTTGTATATGATTAAAAACACTGCCAAGCAGCAATCACATTCGTCTTTTAAAGGAAACACAATTGTGTAGTAAATTTCTATAAGAACGCATTGGAAGGATATGTTATATTTATTTACCTTTTGGGAGGGATGACCATGGGAAAATGACCTTGACGAGAGTACCAGGGTGTCTCAGTTATCTGCTGCTACATAACAGATCATCCCAAACCTCGTGGCTTTCCACAGCTGCGTATTTGCTCATGGTTTCATGGGCTGACACCTGGGCAGGGCTCAGCTGAGATGATTCATCTGCTCCACGTGCTGTTGTCTGTGCTCTCACACAGGTCTTGGACCAGGTGGGTTGTCAGCAGGGACTTGCTGTTCCCAGACGTCCTCACTCTCAGTTCTGGGCCCTCAGCTTTGATGCCTGCACCTGTCCCTCTCTTCTTGAACTCTCTCATCCTCAAGGAGCCCAGATGGGGCTTGTTCACAAAGTGGCAGTGTTCTGAGACAGTGAGAGAGGGAGCTGAGAGGCTTCTGTCTAAAGGCCAAGGCCTAAAGGTCACATGATATCATTGTACCACAGCTTGTTGTTCAAAGCAGTTATGAAGCCAGCCTAGAGTCAAGGGATGGAGAAATAAACTCTTAATAAGCAGCACTGCAAAGAATTCACATCCACATTTGGTGTATCACGCAGAAGCTCCCAGTGGGTACTTATTAGTTAAATAAATCTAGCAACAGCTGTACGATTTGACAATACTGGGTAACAAAGTTTTTTACTACATTATTTCCTATATTTGTTTGTTATGTTTGAAATATGACTGTACATGCATTTAATGCTTTGTGAAGCCCTACAATTGTTCAGGTTCTTCCCTTTTCAGACCCTGATTATCCAGCTATCTTTTCATTCTAGCATACAGTACACAGGCTTCCAAAGAATTCTCTTTGCAATTAAAAAAAAAAAGCCAACTATATTTGAAGAAGAGTTTTCTTTGTATAATAGGAGTTGGTGGCTGAAATTGGTGCTTCTGACATGTGCATTTTAAACATCTCTTTGTTGCCGCTGTTTTTTACAGAGGCCAAAGAGACTCTTCAGCTGAACTCTGCCCATAATTAAGATTCAGAGATTTATAGATAGAGGGTGAACTGGGGTAGCCCTGGTGGGAGCCGGATTACAGAGGGGAGGGTGATGCTCTTCTCCCCCAGCCGTAAGGGGAAGAGAGCACTGGCACAGCACAGCAGACTCCTCAGCAGGGCCTCAGTGTGAAAGGAGTCATGGTCCATAGCACCACGTGGTAGCTTGTACCGAAAATGACCACAGGCCAGCCTATGCAGCAAGAAGAGAAGAACCATTGGGAATTGAAAGGGCTACTTTGCTAAGGGCATTGCTTTGGGGCTCAAGCAATCATGTTTGGGAATCCCCAAACTTATAAGAATGTAGGAGTGTTTTTCTTCTCAATTATTTACACAAGATACATTGAAACCCTGACACCCAAACCATATTGATGCTTCCCAGTACCATCAAGACAGGGTAGGGAAAATCCCTCTTATCAATAATATTGGAGGTGGTGGCCACATGAAAGTCCCACAGCCTCAGAGGGGAAATAGGGGGCTGTTCAGACTTGGGGGTGGACCAGGTACCAGGCCAGTTTGTGCACTCACACCCATGTAGACACAGCCATGGAATTCCCAGAAATATTTTAAGAGGAGGGCACTATGAAAAGCATCTTCCTCTAGTCAAGGAAATGGGGGGCTTGGGTCCATTGAGATTGGAGTTTTAATCAACTGAAGAGACACTGATTCTCAATAGCTTTAGACAATAACATTGCATTTGTATTTTCTTAGCATTAATGCAACTGACATTTAGCGTCTCTTTAATTACAAGATGTTTATGGCATCTATACAGAACTCATTTCAAATTCTAAAGCCTCAGGACACTGAAAACATGTTTAGAATGTGCTTTCTTTTAAGTACCGGATTTAGTGAGACTATTCCAGAATGCAGCCTGCCCCTCCACCACCATTGGGTATTTGTATAGCTGTTTCTTTTTTCTTTTCTTTTCTTTTTCTTTTTTTTCTTTTTTTTTTTTTTTGAGACAGAGTCTTATTATGTCACCCTCAGTAGAGTGCAATGGCGTCACAGTTCACAGCAACCTCCACCTCTTGGGCTTAAGCAATTCTCTTGCCTCAGCCTCCCAAGTAGCTGGGAATACAGGTGTTACTCAATGATTGTGATGATGACAATGATGACCACCAGCTGCTTCAGCGGCTCCAGTGTCCTTTCCTCTTATTTGTTTTATTAACTCACAATGATTCTTAAATTATTCTATTTTTGATTAGCTTATAATGTATAATTTACACATGAGATTCAGTCATTTTAAATGTGCAACTTGAAGGTTTTTGACGAGTGCATAAGATATCCACCACCACAATCATGACACAGACATTTACATCATCCAAAAAAGTTTTCTTGCTCCCTTTGCTCTGGCAACCCCTGATCTACTTTCTATCACTATAGCTTAACCTTTTCTAGAATTCATATAAATGGAATCATACAGGAAGTAGTCTTTTGTGTCTGGCTTTTTCACTTAGCACAGGCACCTCAAACTGCAGCCCACAGGCCACATGCAGCCCGCCTAGGACATTTATCGGGCCCACTGGGTGTTTTTGCCACCACTGCCTGTCCTGCTTAGCCCCTGACTCATCCCAGGGCCTGCAGTCCAGCCCTCCAATGGTCTGAGAGACAGTGAACTGTCCCCCTGTTTAAAAAGTTTGAGGACCCCTGACTTAGCATAATGCTTTAGTGATTCGTCCTTAATGTTGAGTGTCTCAGTAGTTTATTCCTTTTGTTGCTGAATATTCCATTGTATGGATGTACCACAATTTGTTTATTCATTCACTCATTGAAGGACAGTTGAGTCATTTCAAGTTTTTGACAATTATTAATAGAGCAGGTATAAATATCTGTGTGTTGGTTTTTGTGTTCAACGTAGTTTTTATTTCTCTAGAATAGTACAGGTTGAGCAACTGAAATCTGAAAATCTGAAATCCAAAATGCTCTAAAATCTGAAACTTTTTGAGGGTGGTGCCTGTGGCTCAAGGAGTAGGGCGCTGGCCCCATATACTGGGTGGTGGTGGGTTCAAGCCTGGCCCCGGCCAAAACTGCAAAAAGAAAAAAAAATCTGAATCTTTTTGAGTGTTGCATGACACCACATGTGGAAAATGCCACACATGACCTCATGTGACAAATCACAGTGAAAACACAGGTGCAGGCAGACACAATACTTCATGCTTATTGCACTCTGGGAGGCCAAGGTGGGAGGATCCCTTGAGCTCAGGAGTTTCAGACCAACATGAGCAAGAGTCAGGTATTGTGTTGGGTGCCTATAATCCCAGCTACTCAAGAGGTTAAGGTGAAGGATCTCTTGAACCTAAGAGTTTGAGGCTGCTGTGAGCTAGGCTGATGCCACAGAACTCTAGCCTGAGGAACAGAGTGAGACTCTGACCAACCAATCAATAAACAAATAAAATTAATGCAGGTGCACAAAATATGGTTTATTTAGCGTCCCCAGGAATAAAAGACTCTCCTAATCCCCCTTGTCTGTGATATATCTTTTCTGTACATGCCCCTGAAGGGTAATAAGATGGCACAAGTACAGCCTGGGGGCATCTATGACAGGTTCCCCATGATCCCCCACATGGGACCAAGACCTACATGCATTACTCACAGGTTTTTTTTAACTTATTCTCTGCAGTGTGTTATAAAGACATTGTTGAAAATGTCAAAAATTCCATGCCTGCAGATACCCCTATGGGTAACAGTGATGAGAAAAAGAAATGTTTCTATTTATCTATAGCACAGAAAGTCAAGTGTTAGAAAAACTGGACAGTGGTCTAAGGTGTTATAATCACCACCACTTCTGACCTGAAGAAATAGAGGGATAAACTGTTCAAGATCCATGATCAGAAAAGTAAATGAAAATTAGAAAAACATCATATAAAGCTAAATATGAAGATCTTGTTCATGTATTGAAAGAGCAGATATCAGTATTGCAATGACTGCTGAGAACACATGCTACTTACTGGCGTGCTGATCATGAAAGAAGCAGAGATTTATCATGTGAACTGAAAATTGAAGGGAACTGTGAATATTTAACAAGCTGGCTGTAGAAATTGAGAAATACACAGCATTACTTTCTTAAAGATTTGTGGTGATAAAGCATCTGCTGATCATGAAGCAGTGGAGAAATTCATTGATGAGTTTGCCAGGGTCATTTCTGATCAAATTCTGATGCCAGAACAAGTCTGTAATGTTGATGAATCATCAGTGTTTTGATGTTATTGCCCCAGAAAGACACTGAGTACAGTTGATGAGACAGTCCCCAGGTGGGAATTAAGAATGCCAAGGACGGAGTAACTGTCCTGGGCCATGCTAATGCCGCAGGCACACATACGTGTAAACCTGCTGTGATAGGCAAAGGCTTGTGTTCTCACTATTCTCAGGAAGTGAATTTTTTACCAGTCCAATATAATGCCAACAAAAAGGCATGAATCACCAGGGACAGTCTTTCAGATTGGTTTTACCAACATTTTGTACCTGTGGCTCATGTTCGCTGCAGGGAAGCTGAAAGGGATGATGCTGCAACGGTTTGTTATTTCTTGACAACTGCTTTGCCCATCCTCTAGCTAAAATTCTCAGCAAAAATATTGTCTATGCCATGTACTTTTCTTCAAATGTATCATCATTAATTCAGCCATCTGACCAGGATTTCCTTAGATCAATGAAGAGCAAATGTGAAAACACTTTCTTGAAGAGGACACTAGCAGTCAACAGAAGCATGAGTGCAGAAAGTTCCCAAAAGGAGTTTGGCGTGAAGGATGCTGTATATGCTGCAGCCAATAATGGGAACACAGTGACTTAAAGACACAGTTGTGCGTGTCTGCATAACCTCTGGCCTATGATTATGTGCAGAGCCGGTGATGAACAAGGTGGTGACTTTGAAGGATTCTGTATGTTAAGTGAGAAAAAGATAATGTCTGACCTCCTTACATATGAAAAAGCATCTAACTTTAGAGTCCATAAGTGAGCTGGGGAAAGTGAATAGCGAAGTTTTTAACATTGATAGTGAAGTTCTATTTGTTCATTCATTGATCGGTGACCAAATAGCCGAAATGGTTCTGAATCAAGTTGCATTAATAGTGACAATGAACAACCTAATTCTAGCCCAAGAATATGGGAAGGGGGTGGAGGAGGGGAGGGGAGAAGGGAAGATGGGTGGAGGGAGGGTGATTGGAAAGATCACCTCTATGGTCTGTCTTATAAGGGTATAAGTGAATCTTTCTAAAACTAGAGTACAAATGTCTTAACACAATAACTAAGTAAATGACATAAAGTCTATGTTAACCAGTTTGATGAATATTTCAAATTGTATATGAAAACACTACACTGTACCCCATGTTTGCATTAATATACACAGCTATCATTTAATAAAAAAAAAAATAGTGACAACAAAGGTGATGTTGTTAACACTGCAAAAAACATCCCTATAAACAGCCTGGTGAAAATGCATGGTGGGCTTAGTGAAGGACTAATGCAGAACAAGAAGTCATGTCAGTTCATAGAATCAAAGAGATATTTCTTAGACAAAAACTGGTGTTAGTGAAGCTGATGACTCTGGAGGAAACATTTTAAAAATCCATCAAGCGGAACACTTCCCCATCCCTAGAGGACCCACTCTCTGGTCCCTCAACTGCCTCTGATGCTTCTTCTCACCTGAAAAAAAAAAAATACAGTGTGTGGCAACCTTGAATCCAAACACAGCACCATCGAGACTGCAAGCTTGCCTCTGATTGTTGCTGCCGTTGTTTAAGAGCTGATGGGGTGTTCTGGGGGAGCCTGTGTGCTGCACATTGACCCTGAACACATTATTTTTTTCACTGCATTAATGGTATGTCATATTTTTAGTGTTAAAGTACTTAAATACACATGAGTGGAAAAAAATCATTGCTTATTGGTAGCATGTAAATTCAGAGCCAGGAATGATGATGGTGCCGAACAACCACATGAGGGCCACTTGGGTGGCTGATATAGTAGTGATGGCTTTGTTTTCTGATGGCTCAGTGTGCACAAACTTTGCTTTGTGCATAGAATTATTATATAATGTAAACAATTACCCTGTGGCTATGTCCACAAGATGTATATGAACCAAATGGATTTTGTGTTTAAACTTGGGTCTCATCCCCAGGATACCTCATTATGTATATGCAAATCCTTGAAAATCTGAAAAAAATCAGACTCTGAAACACTTGTGGTCTTGAGTATTTTGGATAAGGGCTACTCACCCTGTACCCAGGAGTGTAATAGCTGGTCACAAGGAAAGTAATATTTGTTTGTAAGACATTGCTAAACTTTTTCACTTTGCATTTCCATCTGTACTGTATGGGTTGGTAAGTAGAACCCTGCTAAACTGTATTTCAGGACAATCAGGAAAGGAAGAGGAAAAAGGAGCAGAGGTGGAGGAATGCAACAGAACCTTGTTCTGAAAACAAAATCCGCTACCCTGGGAGAACTGCAGGCATTAGGTACTTTGTTCAATCTTGAAACAAGTGTGAAAAGGAAAAAATTTGGTGATAAAGAAGCAATTGTCACTTAAAAATAGAAGCAAATATTTGCTGAGATAAAAGGAATTATAGACTGTGAAAATGGCCTGTGGCAGAGAGAGTTGGAAGAAAAATAAGCCTTGTTCAGTAAACAATCCAACAGCAAGGAAGGCTAAAGAGAGAAAATTGTTCAATATAGGATGTTTTCCTCCTTGCTTTTTTTTTTTTGTATTAGGATAGCTGCAGTGTGCTCTTGTTATTGGTTAAGTGATTCATGCTGTTACTATTAAAGAGTTATTAATATGCATCTATGGCATGTATTTATAGGAGGGTATATATTGCACAGTGCGGCGTTTCGTAAACCCTAGTGGGTGTGGGAATCACCTGGGGATCTTGTCAAATGCAGGTTCTAATTCAGCAGGTCTGGGAAGGGCCTAAGCTTCTGCCTTTCTACAGAAGTCCTAGGAGAGGAAAATATTGCTGGGCTATAGAGATGCTGTCAGACCACAGGGGTTCAAATCCTGCCTCGAACATTAACAGCTGTGTAAAGCAGGACACATTTCCTCACCTCTCTACGTCAATTTTGTTATCTGTAAAATGGGGACAATAGCAGCATGCAGGTATTCCCAGGGGTGTGGTGAGGATTGCACGAGTAGCTATATGTCAAGTACAACGTAGTCTTTGAGTTTGCAGTAAGTTCCAACATCCAAGGCAGTCCAATGTCTAACAGCTTTAAACCAAATTGATTGAATCCTGCAGTCTGTTAGCTCCTCTTAGGTCCTGTGCCACAGTTCTCGTGGCAGCCACTGGTTCTGCTAGTTGTGCTAATTAAGGGAGCCCATTCAGAGCCACTAGACTGAGACTGCCTGGGAAGAAGAAAACCCACTGAAAGGATGTCAAAGAGAGAGAGATTAACCATGTGATGTGCTGCACCTGATGGAAGTGTCACGGGTTCAGCCCCATGGGGTGACAATAGATATTTCTACATGCAGGAGTAGTGCTGGGAAGGTGCTCAGACTGTGCATTTGAAAGAATTTCCAGTCTAACCCAAGGGCCCCCTTGACAGCTGAGAGAGCTGCACCAATGTGCCCTTCTCTCCACGAGAACCGGGCAGTGGCTGAGCCACACCAGCCAGTGAATAGACCCTGTAGTGTTGTTTGCATCCTGCCCCTTTAATCTGCCTCCAGCACCCCTGTAGACGTCCTAATTGGTGCTCTGGATGCAGCCCTCTTTGGCCTGTCTGCTCAGTTCTGTGTACACGGCCGCTTTCATCTCCCCGCTTGCTTGGCACATTGCTCTATTCTCACAGTTTTCTGATGTTAAAAGCGGCTTGTAGAGCTTGGATGATCTTCATACCATTTCTGCCTCCCTGTTAGTAACTGTACTAGAAAAACAGCTGTTAATCTCAATTAGGTTTTGATTGCTAATTAGCAGCTACCTATCAGGATCAAGCAGCCCTCTTCCTGGGCCCTTCAGCTATTTCTCATGCAACGGGTACACTTGGTTTCCATGAGAACCGTTTAGCTAGATGCCTCCTCAACCCAAACTGCCACCTCTTCGGTGGCTTTGATAATATCTCTCAGAGGTTCTTGTCCACTTCCTTGTCTTCTGGTTTTCTTCATTTCATTGTCCAGCTGGAGTTCCCAAAGAAAGCCATTCTCTCGCCATTGTCTTTACAAGTGTGTCTTGGAAAGGGCAATCAGGGGATTCAGAAGTCCAATCTCAGGTTTAGAACCTAAGCTATAAAAATGAGTCCTTGTAGAATACATGATCTCCTGCCTGAATCCTGTTTACCTATATCAAGAGTTGGCAAACTATGGCACAAGGGCCAAATCTGGCCTGTTGCCAACTTTTAAATAAAGTCTACGGGAACATAGCCCACAACCTCGCACGTCACCTGTGGTATGACATCTATCATGTTACAACCGCAGAGTAGTGGTGGCAGAGACTGCACAGCCCACAAAGCCTGAAATATTTACTACCTGGTCCTTTACAGGAAAAGTTTGCCAAGTCCTGACAAATGTCTTTGTTTTTCAAAGTATAATAGCAGCATCAGCATCGCCTGGAAACTGAAATTTTAGAAATTAAAATTCTCAGGCCCCACCCCAGACCTACTGAACCAGAAACTTGGAGGGCACAGTCTAGCAATCTAACTTTTTCAAAAATTTATTTAAAAATATTTTGTTGACAAAGAGTATATATACCTTTACATTATACATATTGAAGGTGTACAGCATGATGATATGGTGTGCATGTATACCGTGTAATGATTATAATGATGAAATTACTTAACACATCCATCACCGCCTATGCTGTACATTAGATCTCTAGAACTTGATCATCTTCTATCTTTTATATAATTTCTAAGAATTTTGTTTCTTCCATCATAACTTGCTGTATTTTATGTATGTAGCACTCTCACAACTATTTTCCAAGGCTGTTAAGCTCTTTAACATTTTTTCTTCTTTTTCTCTAGTAACTGTGTTTCCTCCCAAGTTGATTCTGGTTGGTCTTTATCTTTTTTTTCTCAGACTGTTACAGGGGTACAGATGTTTTGGTTATATGCATTACTTTTGTGTAGTTTGAGTGAAGGTTACGATTGTGTCTATCTCCCAGATAGTGTGGGTTGTACATCTTAGCTATGAATTTATCCTTCACCCTGCTCCTCCCACCCACTTGATTTTCACTGAATTTTACTACCATGTGCGCACATATGTGTAGATCACTTAGTTCCATTTTAAAAGTGAGCATGTGTGGTGTTTGTTTTTCCATTTTGTGATACTGCACTTAGGAGGATGGTCTCTAGTTCCATCCAGGTTGTTACAAAAGGTATCACTTCACCACTTTTTTTTAAGGTTGAGTATTACTCCATAGTATATGCATGCCACATTTTATTAATCTGCTCATGGATTGATGGGTGCTTGGGTTGTTTCCACATCTTTATGATTGTGCATTGTGCTGCTGTAAACACTCAAATGCAAGTGTCTTTTTTATAGAATGGCATTTTCCCCTTTAACTCTTAGTCTTCTATTCATTTTTGAGTTTGAGAGCCTACTCTAGACTCAAGTTTGACTAAGTATGGCCCATGGCCAAATACAGCCCATCTGCTACTTGTTTTTGTAAATAAAGTTTTATTGAAAACCAGTGATGCGTATTCTGATATGTATTGTCTGTGGCCAGTTTTTGATGTCTATTTTTGTGCTGCAGTGGTAGAACTATTTGTAACAGAGAATTGAACTGCAAAGCCAAAAGTATTTATTCTCTGACTCTTCGGAGAAAACAATGACTGCTCTAAACTGAACACAAAGTTTTCATAGCCAAATAGCGTATTTATTTAACTATTGGTGAGTAACAACTCCAAACACAGGTCAGTGGAGCAGGCGAGATGGGGACAGATGGTGAAGTGGCTATTTTAACTTCTGAATGAGCAGACTCACCTGATGACTAAATTATATTCTGAGACATATGCCTGTTTCCTCAGCCCCACGCAACTCTTGGAGTGCCTTTGGAAGACCTACAACTTCAGGGAGCCATATTATGAAAAAATCATTCTCCCCTCATAGCATTGAAAAAGTAAGAAATTCTCAAGCTCCGATGCTTGTCCCTTCAGCATCAGCATTCATTTTAGGAGCTCCCCTCACCCTAGAAAGAATGTTTATGTATTTATTTATTCCTGGAACTTTATCCTGAGGGTTAATGCCCTTACTGAGCCCTGATCAATGTCAAGAACAACATGTGGAAAGGAGGTCTACTGTCCCAGCTGCTTGACATGTAGACCTTTGTGTTATACCTGCTGAGTATCCCAGCACCTTCTCAGCATCTGCATTTGACTATGAACATGGTGCTTCCTTAGTACAAACATTCTCAAATTTTATGTGCATCAGAATCACCTGGCCAGCTTGTTGAAATCCAGATTGGTGGGGGTCAGGGGTGGGGTGGAGGTGGGGGAGTGTGTCCAGAATTTCAGATTTGAGAAGTCTGGAATGAGATTACTGCTGCTGCTGCTGGTTGAGGATCTGCCCTTCAAGAAGTCCTGTTTCAGGGGTACGTTGCACCTGGAAAGCATCTCTCTCTCTCTCTCTCTCTCTCTGGCTCTCTCTCGTCTTTATGTTTTGCTTTGAGCTGTGGTTCCCCAGCTTCCATCTTCTGAACTTCATCGATTTCTAATACACCAGTAGTACTTACTTTGTTTGTTTCCTGACAGATTTTACTCTTTCAAACAACTCTTCCTATCACTTCCATAGGCACTGGGGAAAGGAGGAGAGACAGACACATATACTTCATTTTGTATTGTGTTCTAATCTTCCTTTGTGAATTCTTCCTCTTCAATTCTGGTTAAAGAAGACTTTTCCTTCTATATTTACTTGTAGCATTATCAATGAGTTAATTGTCACTCATTGCAATTTATTTTAGAGTGATAATTTCCAACTCTGTTTTTCCAGATAGCTATCCATGTGTCCCAGTGCCGTTTATTCAATAAACATTCTTTTTTTCCCCACTGATTTGTGATGCCACCTTTAATAGATACTAAGTTCACATCTATACTGGAGTCCATTTCTGGGCCATCAAATCCATTACATCGATCTGTCTGCCAATTCCTTTGTCAGTAGCATACTGCTTTAATTATTGAAGTTATTTTATCTGTAGGGTAAATTCTCTTTCATTAGTCTTTACTTTCAATATATTTGTGGCTAATTTTGCCCTTTATCTTTAAAATCACCTTGTCACTCTCCTCTCCCAAGCTTGGATTTCTAGTGACTTTAGAAATCTATTAAGCATTTTGTGAAATATTGGTATCACTTTTCCAGTGCAAAAACATATCAATTTATTCATGACTCCTTTTATGTATCTCAAACTTTCATAGTGTTTTGCAAATATGTCCCATATTTCCCTAGAGATTTTCTTTTTTATTATTAAAATAATGAAATGGGACTTTATTTTTCATTCCAGTTTCTTTTAAAAATGTTTTTAAATTTAAGGGGTACAACTGCAATTTTGTTACATGGATTATTGCACAGTGATGAAGTATATCCATCATCATTATAGTTTCTTATTCTCATTTTGATAGAGATTCGGGGGTGGAGAGAACATTTGCAAAAAGCCCTTTTTTGTAATAAGAGAATTTGATGTGAATCGGGAGTTTTGGCTCATGAAAGTGGGTTTTATTTTGGATTTCCACATGTTTGAATTCATGGCCATGCTTGCTGGTTCTTGACTTAAAACCCATAATAATGGGCTCGCATTATACTGAATTTTTACAATAAAACAAAAAGAATGTTAAAAATCGAATAGTGACAGAAAGGTAATTCATAGTTAAGTCGCCCTCCCGTCGCTGGGGACAATAGAGTATCAGAAGCGCACAATTAAGCCAAAGCTCTCCTTTTCCTTTCAGCCAAGGCCAGTTCACTCAGTGTCTAGCTATTAAAAGAACATGTCAGCCCCTTAACTATCTTCTTTAATTTAGTTGATGTTCCCAAATGATCTTTCCAATTTTGCATGATGTTTTGCATATTGCCTTTAGTTCACAAAACAGAATGTATTCTTCAAGTAATAAAATCTTATTCTGGTACTAAAATTCAGTCAGGCATGCCCTGAATATATCCTAACATGAAAATGCTGCTTCATAATACTTGGGGATATATAAAACTTAAAGAAAAAACTATCTTGGAAGAGAAGCTTACTTAGAAAGTTAAACAACCCTAAATACCAGAGAGAGAGAGAAACAAAACCCCAAAGCTTAAAGCATCCGTCGGATCTAAAGTATTTCATCAAATCTAAGACACTACCAATTATAAGACACGCCATTATTTTGTGTACTCAAAAGAGACAGGATTCTATCAAATAAACTATATCATGCTATAGACAGTAGGATTTATCCACGTTTTAGAGATTTTTAAATTTGGGGGAAATGTGCTTCTTAGAATCAATGATATAAGTTGGAATGCTTTGGATTATAATCAGCAGGAATTTGGTTTAGAAATGTGTTGGCTCACATGCTTGGAAACCAATTGGAAGGTCTGGATTTAGGGAGGGGCTTATCCAAATGTTAGTATTGTCACTAAGGCTCCACTCTCCCGTCACAGGATCAATTTCATCCCAAGACTGATATCCCTTGTAGGCAAAATACAGGTGGCAGCAGCAAATGGGCTACAGAGTTCTGTGTTCACATTGGCTCAAAGGCAAAGGATCATTTCTAAACTATCAAAAAGAAAATTTTCAGATGTCACTAGCAAACTTCCCGTTATATTCTAAACAGGTCAACTCCAAACTGAGTCACTCTCTCAACCTTGAACTATTGTGTAGAGCAGTGTTGTCCAATCTTGTAATGATTTACTGTTGTGCTCACTTGCAGAGGCAAATGGATCCCCCACCCCAATTTGGTTCAGATGTTAAGACTGATAATGCTCCACCCCCAGGAAAGTACAAAAAGTTTCATACCTTCTTAACTGAGCTCTCTGGGAGAGAGCAAGGCAGGCCTCTCAAACATGGCCAGTGTGGCTTCCGAGAGCAGCAAGAGGAGACTGACCTGGTTTTTTATTGTGGTTAGGGGTAGGCATGACTTGAGAGTTTCTGGGAGTGAGCAGGATCTTGTGTGGTTTGTGTCTCCCATCAGTGCGAAAGGAGGGAGCACCTAGGTTTTCCTATCAGCTTGCCCACATTGGGGGGGGGGGGCACAAGAGGAAGAGAGAAGGAGGAGTGAGACTTAAAAGTTGCCAACAGTGAAATATCAAGAAATGGAGTGAGACTGCTCATTACACCTGCCAAAAGTGGTTGCTTACATTTACATTAATTAAAATTTAGTAAAAATTTTAAAATCCTATTGTTCAGTCGCACTGGACACTTTTCAAGTACTCAGCAGCCACATTTGGCAGGCTTACAGAACAGTCCCACCATTTCAGAAAATGCTACTGGACCATGCTGGTCTTAGAGGAGGGTGAGCAAACCGCAGCTCCCTCAAACAGGACTCCACCCGCTGTCTGTTTTCACACAGCCTGCTAACAAGAGTGGTTTTTACATTTTTTAAATGGTTAAAAAAAATCAAACAAAAAATGATATTTCATGATGTGAAAATTCTAAAAAATCAAATTTTAGTGTCCACAAAGTTTCATAGGAACCCTGCCGCGTTCCCTCATTCACATATTCTCTGAGCTGCTTTCATTCACATTAAAATGGCACAGGGAGCTGGGACAGAGATCATATGCTCGCAAAGCCTAAAATATTTACAATCTGACTCTTTACCGAAGACGTTTATGGACCCTACTCTGCAGGGAACAGGGTGGCCTGTTCTTCTAGGAGTGGTGGTCAGGTTCCCGGAGTCTCATCAGGTGTGTGGAGATCTCAAGGAACCCTGCACAAACTCTGAGATCTGCGAGGAAGGAGAAAACAGGGTGAGAGTCTGGACAGGCCTCCGACCATGCCCAGTACCCCCAACAGAAAGGCAATGAGCTGACAGGCTGTCTCTGCTCACACAAATACCATTTCTTCCTGTAGTATTACCACCTTTCCGCACTAATACACAATATTTGGATCCTATTTTATGTCCATGATTTCATTTAAGATCCCTGCTTTCTCAGTCCTGAAATAGAAATTTTATATTCACTCATCTCATTTCATCATTGCTTCTGGTATGCACGAGATACAAAATGTCAAACCAATTCTTTGTGCCACAACCTTCATCCTCACCTTCTCTGCCTCCAGGTCTCTCCTTCTCTCTCTCTTTCTCTCATCTCTCTCCGCCCTCCCATCCTCTGCCTCCTGTTTTTCTGTCACATACTTGAATTTCTTACTTCAAAAGGCTCCTGCCTAATTAACTTTGGTCAGGTAATTTGGAAAAGCCATACCCAGTAAAAATGTGAGTTTTTAAAATTAGAAATTATTGATCTTTTAATCTGTAGAAATTTAATCATTACCTATTCATGAATTAACTTTCCCTCCCCCTTAGGACACACATTCTAGAATATGCACAAGAGCGTATTTAGTTGAAGTTACGAGAACAAGTTATTAAAATATCTTTTTTTAAAGACTATTTATAGAGCAGTTTTAGGTTGACGTGAAAAAATTGAACTTAGGTACAGAGATTTCCCGTATACACACCCCATACATGCATACCCTCTCCCATCATCAATATCCCCTACTAGAGTGGTACATTTGTTACCATCAATGAACATGTTGACACTTCATTACCACCCAAAGTCCATAATTAACCTTAGGGTTCACTCTGGACATTCTGTGGCTTGGACAAATGTATAATGACATGTATCCACCATTATCGTAACATACCGAGCAGTTTGCCCTAAATCCTTTTGCTCCACCTGTTCACCCCTGCGTCCCCCTAAACTTTACTTGGCAGCCACAGATATTTTTACTGTCTCCTTTGTTTTGCTTTTCCCAGAATGTCATATACTTGGAATCAGTACTTAGCCTTTTCATTTTGGCTTCTTTTACTCGGGAATATGCACTTAAGTTTCATTCTTATCTTTTTATGGCTTGATAGCACATAAGAAATGCCAAATAATAGTTCATTGTCTGGAGGAATCACAGTTTATTCATCCATTCACCTACTGAAGGTCATCTTGGTTGGCTTGCAAGTTTCAGTAACTATGAATCAAGCTGCTATAAACATATGTTTGCAAGGTTTTGTGTGGACACAGTTTTCAACTCATTTAGGTGAATATCTAGGAACATGGTTGCCAGATTATGTGGTAAGAATATGGCTAGTTTTGTAAGAACCTGCTAAACTGTATTCCAAAGTGGCTGTACCATTTTCCATTCCTGTTGCTCCACATCCTCACCAGCATTTGGTGCTGTCACTGTCCCAGATTTGGGCCATCCTCCCAGGTGTGTAGTGGCATCTTATTGATGTTTTGATGCACATTTTCCTGAGGGCATAAGGTATTGAGCATATTCTCATAAACTTGTTGCTATCTGTATACTTCTTTAGTGAGTGATCCATTAAGACTTTTTGTCTATTAATTGGTTGTTATTTTTCTTATGGTTGAGTTTTAAGAGTTTTTTTGTATATTTCAGGTAATATCCCTTTATCAGCTTTGTCTTTTGCAAATGTTTTCTCCCAGTTGATGACTTGTCTTTTCATTGTCTTGACAGTGTCTTTCACAGAGCAGAAGAATTTCAACATTAATGAAGTCCAGAAAATTAATCATTTCTTTGCTGAATTATATCTGTGACATTGTATATAAAAAATCATTGTGGCTGGGCCCAGTGGCTCATAACTGTAATCCCAGCACTCTGGAAAGTCAGCTCAGGAGGATCACTTAATTCTAGAAGGTCAAGACCAGCCTGGGCAACATAGTGAGACCCTGTCTTTAAGAAAAGAAAAATTAAACAGGCATAGTGACATGCACCTGTCCTAGCTACTCAGAAGGCTGGGGCAGGAAGATTGCTTGAGCCGAGGAGTTTGGTGCTGCCATGAATTATGATCATGCCACTGGCACTCGAGCCTGGGTGACAAAGCAAGACTCTGTCTCTAAAAAACAATTAACTAAATAGTCGTTGCCAAACTCAAAGTCATCTAGATATTCTTCTATGTTATCTTTTAGGAGTTTTGGGTTTTATATTTAGGTCTGTGATCTGTTTTTAGTTAATTTTTGTAATGGGTATAAAGTCTATATCTAGATTCATTTTTCTGGTAAGGGAGTTTCCAATTATTTAAGCACCTTTTTTTTTCTTTTTGCAGTTTTTGGCTGGGGCTGGGTTTGAACCTGCCACCTCCGGTATATGGGGCCTGGCCCTACTCCTTTGAGCCACAGGCGCTGCCCCAGCACCAATTTTTTAAAAGACAATCTATGTACCACTATGTTTCCTTCGTTAATACAATGCTTCCTCATTAAAGATCATTTGGTTATATTTATGTGAGTCTATTTCTGGGCTTTCAATTCTGTTTCATTGATTTATTTTTTCCAGTACCCTACTGTCTTGATTACTGTAGTTTTATATAAAGTCTTAAAGTTGAGTAGTATCAATCTCCTACCTTTGCTCTTTTTCTTCAATATCATGTCAGTTATGCTGGGTCCTTTGCCTGTCTGTATAAACTTTAGAATCAGTTTGCTAATATCTACAAAATGGGTTTGGCTCCCGTTGTTCAGTGGTTAGGGTGCTGGCCACATACACTGGGGCTGGCAGATTCGAACCCGGCCCTGGGCCTGCTAAACAATAATGACAACTACAACAACAACAACAGTAAAAGTAGCTGAGAGTTGTGGTGAGCACCTATAGTCTCAGCTACTTAGGAGGGTAAGGCAAAAGAATCACTTAAGCCCAAGAGTTTGAGGTTTCTGTGAGCTGTGATACAATGGCACTCAACCAGGGGTGACATAGTAAGATTCTGTCTCAAAAAAAAAAGGAAATATATAGATAGATAGATAGATAGATATAGATATAGACAGATAGATATATGTATATATATAATATCTCTACAACCATCAGAGTTTTGTAGGTTTCCTCATATAAATATTGTACACATTTTACTACCTTTAGATTTATATTCCATTTTTGGGGGTGCTAATGTGAGTGATGTTGTGTTTTTAATTCCAAATTCTTCTTCATTGTTGGTATATCGAGCAAGCAATTGACTTTTTAATATTAACCATGTATTGGTTATGATTTCCAAGAGTTTATTTGTTAATCTTTTTAGATTTTCTATATAGACAGTCATGTCATCTGGGAACAAAGTTAGTTTTATTTCCTCTTCCTTAATCAACATACCTTTTATTTTATTTTCTTGTCCTATTACACCAGCTAGGACTTCCACTAAAATGTTGGGAAAAAAGTGATGAAAGAAAATCTTGTCTATTTGTGTTGCTGTAAAGGAGTCCCTGAGACTGGGTAAAGAGGTTTATTTGGCTTGTGGTTCTGCAGGCTGTACAGGAAGCACAGTGCTAACATCTGCATTTGGTGAGGACTGTGACTGCTTTTATTCATGATGGAAGATAAAGGGGAGCCAGGACATGGGGAGATCACAGGGTGAGAAAGGAAGAAGGAGGATGGCAGGTGCCAAGCTCTTTTTAACAATCAGCTCTCATGGAAACTAATAGAGTGAGAACTCACTCACCCCACCTCACTCCTGCAGAAAGGGCATTAATCTATTTATGAAGGATCTGTTTCCATGACCCCAAACACCTTCCATTAGTCCCTGCCTCCAACATTAGTATCAAATTTTAACATGAAATTTGGGAGAGCAAACATCCAAACTTCAGCAAGCAAATATGCTTGTTTGTCTCTCATCAGAGTGGGAGATTCTAGTTTTTTACCATTAAATATGATGTTAACTATAGGTTTTATGTAGATATTTCTTATCAGGTCAAGGAAGTTCCCCCCTATTCCTAGTTTATTGGGGATTTTTTTCTTTTCACCATAAATGTGTGTTGGATTTTGTCAAATTGATATGATCATCTGATCATGTCAAAATTTTTCTCCTTTATCCTGTTGATGTGATGGATTACATTTATGGTTTTTTAAAGGTGAACCAGCCTTGCATACCTGGGTATGCACCCCTCAGTTATCAAGTATCCTTCTTTTAATGCATGTTGGATTAAATGTGCTAATACTTTGCATCTGTGTTCGTTGAAAATACTAGTCTGGAGGTCTCTCCCCCCATGCACACTTTGTAATGGCTTTGTCTGGTTTGGATATTACAGTAATGCTGACCTCACAAAATGAGTTAGAAAATATTCCCTCTGTTCTGTCTTCTAAAATAAATTGTAGGGAATTTCTATGTATTTTTTCTTAAATATTTGTTAGAACTCACCTTTGAATCCACCAACATCCATGGTGTTTTCTGTTTTGGAAAGTTAAGAATTATGGTGATTCAGTTTCTTTAATAGATATAGGCCTGTTCAGATTGCCTATTCCTTCTTGTGTAAGTTTTGGCAGATCATGTCTTTTAAAGATTGGTCTATTTTACCTAGCTAATCAAATTTATGGGCAGAGAGTTGTTTATGGTATTTCTTATTACCATTTACTGCACGTGGAATCTGCCATCTGAAGGGATCTGCAATCCCTTCTTTTGTTTCTGATACTAGTAATTTGTGTCCTCCCTCCCAGCTATATGATCTATCCTTTGACATGTAGGTGGAAGAAGTAATGCTTCTACAGTTCATGTATTCTGCATGCCTCCAGAGTCAGCACCACATGGATGCCACCAAATCTTAGCACTTGCACCCTCTAAAGTACTGGCCAGAGCCACGTCTGGGATCACTTGAGCCATGGATAAAGCAGCCAAGGAGTTTTGCACTGGAATGCAAGGGTACACATTTGTCTGCAAATTTGTCTGCTCTGGCTCCCTTTTAATTATAAATTCCATCATTAAGTCTTTTTCTTTTTGCAGTTTTTGGCTGAAGCTGGGTTTGAACCCACCACCTGTGGCATATGGGGCCGGCGCCCTACCCCTTTGAGCCATAGGCACTGTCCATTAAGTCAGTTTTTCCTGTTGCATCTCACTATATGTGAGCCATGCAGCATCCTGAATGTTTTGTTCCTTAAATATTTCTTCCATCAGGTGTTGTAGCTCATCATTCTCAAGTTATGTATTCCATAAAGTTCTAAGACATGGACACAGTTCCACCAAGTTCTTTGCAACTGCGTAACAAGGATAGCCTTTATTCCAGTTTCCAATACTTTTTGCAACTGCATAACAAGGATAGCCTTTATTCCAGTTTCCAATACTTTGTTCCTCATTTGTATCTGAGACCTCATTAGAATAGCTTTTATCAGCCATATTTCTACCACCATTCTGGTCAATGTAAGTAACCATGAAGAAGATTCAAACTTTCTGTACAAGTCTCCTTTTCTTTTGAACCCTCACTAGAATCACCCTTAATGCTGTGTTCACTGCAGTACAGTCTATTTAAAATTATGTTCCTCCAAATTCTTCCAGCCTCTAGCCATTACCCAGTTTCCAAGCTGCTTCTACCCTTTCACATATTTGTTACAGCAAAACCCCCACTTCTTGGTACCAGTTTTTTTGTCGTAGTCTGTTTTATGCTGTGCTGCTATAACAAAAGGCCACAGTTGGGTAATTCATGATGAAAAGAGATTTATCTGGCCTATGGTTCTAGAGGCTGGGAGGCTCAGAGGATTGGCACTAGAATCTGTTTGGCCATCTGGTGGGGACATTCTTGTTGCACCATTCCCTGGCGAAAAGCAGAAAGGCAAGTGAACACATGAGACAGAAATAAAATGAGGGCCAAATGTTCCCTTTTATCAGGATCCCACTCCTGTGATAACTAACCCTCTCCCATGATAATGGCAATAATTTATTCATTAAGGCAGAGGTTGGAAAGGTACCACCTCTTAATACCATCACACTGGCAATTAAATTTCACCATCAGTTTTGGAGAGGACATTGAAATCATAGCAAGGTCTTAGTGTATTAATCATACTTGTTTTTAAATTCCCATTCTGATAATTCCAAATTGCTGCCATATATGAGTCTGAATTTGAGTCTGTGCTTACTCTCTCTCTTCAAACTGTGTGTTTTGCCTTTTTGTATACCTTGTAAATTTTCCTTTCTCTTCCTTGTTTCCTTCCTTGTTTCCTTCCCTCCCTCCCTCTCTTCCTTTCTTCCTCCCCCCCCCCCACTACCTCTCTCCCTCCCTTCCTTCTGACCCAGTCTACCTCTATTCCCCACACTGGAGTGCACTGGCACAATCATAGCTTCTTGTAACCTTGAACTCCTGGGGTCTTACATGGGCCTTCCAGACTATAAGTTTTACTTGATAGCCAGGCATGATGTACTGGATTTAAAAGCCTGCTATAAATAGGGGTTTCGTAATGTGGTGGTAAGATGTGGTAGAAGGGGATATGGAAGTCCTATGATTAGGTCTTAGTTCTTCTGTGAGCCTGTGTCTCTGAACTGTTAACTTCACAAGTGCTTCTCAGTCTCCCTCCCCTCTGCCCTCCCCTCCCCTCCACTTAAGTGAAAGGAAATTGCCACAGGGTACTGGCTTGGCTATTTCCCTTCTCTTAGGTCTATTAGTCAGATAAAACTCCATCAGGTTAGACTGTGGTTAAGTAGTTTCTCCTGAGGACAGACTTTATTAAGAAGAACAGAATACTCTGGTATATTTCAAAACAACTCCTTTTCTCCTCCCCATGCTGGAAGCACAAGGGCATTTTTCTCTGGTATTAACTGTGAGAACCTGGTAGAGTTCCAGGAGCTAAGACACACAAGTATGGGGTCTCCTGGTTATTGCTGTTCCTGGAGGTTTTAACTCTCAGACTTGTGTGCACTGAGCCTCCAGCAACTTGTCAATTACAGTTTAGATTTCCCTATCCTGGAACTTGTTCCTAAAGAGGTTTTGCTACAATAAGTTGTGATTCTCTGTATTTGCGTGTCTTTCCAGTTTGGGCCTTCCTTCTCTTACGAATCTAAGTCTTGTTGATTTTTCAGTTTTTTTTTCAGCTTCCTCCATGTTGTTAGGATGGAGTAGTGTCTTCCATGCTTCTAATATGCCAGAGCAGAACCCTGAAGCCTTAACTTTTCATCTGTTTAGGGTACCATGGCTGTGGATACATAGGGTCTGATGTAAATGAACTATAATTAGCCAAATTCTTTACAAATCTCTTAATCTAGAAAATCTGAGGTAAGTTTGACTTTTAAATGCCTTCGCTTTAAAAAAAAAGTTTTCTACTAGTGTATTTATCAAGTGGAATTTCACTGCCAATTCAGATAGATACGTCAATGAGCTCAATTGAGAAGCATTGGCCCTGCTTTGTATGAGCTATAATAGCACACACTTCTTCCCATTGCTTGCCAATGAATAATGTTAGCAGATATTAAGAAAAGTAATCGAGAAAGTGGAGGGGTTAAGTTAACCAAACATGGAAGACTGAGATCAGGTGAGAATATTTCAATTTGACTAACTTTGGGAAAGCTATTGTGATATTGATGTTGTGGAAGCTTGGAAAAAACCCATGTGTTTCTCTGATCTCTAATTGATTTTGAATGGAACAAATTGTGGATCTGAAAATTTGTGTTGCCCCCAAAGCTATTATCTTCTTAAAAACAAAAGAGCAAATTGTCTTTTTTGAAAGCATTAATAGCTTTTGGCAGACATGGATTTTTTTTTTTTTAAGCACACAGCCCCACGGAGCAGCTCACCACCTCAGCCTCTGCTAGCCAGGGTGGGAGGGTCCGCAGGTGCTTCTATCAGAGGTGCTGATGTGCATCGTTGGCGGGAGAGTGGCTGCCAAGTCCCAGAGGAGAGTGCGGTAGGAACCAAATGGGACTAAACTTCAAGAGAGAGAGAAAATGGAGAAGCAAGGTGGGAGTGTGGTCATACCTGCTCGCTGCCCTCACTTCTCGGAGTGTATGAGGTGTGATCGTCAGCTGGGTGATATGACAGCAAAAGGCATGTCAAAGAAGCTGTCTCCACGGTGCATTCTAGTTGCGCTGAGGATGCACCGCCACATCTGCTCACCAAGACGCTCTGAGGCCCAGAGAGGACCACCTTCCCTTGAGGCTCCCCCACTTCTGCATGCTCCATCACCAGCCATGACCACCCAGTTATTCCAAAGCTTTCAGCCTCCTTAACACAGCAGCAGCAACAAAAGTCAGGTCAGGATTTGTTTCTCCCCTTCCAACCTAAATGGATTTTATTGGAGGGAAGGAGCTGAGGAGGAGGGGCTGGAGATGCCTTATCATCTGAGTATAAAATGTGAAGACTTTCCTTACCTCACACATCTGATTCCCTAGTTTGAACATGCTTTTTTTCTGTATCTCCTTTGAAGCTCTTTGAAGACAAAGAAGCCCTCTCTCCTTTGCCCGGAAAAGTTCCACATGCAAAGAGGTCCTTTCAAGTGAGCTTTTAATCACACCAGAAACAAGTTTGCCCTGTGGTTTCCTGTATGTGGCTGGCATACCGAAGTCCATGTTATTCTCAAATTGAAGATGTTATTTTCCACTGCCTGAAGATTATGTGCCTAGCTATCTCAGAATAGAAGGGCTGTGCTGATAACCACATTAAAATCATAAAAATACCATTATGTTTTTCAAGGTAGAGTCAGGTTGAGTTAATCAGAATTGATTTGCAAGATTCCATTTGCTTCTGTGTTTAAAATAGTGTCAGGTTGACAAGTCTTTTGTTCCCACACTATCGTACTGGCTTCTATTCTAATCTGTGTGATACCTGGACAATATAGATAAGCTAAATGTGGTTTAATCAATTCTGACTCTTCTGATCTGACTGATATTTTTGCATGGATTTTGATTAATCAGAGATGTATAGAATATTCATGCCTCATCCCATAGTTATGACGGGTGCAGATTTTGCTTTTCATATGTTCGGGATGGTGCTACAACTCAAGGTATCCCTTTCATCTGACATGCTACTAATTGAATGATTTCTCTTTTTGAAATAACAGAATAGCCCGTTGGCTTTATACTATTAAAATAGGAAATGTCGTTTGGAAAAGCTTCTGTGATGTGTTATCAATGGTAAATAAATTTCTAATGATATAATTCATAGCCTCCCTCAACATAAGTTTTGAAGGTTTTATTGACTTGATAAGGAGGATGATGGGAGAATATTCAAAATGAACTCTATTGTAAATGTCCAAAGATTTAAATCAACATGGAAGGGGCATCATTTCACCTTCAAGGAGAGTATATTTTTCTGTTCTCCATTTAGACCTTTAATTCAAAATATTCAAAATCCTTGGGAATGCTGCCAAGGAAAAGATAAGACACATGGGAGGACAGCATGAGATCTAGTCTGCAATGCAGGTCAAATTGATGGTTTTCCCCTCAAAAGCAAACAGAGACATTTCCTGTTCCACCTGGAGATGGATAATGCTGGAAAGAGCATCACTGTCGACCTCAGGAAAACAGCAACAGCAGCAACATGCGTGCATGTGCTCCCCACACACACACCAAACAGCAAATCCACGCTGTTACTTACCCTATCGGAGAGCTAAGGAATGACAGGTGCCTAAAAAAAGAGATAAGTTGAGAACATCTGTCACCTGGGACAGATGATCTGAACACTGACAAGAACTTAGTGAAAATTATTAACAACCCAGTAAAGACTGAGTGTAGGTTAGCAAAGGTACGTTAGTACAGTAGGTTAGTACTGTAGAAAGTGTAGAATCCCTGGGGCTATTTATATAGGGGGATATAGGGACCCACGTCTATCTATGCTCTTTTCCACAAACCCCTCTATGTATGCACACACAGGAAAACAGGTGAGAGTCCTGAGAAGGCATCCCTTGAAGGGCTATGGGAAAGGGAGGGTTCTCTTCTCCCTGATCACTTTTCCCTACCTCCCCTAAGTAATGAAAGTCTTATACTACAGGAGAAAGGGTAGCAGACACTCCTACCCTCAGGTGGTGATGAAAACCCATTGAGGCTGGGAAATAAAATAGAAAAACCAAACCCAAACTTGAGGGAGGCGTGGGAGCACTAAGAAAGTGGTGAAAACCCCTGAGACTCGGTGACACGATGAGTGCGTAAGTGTGATACCCAATGGAGAATCCCCTGTCACCATTGCCAGGCTAACAAGTATCAAGAAACAGTGGACTTCTGCTGGAAGAATTGTAGCGTGTGAAGAGAGACCCTCTCTGCAGTACAGCCAAAAGGGATGACCCAATGTCAAGGGTGAAGGAGATACTGAGGAAACCCTGTGTTGATGGAGCCCCCATCTTGATCACAAGTTATCACTAGGGGAATTTGAAGCCTGTGGTGCACTCTGGGTAGCCAAAGCAACCATAAACCCTAAACATGGCTCAAGTCCTCATTAGATTGATTCAAAACTCTGCATTAAAGACCTACATAGAAGCAGTACATCCACTTTCCAGACTTAAAAGTACTTATCTCACTGTGTATTATCCTGCAAAAATGTTTGGCTTTTTGGAAAAAAAAAATATGAGGCAGGTGAAAAACCAAATAAAAGCAATACTCTGCAAAGAGAAAAAGCAAAGAACAGAAACAGATGCAAATATGACACAGATATCGGAACATTCGAACAGGAATTAAAATAATTATAATGAATATGTTAAAGGCTGTAATATGAAAAGTGTACACTATGCAAGACCAGGTGAGTCATTTTAGCAAAGGGATGAAAATTACAAATAAAAATTTCATGAAAATGCTTCAGATGATAAAGCCACAGCAATAGAGATAAAGAATACTGTCAACAAGCTGACTGGTGGGCTCAATTGACCTGAGGAAATAAATGATCAGTGACTGAGTCCACGTCCACAGAAACTACCCAAACTGAAACATGAAGAGTGAAACCAATGGAGAAAAAACCCCAAAACAACAGAGCATCTAAGAAATGTGGGAAAATATAAAATGGTTAACATAAGGAGAAGAAAGAAGAGAAAAAATAATAGCTGAAAAAAATTCACAATTAGTAACAAGCATCAAATTACAGATTTCGGGTGGTGCCTATGGCTTGAAGGAGTAGGGCGCCAGCCCCATATGCTGGAGGTGGTGGGTTCAAACCCAGCCCCTGGCCCAAAACAGCAAAAAATAAAAAAATAAAAAATTACAGACTTGGGCAGCACCTGTGGCTTGAAGGAGTAGGGCGCCGGCCCCATATACTGGAGGTGATGGGTTCAAACCCAGCCCTGGCCAAAAGAAAGAAAAAAAATTATAGATTTAAGAAGTTTGGAGATGAACACACACCCCTAGCCATTATCTAAACTTCTCAAAACGAAATGGAAAGAAGAAGAAAATTTTAAGGCAGCTAGGAGAAAAAAAATGTATGTAGTGAAAAATGAAAGATAAGAATTACCATAGACTTCTTATCAGAAACTGTACAAACCAAGAGATATTGGAGTGACAAAATAATTGAATGGAAAGGAAAAACAACTGTCAACCCAGAATTCTGTACCTGGAAAAATATATTTTTTAAAAATGAAAGAAAAATGAAGATTTTATTAGACAAACAAAAGCATAGTATTTATTGCCAGTATATCTGCACTGCAGGGAATGTTTTGAAAGGTTTTCAGGCAAAAGGAATATGATATTACACAAAAACTTGGATCTACACAAAATTAAGAGCTACAGTATGGAATAAATTTATATTTTCTTACTCCTTTTTTTTTTAATTCTTTGCAGTTTTGAACCTGCCATGTCCAGTATATGGGGCCGACACCCTCCTCCTTGAGCAGCCACAGGCACCACCCCTTACTCTTAAGTCTTCTGAAAGATAACAGAGTATAGAATTGGCACAGGTGGGCCCCCTGCAAATGCTAGTCCCCATGAGTGTATGTTAACAGATTCCAATCTATTCTTTTCTTCCATTCTGTGGAGCCCTACTTTGCGATCAAGTTCTCACTCAACTCACTGTGAGAACAGGTGAACCAAAACCTTAAAACATTGTTTTCCTCAGGTGGCTCTTGCTTGTGTTCCATTTTCCCCTTTCTTTGGGGACCTCTTTGTGTTAGTCTTTGGCTGATCAGTGTTCACACCACGTCCCGATTTAGTATAAATGGCAATTTTCATAGACACAGAAAGAGATTCACTCCCTCTTCCAAATTAATAATGAAGGCGTTAAATAAGACCATCCCTGACAGCTATCTCTGCACCTCCCTACAGCCAGATACTTTGCAATTTATCAATAACCTTTCTTTGTGATCTGCTAGCTAATTTTGCAAATAAAATTTCCTGAGACATATCAAATCTTTACCAACTTAAGATATATTACATTTCTTGCATTTCCCCCTCATCTATTCATAACTCTGTCAAAGAAAGCTATTGTGCAGGATGATTTGTTTCTTTGAAACCTAAGCCACTTATTGTCCCTGATATCATCACTCTCCCGCTGCTTTGAGAGATATGTGTGTGTGTGTGTGTGTATGTGTATTATTACATACATTATTATGGATGGCACTCTGTTTACTGGGCAATTATTGCCACTATCTTTTATTTTCTTTCTTTTCTCATTTTGAAATTCAGGCTACGTTTCATATTCACATCGGTCCATTCATCTGGTAATCTTCCTGATTCCACACTAAGTGCTCACCCTGATTTTCCATGATTACTATGTGAATCATATCCAACTCAAGGGGCCCATCCTCTGGATCTTGAGCTATGTCCGGAAAATACAGGCCAATGTCAAGGAATCCCTGCCCTCTCACAGTGTCAGAGGAAAGCACTTCTCAAGCAGCAGAAAAGAAGCACAAGAATCCTAGGTTCTGGCATCAGTGGAAATACATTGTTTGAGTTCCTTTGGAGATAGAGTTTTTAGAAAATGAAAGAATTACAGAGATCAGTTAACAATAGAAGTCCTCCCTTACTTACACATGGCCTAAAATAAAATGGAAAATTTGTCCATCTTAACCTCTCAGAATATTTCACGTTTAGTATTTTGTCTTTTAAAGAAAGGAGGTTGACATTTTTTGAAAGCTTATCCTAGGCCTGTCCACCCAAACTCTAATATATATTTTATTATCCCCATTTTATAGATGGCCTTACAGAAACTGCGGTTCTATGGCTTTACCTGAGGCCGTTTGAGCAAGGCGGGTAGCTGGGGCTAATATCCGGTCTGTGTAACTTTGGAGACCTGTTTTTTGTTTTTTTTTTTCTCTGTGACCCCAGATGATTTATCGTTTGCAGGAAATTGTTCTGTGACTGCAGGTAAGCCCCATAACTACTCTGACCTCAGTTTCCTTTCTTGTGAAATGGAGAGGTTGGAATAGCTTCCTTGGGAAGATCTCTGCTTGCTGTAGCCCTCTGAGAGCCTTGAAGAATTTGAATTTGGGACAAGAGAGGACCCAATTGTCTTTCCCATAGGTAAATATAACTCAAAAATAGAAAAAAATACCATAGAATAATGGATGAAAGGTAGGACATATTGGCCTAATTAAATGTGGGTGAGGTTCGTGCAGATTCAGAAAACTAAACGATTCGAGGCAATTCTGCAGTTTGAGGATCCGTGAGGAACTAAAGCCCCTATGTGAGTTGCCTTGGACAGTCCAACAGAAAAAGTGAAAGCACCTTGATGGAAAACTTAGGGCCTCCACACTGCTGACCTCCACCCCCAGTGTGCATGGCTTCACCAGGTAATCCAAAGGGACTTCTGCGTAGTGTTTGAACCGAAGGGCTAACCTTTTAAAGATCATGATTCTGGTTACTTACAGTATTTCCAGAAATCCTCATCACTTAAAGAATTTAAATTACTAGTGGGATCTTTTCTGTTTTACAGTACTTTCCCTTCTTCGCTTGTACATAGTAACCAAATGCCTTTTCACGTAATTTAGCATCTTTAATAGGGAGAAAAATGATGTATAGGATGTGTAGTTATGAGAGGTTCTATTACTTATATGGTTGACTGTATTCTCCCTCCCTCCCTTTCTTCCTTCCTTCCGTCCTTCCTTCCTCCCTTCCCCCTTCCCTTCCTCCCTTTCCCCCTCCCTTCCTCCCTTCTTCACTTCCCTCCCTCCCTCCTTCCCTCCGTCCCTCCCTCCCTTCCTTCCTCCCTTGTTTCCTCTTTTTTGTGGGCAAAGGAGACAGGTTTTTGTTTTCAGGAGCTTCTGTGTTCCCATTTGTAGCTTCTACAAACAGTATTTTAAAAGACTGGAATGGGTACAGCCTAACATAAAATTTCTCTATCTTTCCGTGGAGTGAAGTCAGGCTAAGTCTTTGGATACCCTCTGATGGACCAGGGGCCTTAAGCAAGTATTCCTTTCCCGAATACAATTAAGTGTTATAAGATAGATCCTGGTGAATTTTTTGATGCTGGGTAAGGAATGGAGAAATGTGGATTAGCTGGTAAAAATTCAAAACCGAAGTATTCCTTCAATCCTATTGTAAAATCTACGTATTTTAAAAATTAAGATTCATGTAACTGTCTGACTTGATTGAACTAGAAACTCTCAGCAAGAGCTTGATTTCCAGCCCATTATCCAGACCAAATAGGTTTGGATGAGCTTCTGTTAAGCATGCAGTTCTTAAGTTCTCTGAATCCTGCTCATCAACAGTAAAGTCATGTTGCAGACGATGAGCGGAGGAGCTTTTGTGTCCTCTAATTTCTACCGTCTCGGCCATCTGCAAGCAGGGGCACGGCACCCTAACACAGATGCCAGCACATGCTCCTTCTCAGGACGGAAACGTGGCTGCTTTCCTGTGGCTACTTCTCTGGGCTTTGAGCATAAAGGGCTGGCAGATCCAGAATCACAAATGCCACTGCATAATATCAATCGGATGCTGAGTGTGATGAAATCATTAAGCTGCTCAGGGACTTGGTTTTCCGACCTTTAAAATGGGGGTGATTCCTACTACTCAGGTGTGGTAAAAGTAGAGGTGATGTACTTTAAAAAGTACATCTAAAAGTAGAGGTGATGTACATGAAGTGCCAAGCACCTGCTCTGGAGAGGGAACACACAAAGTGCTCTTGGCATCTGGTGGTTGTAGGTGTTGTATAAAGAACTCAACAAACACATATTGAGGGCCCGCCTCATGCCCATTCTTTGCGAAGCTCTGAGATGACAGACATTCGGGCTCCTGTCCAGGCAGAGCCGGGATGGACCCCTCCCCAGGCCGTGCTCTGCCCAGAGCCCCTCCCCATTTGTCAGGCTTGTTAGGCCTCCAGCCAGTGCCGTGTGGGCTGGGTGCTTGCGCCTCTTACCCGGCTCACAAGTCCTGTTAGGCATAGAATTCCAGGCACGGCAGACACCTTTGCCAACAGAATAAAAGAGGAGTCCTAACTTCTTTTTCTCCCAATTCCTGAGCCTAGATGGTCATAAGAACATGCTTTTTTCCGCAGCTCAAGCCTAAAGGTGGTTCATTCTTTATGAATTTAGTGTTCAAGGTGTCAGTGCTCAGTCTGAACACATGTTAAAATTGCAGACATGATGGCTTTTTTTGAAAAGGTGTTAGGAAGCTGCAGCTTTCTGGCATGCGCCAGCAGTCTCAGTACATGAGTATGCCTGTGTGTGTAAGTTGCTGTGTGTGCGTGTGGTATAAGTTACCCATGCTCTTTTAGAAAAATCATAACATTGAGAAATAAAATAATAAAAATGTAAGCGACTCAAAATCCCACTGTGCAGAGCTCCTTTAATTGCAAATCTTCTCAACTCTTTCAGTCATCCATATATGTGCATCTAAATTAAAACTGTAGATATCCTGATAGGGCCGTGTTTTGCATATTAATTTTATTACATTCAGTAATATTGTAACTCTCTTTACGTTTCTATATGTATGTACATTTATATCTTCATTTCAAATGACTATAAATATGGTAATTTATTTAATCAATGTCCTATTATCAGCTAGTCGCTTTAATTTTTTACTCAAAAACATGACCTAAATGTCTCCGGCATTACTAGCCATTCCCATCATTTTCAGAGTCTTTCTCCTTAAGGATTTCTAAGAATCCCCAGGAATGCCGACCTGTATCCTTGGGTGGTTCCTAACTACTGCCTGCCTCTGTGCCCAGCTGAACGGGGCAGTGAGTTGACAGTCCCCTAGGGATGCACTTGGGTCTGGCACTTGGCTCCTGCTCTTGTACCATCTCTTCATCATGTTCTCAAAATCCATTATTACAGATTTTAGCATGACCATTAACGCACTTCAAAGGGGATGATCTTCGTTGCTGTTACCACCCCAGTGAGGTGAGAAGGAAAGTAAATCTTCCCTAAGCTCAGCCAGGATGCTGTGGCAAGGTCTCCTAAGCACAATGGGTCCAGTGTTGAGTCGCACAGTTTGTCAACGCCTACATAGCTACTTTCTCTGGGTGCCCACCCACAGCTCCCTAATAAAGGATAGAATGACCAACATACCAGTCTTCTGGGGCTTTACTGGTTTAAACAGGGAAAGTCCCACATTCCAGGAAACTCCTCAATCCTAGGCAGGTCTGAGTAATTGGCGGTTTTACTAGAGTAGAGGGGCTGATTCAAGCACTGGTGTCGGCCAACACTCTGTGTTTAGAACCACCACTTCTCTCTAATAAGGAGGCCCTATCGCTAAGCCTGGGACTTGCAGTCTTCTTTTATGATGAAATTCATCTAAGGATTCCCCCCATCTGGTTTCCACAGGGGGCACAGTCACCTAAATATATCTCAGCCTTAAAGAAAGTTAAGGTTTCAAGTGTTTATCCTCAAGAGGCTCTTCGGCTCCCCAATTAGCCTCGTGTCCAGCCTCTTAGATTAGCGGATGCAAGTGCATTTGGGGTGGGAGAGAGATTGCCTGACCCCCTTCAGCACAAACTCTGGGATCTCATCACTTCCACATAACCAACACCGTGCTGACTGTCCTTGTACTTAGAACTCTCTGTGTGAGTCTGATTATTTCTTTGGGGTACATTCCTCAAATGTAATTAATTTTGGTTTTTGACACAAATTGCCAGTTTCCCTTTAGAAAGTCTATTCTAATCTGCTCTATTTTTTTTAAACCATGCACACTATGTCCAAAATGAAAAGAAGCTCTGACCTATTTCTAGACGGACAAAGTTTGTTCCCTGTCAGAAAGGACTTGCCAGAGGGGAAAGGGAGAGGATAGGAGAGAAGGACTGGGGAGGAACAGTCTGAAGTTGTCTGAAAGGATGTGAAGATTCTAAGCCCCTATGCCCAGTGCTCTGTGGGTATTATATACACCTTTTCCAAAATATCCAGGCGGTCCACTGACCACAGCACTTCCTCTTCCACTCAGGTCCACGTTTCTGCAGGCTGCTCCAGGCAGACCCCAGCCTGGGAACCTGCACTTGTTTGAGTCCCATGGAATCTGTGGCTAGTGCCCTCAGGAAATAAAAATGATGAGAAACCCAGACCCAGGCCATTCTAAGCAAAATGATGCAATTATTAGGGCAGCTCAAGGTGGGCCACTGATTTTCCAGAATCAGGCAGAGAAGGTGGAACCTGGAAACCTGGGAGTATGGAGCACCTCAGTGATTTTACCCCACAAGGTATATCCAACACATGATCTGGTGTGAATCATGCATGAAGATATGTATACAAATGGCATGTCCACCTCTATGCTGCTTCAAATCCAAGTAAAGAAAATGTAGGGTATTCAAAATAAAGAGAATGCCATGTTTGTGTGAAATACCTTACAATTCTTATGCAAAAGTTAGTAGAAATGATCTGCTCTTCACTGGGCAGTATGGGAAACACACCAGTGTTACCATTACATCTGATTTGTATGCCAAGGGCAATTAATAGACACCAATTTACGTAATTAACCACCCACACTCACACAAATAAAACCTGAACCCCTCAACACTCCTGCAGAGTCCTAGGCAGGCATGTGGTCCTGATCTCAGTCCTAGCTGACCTAGGCTTTTCAACCAAGCTCAGACAACGAGGAAGCTCCTATTGGCTCATCCAAGGCAACTCCCTGAGACACCTGGACTTGGGTAAAAACAAGGGGCAAGAAATCGCCCCACAACTGCACTGGAGGTCGTGGCTGAGGCACTGCTCTGCTATGCCTCACAGGGGAGGGCAACCTGCAGCACACACAGGAAACTTGCATCTAGTCCCAGCACGCCTGACCATGAACAAGTTGCTTCTTCTTTCTGGAAGTCAGGCCTTTAAAATTAGGAGTTTGAACTATATATTGTCTCCCAAGTTCTTCCTTCCTTGAATATCATAAGCAAAATAGTTCTGTCAAATATATAACTTGAATCTCTTTTGTGTTTTAGAAGAGGCCAGTTTAAAACCATCAGAGAAGTATCTGCAGCCATCACGAGGAAAGTAATGTGCTGATGGGGAACTCTTTGCCTCTCACTGCTCCAGGCTGTTGCCCTGGTTGACCTTGGGTAATGGCAGGTTTCTAGAATTCCTGGGCATGCATAAAATCATCCGTGCCATTGCAGTGGCTGAAAAAAGTGCAGTTTGCTCTTTTGGTGCCATTCTAGGGTTCCACTGGCTTCTGAGAAGGCAAATTAAATGACCGTTAACCACCTTCACTGCCACACTCCTTTTACATTTCATACTTTTCTGAAGTCCTCTTATGTTTTCATCTAGACTCCAGATTCCAAATGTCTGCTACTTACTTCATCCTTACTCCCAGCTCCAGTTAATGAACATGTGAAATTAACACTTTCATATCATTAGGACATTGTCAGCTGGTTTCCAGTGTTGCTGTTGTGAAGTCAGCAGTCAATGTGATCGTGGTTCCAGTGAAGGCAACCTATTTTTTCTTGTTTGTTGTCTCTTGTTCCTGTTGTTTATTTCATCATGTTGTTAGTGATTTTTTTTATCTTCTCATAGTCCCTGAAAACTTCATTTATGACAATTATTTGAGAACTGTCTTCTTCAGAGAAAAGCCTTATCAACTCAATTATTTTTACCTGTATTATTCATTTGGAGTTTTTAGGTCACCAGGATAGCATACATTTAGGTCCAAATTCCCAGAACAAAGGTTCGTGCAGGGAAAAGTCCCTCTGTGTGGCAGGTTCCCTCCTGAGGGGGTAGCCCTGCAAGGGTGGTGTCTTATTCGGAGCCCAGGCTTTGTCTCTAATGCTCCAGGAATATGATTCTAAGCCACCAGGATAATCATATCCTGATCGAAAAGGATATGAAATTGTCAGCTGGACTGGTTTTAAAATATTTCCACACATTCTCTAGTACACCTCCCTAAAACTAATTCCCTTCCCCTAGAGTGTGGGCTGGACTTAGTGACTTGCTTTTAATGAGTAGCAGATGATAGAAGTGATAGCGGATGACTTTCAATATTAGGTCATAAAAGACATCATGGCCTCATCCTTGCTTTCCTGCATCAGTCACCTCAGAGGTAGTCAACTACCACCCTGTCCGAACACTCAGCCCCAGGAAGGGGCACACATGGCATGGACCCAAGGCCTCCTAGCAAAAGCTATGTGAGCGCACCATTTTGGAAGTACCTTTTCCAACTCCAGTCAAGCTTTCAGCAGGCTTTAGCCATCGTCCATATCTTGACTGCAACCTCTGAGCCAAAGCCACCCAGCTAAGCAGCTTCCAAATTTATGACCCACGGAAATTATGAGGTAATGTTTATCATTTTAATACACTGAGTTTTCAGGTAATTTGTTACTCAGCACTAGCTTATCTCCTGGAATTCTGCTTTCTCAACATTTCTGGTCACCAATTATTTACTTTATTGCCATAAGGGTCATGCTTTTTTTTAAAAAAGTACTTATATTGTACATACCATTTGGGGGAGTTCTTTATTGGATTCTGCACATCTATCCTCCCATATTTCTGAAAACAGAAGTCCTCAGATTTGTTACTGAATCCTCTTATCACATGTAAAGCTGATTCATGAAGTAGGTTCATGACCTCATGATGTTGGTACAGAAGCAGGTTCCAAAAGGCTAAGTATCTTCCCCAAGGTCACACTGCCAGGAAGGAATGGAGCTGAGTACAAGTACAGCAAACTCCAAAGTCCACGCTCCTTTTAAAATAATGAGATGCTTTCTATGGGCAGAATTGAAAGCACTGTTGTTAGCAATCTACCTGTTTATCCATTGGGAAAGGGTGGTTAGGAAAGGAGCAGGTGGGGAGAAACAGAGGCAGAAACTGCTACCAGTGTCTCAAGCCTGCAAAGGGTCTCCAGAGAACCTTAAGTAGGCCTCTTGATAAAGAGGTCAAGAAGGTTGGAAAAGCCACCTGGCCCCATGGTTGTGTCCTCTTCTACTTCCCCAGGTGTCCCCAGGGCCCCAGTCTGAAGTGTCTCAGCCCTCCCTCCCTCTGCGTGTGCGTTCTAGGGGGCCAGAGCTGCTCCAACCACTCCCCTCCGTATCATTCCCAGTCGATTCCCACTCTCCTTGCAGCCCCCTTCTCAGTCCTGCCCAAGCTTGTCTTTCACTGTTGGCAGGAGGGTTTCATAACCAGATGATGAACCTATAATATCAAACACCCAGTGGGCAAGTAATTTAACTTTCTCAGCTACAAAATGGCAGTGACAGTGCCTACCTTGTGCATATGCTGTGAATATTAGAGACCATAATGTATATAAAACCCAGTGCTTGGCACATAGCTAACAGCTCCCCAGTTTGGGAAAGTTTAACAAGGTCAGTTGATGTCAGCTGTTAGCATAGCATGCAGTAGCAAAAGTTTCATTTTTACGTGTTTTTCAGATTTTACATTTCATTGTAATGCAAATGTAATTTTACTGACAGCAATAGGATAAGAATATACAAAGGCTTTCCTGGGGCTTCTACTAACCCTGGGATTTAACATCATTAAGAGGGCTATTTGGATAGTTTAAGGCTACATATTTGCAGATGGGATTTTAAGGGTGAAAGCCCATTTGTAACCATAAGGTGTTTAAACAACCCTGTAATTTGATCTCAGATCCCCCAGCACTGTCTCAAGCCTCCAGCCTCCAGTCCTCTGCCACCAGTCCTGAGTCTTACTTCCAGGACCAACTGTCTGTCAGTTGTGGTAATGGCTGGGGCTTTGTGAGGCTCTCAGCTGTAACTTGGGGTCTCTGCAAGTGTTTGAGGGATGCTGTAGCTGCCACAAAATTAGTGAGTTTGACAGTATTGTGTGGTGGCTGGGGTTCAGCAGCATGCCTCTGGAAGGTTTCCATTCATTCATTTACTCATTCACCAAAACGTGTTGAGTACTCAAGTACTTGCGAAGGGCCGGGCCCTGTGCTAAACAAGCTCTGGGAACAGAAAGGGAGTAAAATGGGGCCTCTGTCTTCAGGGAGCTCACAGATTAGCAGCAAGCATAGACAAAGGCATATTATGACACAGATTTGTGCTTTGTACACGAGTAGAAACTGACACACAAGAGAAAGTAAGTGGCCATCGGGGGGGGCTCAGTTTCCCATAATAGTGACGCTGAATGGACTACACATGTCTCTGGTGTCTGTCCCGCCTGCCCCTGTGTTATCACACTCGCCTCCCTGCCTTTATCCTTCCCATCTTGCTGACTCCAATCCATTTCTAGCTCCTAATATAGGAGCTCCTAATATCATTGTCCAACAAGGTCCCAGTATCTTATTCACCTTGTCTTTGTGCCGCATCTCCCAATATACCCCTACAGCCACCTTCAGGTTCACGCTAAATCCTGCCATTCCTGCTTCTGCCTCCCCTCTCCTTCCCACCCCTCCAGTCTGAGCCACAATTGCTTCACACCTGGACACCTGCCTCCCAACTAGCACCCCCTCCTCCAGCCTGGGGGTCCCCTCTCCTCTGTGGGACACACACCATTGAAAACCATCTTCCTTTGGGGTCACTTGGATCACTTTCCTCTGCTCTTCTGTAAAGACTCCCCATTGTCTCCCAAACCATATTAAAATTCCTCTAGTCTCAGGCTTCCAGAGACTAGTGCCACCACCAACCAGCGCCATACCTAACTGCTGGAGCTGGCACACTTCACTCTGGCGCTCCTCTGCACCTGCACCACCTTCCTGCATGTGGCTGAGGTCAGGTGCAGGTGCACACTTGCAGGTAGGGGTGTGTGTGTGTGTTTTCAGGGGAGGGAGGAAAGGAGAAGGGAAGCCAGCCACTCTCCCCTGATGGATAGTCCATTATATGGGAAGTTAAGAAACATGAGCATCAAGGGGACAGATGAAAGGAAAACACAGGGAAGGGTTGTGTGGCCGCACATGAGGCGGGGAGGAGTTGGCATGTGCTGCTGTGTGGGCAGGGAGAGGCACGGGAGCCCTCAGCAGCTCTGCTAACTCTCTTGCACGCCTCCCTGCCTTCCTTCTGTGTTGTTCACCTTGTCCCTCCTGGGGGTGATCTCTCAGGTCCTTAGACCTGCAAACTGAATGTGCCATTTTTGTCCTTAAAGCTCCTGCCTTCCTGGCGGGGTGGAAGCTAGCTCTAACTTTTTACTCACAAGGCCGTGGTCTGACTCTGCCTCCTCCAGGACCGTCACGTGCCACTTTTCTCCTCACTCTCTCACTGTACTCTGCACACTCTGCTCTTCCAGTCTCTGGAATACTCCTCTGCACATGCTGTTCCCTCCACCTGGCATTTCTCCTTTCCTTTCTTTCTCTCTCTCTCTCTCTCTTTTTTTTTTTTTTTTTTTGAGGCAGAATCTCATTCTGTTGCCCAGGCTAGAGTGCCATGGTGTCAGCCAACCTCACAGCAACCTCAAACTCCAATGTTCAAGAAATCCTCCTGCCTCAGCCTCCCAAGTAGCTGACACTACAGGCGTCCAGCACAATGCCCAGTTCATTTTTTATTTTTAGTAGAAATGGGGTCTTGCTCTTGCTCAGGCTGGTCTTAAACTCCTAAGCTCAAGGGATCCTCTGCCATCAGCCTCCCAGAGTGCTAGAATTAGAAGCATGAGCCACCACGCCCAGCCACGGCATCTTCTTGATCGCATTCTTTGTCTGGCTGACCGTTTTCATTGTTCAGGTCTCAGCTTCTGCATCACCCTCCTGGACCATCTTCACTATAATTCTCGATGACAAGGGTGCCCTGTCCATCTCTTCCATAGCACTAGTCACCACTTGTAAGTCAACACAGAAGAGTGTTTTCTCATTGACAGGCCTCCTCCAGTAGTAGGTTGTAAACTCTGTGAAGTAGGGAACCATTCGTCTTGTTCACAGATGTGTTTCTATCAAATGCCCGGCACTGGGTAGGAAGTCGGCAAGTCTTTGTGGGATGTCTAAGACTTTGCTCACTCAACATTATCTTCCTCAAGCACAGGTGCCTGTGACTGGCCCAAGTTTGGGTCTTACAAGAAGCTTCACTCCAACATGCCTTGTGCATCCAATCCACCAAGCCACCATCTTCTACCTTTTTTTTCCTTTTTCTTTTTCTTTTTTGAGATAGAATCTTTCTTTGCCGCTCTCGGTAGAGTGTCGTGGCGTCATAGCTCATAGCAACCTCAAACTCTTGGACTCTTGAGGCAAGCAATTCTCTTGCCTCAGCCTCCTGAGTCACTGGGGGTACAAGTGCCTGCCACAACACTCAGTTATTTTTAGAAACAGGGCCTTGCTTTTGCTCAGGCTGGTCTCAAACTTGTGAGCTCAGGCAATCCACCTGCCTCGGCCTCCCAGAGTGCTGGGTGTACAGGTGTGCACCACTGTGCCTGGCCATCTTCTACCTTTCAAAATCTCTTCAAGCATCCTCTATGTCTGAGAAAATTTTCCCAAATAACCTTTCCTGAGTCCAGCCTAGAACTTGCAAATTGAAATGCCAGGCAAGTCACTGAGTAAGGCAGTCCCCATGCAGGGCAAAAAGGAGTGCTGGGGACCATGGTCCCCTGCAGAGCTTGTGTTTCACACAAAGGAGACAATCCCTGCGTGGCTCGGTGGGCTGTTAATATGCAAGAAAAGCAAGCCCTGGACGCTTAGATTGTCCAATTTTTGAAAGGAAGCTAAAAATAAGAATTTTTATATAAAACATCCATATTTTTAAAACATGTTGGAGGCATATTTCAGCAATCTCTGTCAGCCAATGTTCAACCTCTGTTCTGTTCTTTCAAGGGAGCTGCTGGACGCCTGAGCTCATGTGAGGTGGGCATACTTGCATCGCTGAGTCCTGTGCTATGCCCTGTAGCCGGCACTGAACTTCAAACCCCCTGAGGGCAGAAATGATGCCTTTGCCTTTTCCACAGTTCCTTCCAAAGCATCCCTTCCCCTCGTCAGTGCTGCTTCTTGGGAAGGTAGCCATGGCTTTGCTGTTCTGTGGACAGAGCCTGGCCTGGGACATCCAGAAGCAGAGCACTTCACCAGAGCTGGGCTCCTGCCTTTTGTTCATTCTGCCTTCATCCCTCCATCAGTGGGAGAATCACAGACTATCCACTCCCCTTCTGCCTTAACGCCTTTGTTGAAAAGTATCCCCATCCTTTGTTCTAAATTCCAATCTCTTTTGTGCTATGATGATAATGTTAACTTTGTAATTGTGCATAAGTCAGCAAACTAGAGTAATGCCTTCTTCATTCGGCAGCGTCAGGAAATGAGGTGTTCCACATAATTAAATTGTCCAGATAACTAGAGCTAACCAACATTTTAAAGATCAACATTTTAAAAAGAGTAAATGGAAACATTCCAAAATATATTATATGTGTACACCCTCTTCTTGCCTTCTTTATTTTAAAATTATTTTTTATCATTTTTTTCCAGAATAGGAAAAAAGGGGTAGAGAGTGATTATCTAGTCTTCCTCCCACCCCAGTGCCCCAGCCCCACTTTCTCATCCCTAACAGAAGCTACCAGTCTCATGATTACCAGGTTACGGGGTGATAGTCTATGTGTGTACGATAGCACAAAGGCCACATGCTATGATGCTGTATTGGCCCTTTTTAAAAATATATATCTTGAATCATTATTCTTCATCAATACAGGAAGACCTGCCATATTTGACATAATAACAGCATCTGTCCCATTGTACCGGTGCAGCATTATTTAATTGAGTAGTCCCCTATTGATGGGCACCTCGTTGTTTCCAATCTTTTGCTATTATTAAAAAAATGTTGCCATTATAATCTCCGCACTTACTCCATTTTGCCCTTGTTTGAGTGTATCCATAGGTTAAATTTCCAGAAGAGAATCACTGGCTCAATCACAGGGTACAGTGTGGTGTTTTCATATACATTTTTAAATACTCTCATCAAACTGGTTAATGTAGCCTTCATGTCATTTTCTTAGTTATTGAGTTAAGACATTCATACTCTGCTTTTAGAAAGATTCACTTGTATCCTTGTAGGATAAACCATAGAGGTGACCCCACCAATCACCCTCCCTCCACACATCCCCTCCCCCCTCCCCCCTCCATATTCTAAGGCTATTATCACATGACCTTTCATAGTTTACAACCATTTGTCCTCTTGCTGTCCTTGTCTGAGAGGACCTGTGTTCCCATACCTTCACCAACACAATATCTATACAAACTTTTCTTTTTACTTTTTGTTAAACAGTGAGTAAAGGATATTAGTGCATCATTATGCACTAATAATGATATCATTATTATATCATTAGTATCATCATTATGTAGATTGTGGTTTTCATAAAGTGTCTTCTATCTGTCCAGTGTTTTGGCTTGAATTGCACTTTGCCTGACGTTAGGATGGCAACACCTGCTTTCTTACTGTTTCCAATTTGTCTTATAAATCTTTGTCCATCCCTTCTTTTCTTTAATTAATAGACTTTTTTAGAGCAGTTTTGGGTTTAGAGAAAGATTAAGCAAAAAATACAGTTTCCATGTTCTTCCTTTCCACTCACCCCCAAGTTTTTCCCCTATTATTACGTCTAGTATTAGCATGGTATGTTTCTTATAATTGATAAGCCAATGTTGATGTGTTATTATTAACTACCTTGGGGTTCTATCATGGTATTGTACATTCTATAGTTTGAGCAAATGTGTAATGAGATGTGTCCCCCATTACAGAATCACATCCACTATCCTCACTGCCCTGAAAGTCCCGAGTGCCTTACCTATTCACTCCTCCCCCAAACCCTTGGCAACCATTGATCTTTTTTTTTGTCTCCATAGTTTTGCCTTTTCCAGAATGTCATATAGTTAAAATCACATGGTATGGAGCCTTTTGAAACAGGCGTCTTTCACTTAACAATATGCATTTAGGGTTTCTCCACACCTTTTCATGGCTTCATAGCTCATTCTTTTTAGTGCTGAATAATATTCTATTGTATGGATATACCACAATTGTTTATCCCGTCACCTATTAAAGCACATCTTGGTTGCTTTCAATTTGGGGCAATTATGAATAAAGCTTCTATAAACATTTATGTGCAGGTTTTTCTGTGGACATAAGTTTCCAATTCATTTGGATAAAATCTAGGAGCATGTTTGCTGGATCGTATGGTAAGGCTATGTTTAGCTTTGTAAGAGACTGCCGAACTGTTTTCCAAAGTGGCTGTGCCATTTTGAATTCCCGACAGGGCTGAACGAGAGTTCCTGTTGCTTCACATTCTTGCCAGAATGGAGTGCTGTCAGTGCTTTGGATTTTAGCCCTTCTGATAGATGGGTAGCGATCTATCATTGTCATCGCTGCATATTTCTATTTACATGGAGGGTCTTTTCATAAGCTTGTTTGCCATCTGCCCACCTTCTCTGGTGAGGTGTCTTCAGATCTGCTTACCTCTTAATTGGATTTTTAAAATCGTTTTATTTTAAGAGTTAATTGTATATTTTGAATCCTAGCTCTTCATCTGATTTTGTTTTGCAAATATTTTCTCCTGGTCCATGGCTTGCCTTTATCTAATTTACTTTTCACTTGCACTTCTCTCGCTGTAAGGGAGTGTCTGTTTATATCTTAAGGGCCATGTATAGTTTCCCTTTCTCTGAAGTAGGTAGCAACATCATCCTTTTGTCCTTTCATGCTAATGACTTAATAAATCTAACGAAATTTAACCATTATTTGAGAATTGAGTAATTCATGTGAACATGGATTGCTACACTATAGTGTGATTGTCCAAACTGCTTTTCTCTCTCGAGCTGTTTTTTCCATAGGTTCCTCTTCTCTCCCTAGGGTTTAGCATCTGCACCATCAGTTCTTGCTTCTCTCAAATGTCTGTCATTCAAAACCCCTATTCCCTCTTGTAATTTGCTGCTTCCGATAATTTGTGAGTCAAGTTCATAGGCCGCAGCACCTACACTTTATATATCTATTTTGGCCATTCAGGAGCCGTCATCCTTTTCTGACCCTTGGCCTTCTTCAGAATATTCAGAGCCGTCTAGCAAACACATTCTTACTTCTAGTATTCTCTGCTACGACATTTGAGGGTAAACCACAGGCTGGAAGTCCTAGTTATGAATGGGGCTCGAGGGCCTGCAATGTGACTGTAAATATAAATATAATTGCCTTGAATGAAGGAAAATTTGCTCCCTCACTTCCTAAAATAGCAATCTGAACTTATATTTCCGGAAAACTTTAAACAAATGATCTTTCAATAGTATTTTCATGTGGAGTCTCAGAGCGATTCCTGGGCCCTCGGTGCTGACCCTTTCTGTGTGGCTTTATAACTGAAGTTGCCCGTGCACTCCCCAGGCAGGTGACAGGCTGGCCTGGCAGCCCAGCTGCATCCCATAGATGGCAGTAAACACACTTTTTAGCATTTTTCTTCATCTTCATTGGATTCGGGCTCCTTCAGGGAAAGAAAATGAATGCAAAAACTGTGGAGTAATAATTAGCAAACAGACTCTAGTCATTTGAAAAATTGGCAAGAAGCCTTATTAAAGGAGGTAATAACAGTCATATTTTGCACTTCTAATAGGGCCTTTTATCTCTAGGCCTCTAAGAGCCTGTCTGAGTCATGTAAAGAAAAAAAAAATCCCGAGCTGGGTCAGAAGTCAGGAATCGCTGGCTCTGTTTGACATTCTGTACAGCTCTCTCGTTTCAGAGGGAAGGCAGAGCGTCTCTGTCGAATTTAAATAGAATGAATTTATGCAGGTTGAGAAAGAAAAGGCCAGCAATGCACTGTGAGGTAAACATACATTCCCAGGTTAACATGGAAACCTGCTTTCCTCAAAGTTGTTTTGTTGCGAAAATAATAATAGAGCTTTAAGTACTTTGCCGCCTATAAATACATGGACATTATTATTCACAGCGTGCTTGACAAATGGAGGAGGCAGCATACATCCTCTTTCGTGTATCAAGACGTAATTATCAGCCCATCCTTGTATTTATTTATTCCTAGGAGGCTGGAATACACGCGGCTGCAGATGGATATCAGCCCTGTGAACTCAGTATCACTCATTCCTTATCTCTGGCCGTGGCAGTGGCAGGAGAAAACGACTTCTAACATGTACGCACAGCAAACGCCTTAAATCTACAAGATACGGCTGTCCTCCTTGTCCCCCAGTAAACCTGCGTCTTCAATTTCTCACGGAAACTCTAGATCTATTGAAATCTTGGAACATTAAAATTCTCCTTCATTGTTGTCAAGATTCGGTAACTTGACAACACGAAGACAGACACCCTGGCTGTTTGAGGGAACGTAGGCTTGGAAATAGGAGCGGCTTTTCCTGGTGCATGAAAATTTGCTGGGAGCTTGCTAGGAGGAATATCTTATAACCACCTTCTTTCTTTGGCTGAGTGACTTTTACTTTGGGTAAAAGTTAATTAACCTCTCTGAGCATCAACTTCCTCACTGTGATAATTCCTACCTCGCAAAGGTTGGTTTAAGAATTAAGTCAAATCATGAATGTGACTCTGTACAATGACCACCTATAACTCAGGAGGTATTCAGTAAATGTCTGTCATTTTAAAATATCCATAGGTACACGCAAACATACACGAGACAGAGAAAAAGGTCTGGACTTCTCTTGGGCTCCCTTGTGCCTCCGAAGCTTAGGTAAATTTGTTCAAATCCCCCAATTCTAAACCCACCACTCATCTTCACATTTCCTACAAGTTCGTGACCTGATTTCTTCCAAGTCTGCTAAATCTAAGAGTCTCAAGTGAAGTTGGTGTCCAGGCAGCTAATACGGAGACTTTAACCCCTTAGCCATTTTCCACACATGAAAAAAATCCCAACCTCTTGCAAGCATATTGTGAATCTGGTAATTTGATTGGAGAATTGCATTTGACAAGAGGCTAGGTCTTGCACCTCACAGCCTTCCATCATTATGCTGGCTCCCCTCAGGCCCCACTGTCTTCCAAAAGTGCAGACTGGCAACACAGAATTCAGTGCACATAGCACCAGCCCCATCCCTGGGAAACATAGCCCAGCCTTTCCTCACTCACCCTTTTCAACCACTTCTCAGGTGGAGAGCAGCTCGACCTGTTGAGCCAGATTGTTCCAACCTCCTTGGAATTTTGGAAAATACAATTTTCTCCCTCTTGTTCCATGATGATTACTAATTCACTGTGAAACCCCGGTAGTCCCATGTGGGTCCCAGCACCTGCCCTCTTAATAACTGGCCCTATGACCTTAACAGCTCTAAACTTCAGTTCCTTTATTTAGAGAAAGGGGTTCATTATAATAGCTTTGATCTAGGGCTATTATAAGGATGACATAAATATAAAGAACCTACAACCAAATGTTGGCTATGGAGATGCTGAAGGGGAGGGCATGTCAGCCAATGCCATGGTCTCACTGCAGGACGTTTTTAAAAGCAATTTTCATGTCTTCCTTTGGAAAGAGAGGGAACCAGCCAAAACTATTTTAGGGGCATAGTTTAAAAAAGTTCTTTCTTTGCTTAGTTGGGGGATCGGGGGAGAATAATTGAAACCAAAATAAGCTTTGGGAGGGTTCCTGCCAAATCTTGCAGGTACCTGAGTTCAGACAACTTCAGAAGGGATTTCTGGGCTTACACCTTCATTCCTGACCTACAGCAGACCCCCTATGCCAGAGAGGTAAAAAACAGCCTTAGTGTAAGACTCAGCCTAGAAGAAACCAGGATTCCATTTTGAGGGGTTTCTTTGAATTTTCAAGCCCATTTCCCTGACAGCAAGCAAGTGAGGGTGACTGGGATAATTTAGCTTATATTCAGCCACTCCATTCTGGACCATCCACCTACTTTCCCTCTTGGGAAACTCCTACCTTTCTTTCAATGCGGAGCTCAAATCTCACACCAGAAAGCCAGTTCTCTACAGTGTGCTATGGATGCAGGTGGTTGGGAAGGGATCTTGAAATTTAGGGACTAGGTAGGACAGCCATTTTTGGACAGCCAGGATTTATATTTCCACAAATAAACCACATGACTTTCACATGTGTTGTGATTTGTAGTTCTCCCAAGTGCCTAGATGGAACAGGATGACATTGAATAGATGATTTTAAGTTTTATGCAAATGTGAGGGTCTATATTAAGCATTGAAAGTTTTCTTCCACCCAGTATTGGTTGTGAAGATCCAACAACAAGGTGCTTAAACTTGTGTCTTCTTCCCCAATTAGACAGGGTGATTCTCGGAGGTAGAGACCCCCACTTAGCTTTGACTGTTGCTCAGCACAGAAGTCGTCTGACAGTCAACCAGGGACAAAGCTCTCATTCTGCCCTGGGTCCAAAGCCATCTCTGTTGTTACCACCTATCCTCCAAGTGCAGCCCTCTTAGGACGTAGGAATCACGTCTATTACTTCCTATGGATTTTTCACATCAGCAGATAATTGCAAATTTATATTACAAACCACCCTCACATCCTCCCAAGTCTCTGCCTGTCCTCAGTGCATCCTGTTTGTCCTATGCCACCACTTTTGTTCCACTAATCTTCTGTTGGACTCCCCCAAACCCTTTCCAATTTCTCAAAACTCCCATTAAAATGCTGCTCATAGAGTAAAGTCATCCTCTGCTCCTTGGCTGCTGCCTGCTGCCCTCTCCTCTCCCTGCTAATTGAACTCCCCGTCATCCACACCGGCCACTCCGGGCTCCTTAGCTAAGCCTCCCCCATCGCCTCCCCCATCAGCTCCCCCAAAACCTCCCCCATCCGCCGCCCATCAGGCACTAAGGCCTATTGATTGTTCCAGCTAAATATTGAACAACTATAGTAGGTATTCAGACAGTAGATGGTGGAGGAATATAAATGAATAAAATTCATCACTTTATATTCATCCCTGCTACTTCTGCCTTGAAAGAGGTTTCATTTTGCTTTGCTTTTATTTTTAAGAAGTTCAAGTGTACAGAAAAGTTGAAAGAAATTGTGATGAACACCCATACACCCTTTCCCTAGTTTGATCAATTGTTAACATTTTGCCTCAACTACTTCCTCGCTCCCTTTCCTTCCTCTCTCCCCAACACACACACACACACACACACACACACTTTTAAAAATGTGTTGCAAACCACTTGAAAGTCAGTTGCCGACGTTGTGACACATCATCTGTAAAGCCCGCAGCACACGTTGCCTAAGAACTCTGAAAGTCTCCTTAGAGAACAAATTATTTCCCACAAACATCTTTAGAGTGAGAGCTTATAAACTCAGGTTTATGGATAGGTTTTAGGAAACACATAAAATCCATGAAATTATTTGCAGAATTTGGAATGTATGCACATCTTTCTGGTGTGTGCAGTGGAATCCGCAGCCCTCCTCAGAGTCTCAAACCCTCCAAACTGATGTGGACCCCAATCCATTGTGTAGGCAGTACGCAGCAGTATGATCAGCTGTGAGCTTTCTGCTGCCTTAGACCATTGATAAAATTATTCTATACTTTCCTAGGGACCACACAAGCAAGTTAACGTTTCTTAGTGTGACATGCAGAGAGTCTTCGCGATCAGGACTCCAGCTATATTTCCAATCTGGTTCTCTGTGAGCCCTGCATCCTGCTCTGAGCCTCATCCCACCCTATCCCCACTCCCTACCCTTTTCTCTCTTGTCAAAGTTAAATTTTTCCTTTCATGACCCAACTTAGTTGCTGCCCTTTCTAGGATGCCCTCCCCAATGCACTCCGCAGCTATTTCTGCCTGTCATTTGCACATTCCTCTATTATATTGTACATATTTATCAAATTTGACTCTGCTTATCTGTTTGCATAGCTTCATTCTCAGTGACTTGGCACTAAACATAGGAATAACTAGACATATGACAAGAAAACCACACATCCCTGGTCTAACCACCTGGACCCTGGGTCCTCCCTCTGCTCTGTTCTCTGGATCTCATCTGCACTTGTCTCCCAGAGACTCTCCTGGTCTCAGATCCCTGGTTTTACCTTCACCAAAGACATCTGTGTCGCCCCTTTGTGATGCTCTCTCAGCTTCTCTAATTTTGGCCATTTACCCTGTGCACATCCCTACTGTCCCTTGACCATCCAAATACAACCGCTTGAATAGACAGCCCTGTATTTGTCCAGGTTAAAGATTTCACAATAATCAGAGGGTCACAGACGCACCAGGAAATGGATGTCTGTCCAGGCACTGGGACACCAGGAAAAGTATGAATTGAGATCAGTTCCAAGCCTCGGAGGAAAAATATTACCCCATGCTGCAGGGGTTGCTGCTACTTGGAATAGATTGTGGTGCTGTGGTAGGCTGAACTCTATCAGCTGGCACTGGGAGAGATGACAAGGACCCCAGCAATGCCTTTGCATTAAAAGAGGAGCAGAGGGCACAAGCTCAAGGCTGTGTGCTTTGATTTTTTTCTGGGGTGACTCCATTGTGCCTTTCCAACATTGGTACTAACAATTCTAATCTGGAAATCAGATCCTGACTTGCAAGATGGGAAGCAGCTGGCCTTTTGGCTGGAGTCCAGGTCTGCAGCCCAGGTAGAGGTCTGCAGCCTTTTACTTGACGCAGAGTAAGGCCCAATGAGAGAAAGCAGTCAGCTGGAGTCCGGGGGTAGGGGCTGGCTATCCTGTTGTGGGTCTGTTTACTTGCTAGAGGGTTTGCCAAATAAAGGATTTGCAGAGAGGGTTGGGGCTTCAGAAGAGAGGGGTTGGGATGTCCTGCTGAGCCTCCTGTTCCCCAGGGAGTATCTCCTCCAGAAGCCTTGGGCTTTTGCTGGGACTCTCAAAGGCTGCTAAGCTGTCTGCTAATGTCAAGGCTGACCTTGGCTGGCAGCGCCCTTCTCCTGCTTCCCTGGTGAGTTGGTTCCTGAGGGATGTTAGCACATCTGCTTTCAGCAATGTGCCTGTCCCCAGCCCATTTTCCCCTATGCCTGTCTTCCATCTTCCCCGGCAGGAGCGCCTGGGCCATGGTGAGCGATGTTTTTGTGCAGATTCAATCCCCTGTGCTCCAATCAGAATGCATTACCAGGCAGGGCGCGTCAGCGCAGCGATTTGGCTTCGACAATAAATCTCCTTGCTTTCATGAGTTTAAATCAGACTTTAAAACATCGCCCTTAATGTTCTTTTAATGCAGTTTTCTTCTGAATGAGTTCCCTTTAGGTCCAGTCCTTGTCATTAATACACTCTCTTGGCAAACTAAGGAGGGCTTCTTCGAGGAAAACCCTGCCAGTTTAGGAAACCCGTTGAATTGCCTTGGTGATGCCAGGAGCCTCTTTTGCATTTTACAAGGACACTTGAGAAAACAAAACTCTCTGACTGTAAATTTAATTTTCTCCTGACAGCCTCAGTGTCTCTGCAGCCCCAGAAGTTATCTATTACTTCTTTCTTCTGTAATTAAAAATCAAGGGGGGAAATGTACAGGATTAACAAGTTCTAATTTTCATTGATGAGCTCTAAAAGCTTATCAATAATGGGATCAGAAAAGCCGCTTCGCCTAAGCTCTATTTTTCTAGGGCGTCTGATTTTGATGGAGGATCTCACTCACGGTATAAAAATGCTGGCTTTCCAATGCTTAGCTTTCCCATAGCTGAAGTTAGGAAGAAGAGGCTGGGCAGGCCCAGCGAGTCTCCAGCAGGAGTGAGCAGAAAAGCAGCCTGGCCTTGCCACTTTCACAGACTCAGCATTCAGGCACAGGGAGCTGATTATGGGGAAAGATTGAAAAGGCTGTCGTTCACACACATGTTCCTTTCCTATGGATGGTTTCTGCTGGAGAACAACTTGCACATATCTGCTTAGGAGGAAGAAGGATATTGCCAATTAAAAGAATGTCGGTGGTTAATTCCTTTTCCATTACACATGTGCAGATCACCCTTTCTCAGGGGAGGGGGCATCTATCCTCCTTATTACCCACAGGGATGTGGCTGAGCATGGGTTTCTCTGAAAGACACGGAGCCTGGTCGATAGCATCTGGGCTGTGTCATTTCAAAAGCTGTGACAAACAGGCTCCCAGCAAATGTGACAGGTATGTGACAGGAATGAGCTGTTTAATTAACATGCACAGGTTCCATAAAACTCCCAGACAGTCAGGTACAGAGATAATTCCAGCTAGGACTGCTTTGTTTTTTAAAAAGATGGGGCAAGTGAAGTCTAGATACCACGAGGCAGCAAACTTAGCACTTGACCTTGAAGTTCTTCTGTAGTGCAGAGGACACTGCTATGTTCCACTGGGGTTGGGCTTATGAGTTTCAGGCAGAAGTGGGGTGATTTGGTTCCAAAGCTTTCTTGCTCAGAGCTGGGAAATTCAGGGTATCTCCAGAGACCAAAAACTGCACAGGGTAGCAGAAAAAGCCGGCAGCTGGGGATTCTGTCAAAATGATACAAATTTGGCTCCTGCCACAAAGAATGTCTTAAACCAAGTCTAAAGAATCACAGACAACTGGTATGCTGATTTTCAAGAGGGTGATCACCTTTTCTGAGTAGGCTGCCAGCCTTCCAGCCAAGCATCCCTCCTCCCCACAGGAACGTGCTCCACTGCCGCCAAGTCTGAGTGCTGAGGACAGTTTCACCTAGACGATATTAAAGGCACTAAACCTATGAGCTATGATATTACCTGGATAAGATAAAAACATAGATGCCAGCCACATGGTTGACTTTGAATACCGAGGCCACCTCATATTAGCTGTGTGAACTGGGCAAATTAATTAACCTCTCTGGGTCTCAGCGCACTTTTTAAGATAACGATGTTTTATACCCATCTCATAGTTATTATGAGAATTAAATGAGTGAATACATTTAAGTCATGAAGAACAGTGTCCATCATGTAGGAAGTTCTCACTAAATTTTAACACCTTAAATATTATGCCCTTTATGCAGTGATCTTGCTAAAAGGCAGAATCTTTAGCCATCTCCAGCTCAGTGATTTTAAACAGCCAGATGGTCTGGTTTACAGGATCGAAAAAAATGTGGTAGTTGTGGTGGTACACAGGTGATCTTTGTGTGGTACATGGATGAATACTTTAATTTCAATAATTACACATTGATTATGTATTAAGGAAAAAGATCAAGTCTATTATTTTCTGTAAATTATTGATCATATTGAAGATGAAGCTTTGAAAAATGCATATATATCAGAACGTTATGATATATATGGCCAAAATTATAATGATGTGAGCTGAGTCTTAAAGAGTGAGTGAGAGTGGGGAAGGCCCTCTGGTCGGGATGGGGAGGGACTGTCTGCAAATGCCCAGGGATGATCCAGTGTGACAGCTGGGAAGAGGGAGGAGGCTGGAAGGGGCCATCAGAACTTAGAGGGCCTTCTACACCATGGTGATAAGTTTGACCTTGTCCCAGAGAGGATGGGAAGGTTCATGGACAATGTCACCTGTGAAGAGATGGTAAGGGCATGTGCAGTGCTCACGGAGAGAGTGAGACAAGTGGACGAAGCCAGGAAATCTTTGGGAGGTGAAAGAAGGTGCTGAGCATCCAGCGGGGGATCCAGCAGACGCTGTGTCAACACCGAGCCAGAGAGCGCAGGGGTTTAGAGTGAGGGAGGTGACACGGAGTGAGGGCGGGGAGAATGGTCAGTCCAGCCTGAGGCCCCTGTGGGGAGACCTTAGGTAGATAGAACTTGGCCTGGGCCTGACTCGAAGTGGGTGGGAGGTAAGCAAGTGCAGACAGAGGGTGCCAGGCTTGCTTTCAAGAGGGTCAGGCGGGGTGGGGGAGGAGAGAACCTAAGGGCAGCTCTGGGTCAAGGATCAGAGAACCTTGATCATGTTTTCTATGCAGAAGAGAAGGAGATAGCAGAGGGGGAGAGGTTTGAAGGCCAGTGGTGCCTCTGAGGCCCAGGGCTGACCTTGCTGAGTCCCATAGGTGATGGTGTGCGTCTTTATGTATTTACACACCACGCTGCTCTCTGCCTGTTCCTCCAGCCCACTGTGGCCAGCCTCCCTTATTTCTTCTCTCCCTCCCTCCCTTATTTCCCTTTATCCTCCAACAAATACTTTATTAAGTTCCTATTATATGATCCAGGAGCAAGCAGATAAACCAAAGTAGCCAGTTACGGAGTATCTATATATTCAGCAGAAGGAAGCAGATTACCAACACAGCAAAAGGCAAGATGCGCAGCATGTAAGATGATGGTACCTGCTCAGGGTAAGAAATGAGTCTGCAAAAGAAGGCAGGGACTGCCTTGGTGTGTGAGGGGGGCCAGTGTCAATGGTAAGCCAGGAGGTCAGGGATGGAGACAGCTTTCGGACAAAGATCTGAAGGAGGTGAGAGTGAGTGATGCCAATGTCTGGTGGAAATATGCCCTCATTTGTGGGCCCCAGGAAGGAAAACGCCCTGACTCAGGGGAGGGCCCTTCTGTCCAAGGAACGGGACAGCATCCTCTCATCCTGGAAAACATTCACTTGTCCTCAAAAAGGCAGAGTTTGTAGCTCGCGGTCTTTGTGGCCACAGTATTTGGCACTTAACCTGGATTATTACACAGGATCCATAGTGTAATAATCTAATGATCTGATAGATGAACTCTTGAAATGAGTGACCATTTTGTTGCCAGTTCCTTTCCCCATTGTCTCCTCACCCTTTAGGTCAGTGTGCCCCCACGCCTGGTGCCCTCCTTCCTCTAAAGTCAGGGAGTACAACACTCTCTGCCTGACTTTGGTATTAGCTGGATGTTCAGCCAAGGAGCCAGATTTAGAAGTAGTGAGGGGGCCAGGTGGGGGAAGTTAGAGCATAGGTTCAGGCTAACCGCCAGCAGGTGGAAAAGCCAAATTCCAGTAGTGGAGACAAGGGTATTTGTTCTCAGTCCTCCTGGAACTATGGCTGTATCATGTAGACGCATCAAAGAAAGAAACAATTAGCGGTGGTTTTAAGAGCAAATGTTTTGCAAAGTCAACTCAGAAAAGGTCTGACAGCAGGGCAACTTAGGTAACCAAGGAAATAGCCAGCATATTAGGGCCAATCCTGCAGCAGATACCTGGGAAACTCAGGTTCAAAGGCAGGAAATGCAGCCACCAGCATGCTGAGGACTCAGATAGGACGCAGTTCCAGATTAATTGGATCAGTCTTAGTGATGAGCCAGAGATCTGTCTGGATCCTTGGATCTTCCACCTATAGACAAGGTGGGTTCCCAAGTCTAGGGTGGGACCAATCCTAATTGTGGGAATAAATGGCTCCAGCTTTGAAAGTTTGGGGGTGGCCACAAGCCAGAACTCAGTCAACTTTTTAGAAACATTTATATGATTTAACAGCCAGTCTCAATTATTTGCCAGTTCCTGCAGCTACATCCTTGTCATGGCTTCTTCCCATGTGGGGAAACTTCCCACCTTCTTGACGTTGGACTTGACCACGTGACCTTCTCTGACCAACAACGAACAGGTAAAGGTAACAATGTGTCAATTCCCAGCCTAGGCCTTTCCACCTGCCCTCCTAAGTGTTTGCTATTGCCATCAGAGGAGCACACATTAGCTAGTCCACTGGTCCCGGAAGGAAAATGAGAGCATGAGAACCAGAACTTCCCCAGAGCCAGCCCAGTTTAGGCCAGCCCAGATGGCCTGCAGATGCAGGACAACGATGAGTGATTACTATTTTAAGATGTGAAGATGCCCAGGTATTTGCTTGTCCTCAAAATTGATTTGCTAGCTTCATTTGAGATACTCACTAGAAATCAATGGGTACCTGGGTTCCCTGTGACAAGCAGAAATCCAGGTGCTTCCATGTCGTAGGTGACAGAAAGCAAAAGGCCACAAGGCAATTTCCTTGGACAACAGGGACTTGACTGAACTTGCTGTTGTGTGCCTGCCAATTGCGTCATCTCAATATCTGAAGGTCTACAGTAGTTTGAGACTCACAAAAAATAATTCATTATGCATAATGGTGATGTTGGCAGTGCATGCCAAATGGTTAAATCTAATGTAGCATACAGTTTCATTAAGGCACAACAAAATTAATCTATCCCTTCCCACCAGGAGGTTTAAACAAAAGCAATGGGGAAGGAGCTGCATGTAAAAAGCGGCAATTCATTAATGAAATGAAGACATGTAAAATAATTAGGCTTATAACAAGAGATTAGAAAACTAAATTAACCCTTCTGTTTACTTTGCACAGAATGCAAAAAAGAACTTTGGCAAATGTTAAGTTATTATGGAAATGTCACCTCAAAAGATTAGCCTGGTGGCCTCTTATGAAAGGAGTGACCTGGGTTGGTCGCCAGTCTAATAACTTTGCTTGAAGACAGGGGAAGCCATATCTGCAAGGCATTTCTGTGTAGGTTCCGGAGGAGTGAATGAAGCAGGTACAGGCACGGAACTGCACAGGAAACAGTTAATTAAAAAAAGCCAGGTTTTGATGTTGACACGTTGTATGCTAACTTGGGTAATTAATAATATTGAAATGAAGGGGCTAATCTAAATCAATGGTGGGCTGAAGCTTTCCTCTGCCTGATTAGTAATGATAAGCCAAGGGGGACAATTGAGCTTCTTTTCTTAATAACTCCCAAGTCCTCATCTGCATGGGGGATTGGTGGGGAAAAGAGCCTGTCCACTTGATGGAGATAAAACATAGCTCTGGATAAAATAGCCTGGGAAATAAGATGCGTACCTCCTAGCAGGTTTCCCGACACCCCTGGGCCCCAGCCAAAGAGTGCTTGGGCTTTGGGAGCCAACTGGTCTCCTGCATCTTGGCTGCCTAATTTAAGGGCTGCAGTACAGTTTTACAGGCTTGAGTTTCCCCAATGGTGCAAACTTTCTCATGTGTTATTGGAGGAAGTCTAGACTCTTAATAGGTTGGATTCTACACATCTAGACTCTGTGTGTCCTGTCCCTGAGGCTAAGGGCTGGGAACTGAATGGCCATGGTAAGCATCCATACCGCCTTTCAGTGGGGAAAGCCAGCTGGAGGGGCTAGTGCCCAAGGGACTATGGCAGCAGGAAATGGCCCAACCCATGGACCCATCTGGGACCTTCTCCATGGAGGTGTAAATAGCGCCCTCCATAGGATCCCATTGGCCCTCCCATAAGGCCCCAATTGCCTTGTCCAAGGCCATAGACACTCTCATGTTTCACACTTTAGTGATGTTGTCTCTCTTCCCAGCTTGCCTTATGCTGGTGGGAAACATGGCTGTCAATTCACTCTACACAATAAACTGAGGATCAGAAGGTTGTGTGAGATACCATGAGAATCAAAATTAACATTTCTTTAGCATCTAATCTGTGACTGGTATTTTCGCCACATTATCTCATTTCATCATCTAACCATAAAAGTTATTATGTCCATTCTTTTTTTTTCTTTTTTTTGAGACAGAGTCTCATGTCTCCCTGGGTAGAGTGCCATAGCATCACGGCTCACAGCAACCTCAAACTCTTGGGCTTAAGCAATTCTCTTACCTGAGCTTCCCAAATAGCTGGGACTCCAAGCGCCCACCACAATGCCCAACTATTTTTTTTTTGTTGTTGTAGTTGTCATTGTTGTTTGGCAGGCCCAGGCCAGGTTTGAACCCACCAGCCCCCATGTATGCGGCTGGTGCCCTAACCATCATTATGTCCCATTCTATCATTCAGTAAACCAGAGTACAAATGCATTAAGGAATTAGACTGACATCATTTTAAAGATGACTATGATTTTTGAAGTTTTTACAAATCATCTTCTATGGCACCTTCCAAAATCTATAGCAGAACAGATAAAATGATGGTGAAGGAGGGAAGAGAGACCAGAAAGCAAGTTTGCTGTTACCTCTCCTTCTTTGAGGGGGCTGAGTCTGGAGCATAGAATGTTATGTGCCCCCACTTCACCCTATCCCTACACCATGGCCTGGAGCGGGGAGGTATGCAAGGTAAGAGAGGAAGGAAAGTGAGAATATGGTCAGACAAATTCAAGAAACTGGAAGAAATCTCAGTGGCCTGGTTTCCTAAAGATGCCAGGTGGACGGCAACCATAATTTCCAAACTACAATGTGGGGCAATTGCTTCAGTGTAATGACAAGTGTCCTTGAGGAAGAATATTTGAAATTCTAGAATGTCTGTACATGTCAGACTATCCTATTTGAGTGAGTGATTCAGAAATCCTGGGGCCCTTTCCCCCTGTGGGTGCCTGCCCATTAATCCAGGAAAAAAACACTATTAAGGACTGCACGGCTCTGGGCCTTCCCCCACGTGGCCCCCCTGGCCCACCTTTGCCCAAGCCAGAGAGCAAAGAGAGCACGTGTCAGATGAAGAAGCCACCTCGTATTTCTGTCGTTGGAGTCCCTGAGGCTCAGTCCTATTCTTCAGCTTCTGCCTGGGCGACTTTTCCATTTATTCATTTGTTCACTCAGGGCTTCTTTGAGTCCTGCCCACACCAGATGTTGTGCTGAGCACTTCTTTCATGTACCTAATTTAATCATCACAAAAACTTGCAAGGACATCACTGTCATCGTCCCTGGCTTACAAATGAGCAAACTGAGGCACGGAGGAGCTGAATGGTTGTTCCAGTACCCAGCTCTGGTGTTGGAATGAACTTGTGAGCCCAGGGCTCCCCGGGTCCCTCCACAACATCATTCTGCCTCCTTGCCACATATTTGTAGCCATTATTTCTGTGAGAAATTTGCCATCATTATCCCTAAGAGAGAAGGCATTTCCCCCCCCATTATCTGTGTATGCAAATTGAGGTCCCAGGGTCATTCTGGAATAAATAAGAACTTAGAACCCCCTTAGACCATACTAATTTTTATTAATCATTAGTAATCTACTTTGCCTGCTGAGCCACGCTGTAATTTCCAATGCTAAGCAGAACAGTCCCCCCTGAGAGGTGTTGTCCTTGATGGTACTTCAAACAAAGAAAATCGCTAGCAAAACTTTGCAGACCTGTGGATAGCTGGTGGCATCCAGAGGCGAGCACAGTGTCTTGCGCATATTAAGTGTTTAGTAAAGATTTGGTTTGAATGAAGGAATGAATGAATGAACAAATGAATAGCTGTGAAGGGTCCCTGAGGCTTCTCTGGCCTTCTCAGGTCATTGTTATTGATACAGACTCCTGTGGGAGGTGGATAGGCACCGAGCAGTCAGGGCATGTCTGCCTTGCTTAACTTTAGCCTATGGTGGGGGTGCGAAGCACACAGCTTTTTGTGGAAATGCTTCTTTTAATTCCTGGTAAGCATTTGTCTGAGATTCCCCACAAAGGTTGGTGGAATTTGTTTTTAGGATTACCTGACATGCATTCAAAGTAATTGACTTCAGAGCAAATACTACGGAGTCACTTTGTGCGTTGTCATCGATGTAAAGGGGATCAAAAAGAAAATTGGATGTGAGTCCGATCATTTTTAAAGACTTTTTTTGCTTTATTTATTGAAGATGAAGAAATGTCTGTTCCATAAACCAATTCTTGATGAATTAAATTGGGGTGGGAGGTACTACGCAGCTCGCAATTTGCTAGTGTTTAGACGCTTTGGGAAATGCAGTTTGTATGGAGTTTTCCATTTCAAAAATAAATGAATAAACAAGAGTGGACCCTTTGTGTCTGAATTATGTAGAGGTGGTTAAGGGCCTAAATAAAATTTAAGGATTTCTCTTTTCCCTTGTAATCTGCCTCTTCTCCCCACTCTCCCTAATTTTCTCTAATCGCCTGAGTTTTAGGCCGCTTAAACCAGAAGAAATGTACAGTCAACCATATGGGGAGCCCATCTTCTTTTACCACCTACTGGGTTTGGTGCTCTGAATCCCCCTCTGCATCATTTCATTACTGTCTCTAAAGACATCTCTGCTTGTCCCACTCCTGCAGCCCTACCTGCTTTCCAGTCTTGCAGTGGCTTTGAACAGCCCTGTGGCGCAGTGTCACCCACACCGGAGAACTCCCCAGACCTATGCAAGACACCACAGAAGCCTCACTTCCGTTACTGGCTCTCCATCACATCCCTCCTTCCAAACCTTTGGTAACTTTTAGTTCCCGTTCTAATCTGAGCATAGGTTGAGTGCCAGCTAAAAATCTCTCTTCACTCTGCAGAAAGAACGGGAAGGCAGTTGCCTAAGAGATGGGCTCGGAGGGGTTCCAGGAAATACCGAGAGAGAAGAGATAGAAGAGAGAAGAGAGAGAAGAAATACTCTCCCGCCACGTCTGAAGTTCTTTCTTTTGGGTTGCCATGTTACATTGCAGATACCTGGGGATGGTGACTACTAAGTTTGGTGCTAGATTAATTTCATCATCTGAATTCCAACAAAGACACCCATCTTAGATTTGACAAGGAGAAAAATAATCTAAACTGGCTATGAAAGTAATCTCAAAAGATGAGTCTGAAGAGACTTTTGAGAGATGCCAGCATCACTCAGTGTGGAGACTCCAGGTCACTGTTTTAAAGGATAGTACTTGAGATCGAAGTTTAAACATGTTTTCTAAAAAAGACAGGAGTTTTTCATGCAGCTTTTTGTGTTCACGAAAGATTATTCAGAGCTTTACTATCATTTAAAAAAACAATGCTTAATTTATTAAGGTTATACTTTCAAAAACATTGGGCATTTAAGCTCAACTTACAAACAAATATTATTTTATTTCAAAATCAAGCACATTTTAGAATTTACTTTTTAGGGGTCTTTTGACTAATGTTTAAAATCTGATTTACAAATTAATCATTAAGTTCCTTTAAACATCTTAAACTGAGTATACAAATTTCATGTAGTCAATTTTCTTTTTAAGTATAACCTTTGACTAGTAAACACATTTTTTTGAAAAGGTTTGAGTATATAATTATGAATCTACTCATTTTAAATTGGAATTATAATGCTGACTTACTCTAAAAGACTAAATTCTGTTCATCATTACAAGTTCCCCCAAATATGAAATACGTACATATTACTCCTAAGTACCCAAATAGTAATGTTATGAGATTGATTTTCTTGAAATATATATGCTTAATGCTAAGTCTTCCCCAGATTTAAAGATACATAGTTACTAAGGAAAAAATTAGATCATTCCAAAAAGAAATTTTTGTAACCTGTGTAAGAAGTTTTTAGGGCTACATTTTTAGCAGAATTTGGTTTCTTAGTGATTGAAGAGGCCATACACCAGGACATCAACTGGATTTGTGCCTATGACTATGCCTATGACTTTATTCAAATAAGGCCCCTCCCAAGTTACCGTTTCCATGTCAATACTTGCCAGATGTTTGAATGGTTTCATTACGTAATGTTTGAATCTGACTTAGAATCTCTAATCCCTACATTTTGCTTAGCCTCCTTCTAGATTCAACTTCACTCTTTACCCCTTCATTCTTTACTATTTTTTTTCCAATTTCTTTATGTTAGAGCCATAAGTCAAAGAGATATGTAAGTACCATTTAATCTAATTTCTTATTGTTTTGTCTAATTTTATGGTTACCACCTTAATAAGGTCATGCCATCGACAACGATCAGCTACAATGTTTTATTGTCACACCTCATCAATACAGATGAATGTTGACCTTCAAAGTATCACCCTGGAAGATTCTTTACAGGTCACTGAGTTGTCTCCACTCCCAGTGCCTCCCGCATCCCCCAGAACTCACTCAGCTGCCATGTGGAGCTATCACTTCCTTACACCATTGCTAAAAAGGCTAAGACTGCATATCTGATGCTCCCAATGGAGCTCAGAAAGCACCTCCCTGTGAACACTGCCAGATGAGTTACCAGTTCCCATAAGAATGTTGCTCATCATATTTCCCCTCTAAGCTGGGCACATCGTGTGACAGTCGTGGAGAACAACAGCCTAGGTCCCTTCATGGGTTCCACATCTTGTTCTATACCCAAAGACAAGCCAAGATGAAGTGGGCTGTCCAGAGACCTGGTGATTCCCTATGGTTGTTCCCAGAGGTATTAAAGCAATACCTTTATGGTGGAGATCACTAAAAATTCAATTGAAGACCCAGGGTGGATGACCTTAGTTCAGACTTCTTATTATGCTTACAGGCCCCATCCCACATCATATCACACATAGTAAAATATGTCCGCATTGTACACTAAAGATTTTATTTTTGCTATAAAAAATTAGAAGGATCTTTTGTGATTTTGTTTTGAGATGATTTTATCTACGTTGAATATTTATAATCATTTTATTCCATATCCACTTATCCTAATGCCCATCTGGCCCCTGTCTGCACTGATTCGTAATGCCTCCTTGGTTAATGCCAGGTTCACCTATACAGAGAGCCCATCTCTCCTCTGCAACATTTGTCTGTTACTGTGTGTGTGAGTATACCACTGCCCTGCCTGCCACCCATAGCCTTTCTTCCATAAAATTGTCTTAGGTATCTACTATTCCATACAAATTTTAGGACCAGCTTACTAGCCACCAACAAAAAACCTACTTTAAACCTTATTAAATTGCATTAAATCTGTAATTTGGTGGGAACTGGCATCTTTTCTGTCCTTCAATAAAGTTTTATGATTGGCTCCACAAAAATCTGTCATTAGCTTTTGTGAGTTTTGTTCCTAGGTTCCTAGAGGCTTTTCTTGCATTTTAAATTGGTATTTATCTAAATTTATATATTCTAGTTTATTTGTTACAAGTATATATAAATGCTATCAATTTGGGTATACTAACCTTACTGAACCCTTACCAATTTTTGGCTGGGGCTGGATTTGAACCTGCCACCTCCGGTATATGGGGCCAGCACCCTACTCCTAGAGCCACAGGCACCACCCTGAACACTTACTGAATGTGTACATGGTAGACATTACCAGGTCTCCCCAGTCATATAAGAAACCACATCTCCCAGGTCCCCTGTAGTCCAGGAGCATGTGACCAGTTGTGGCCAATGAAAAGGGAGTGGAAATGATGCTGTCACTAGCAGACTGAGGCAGTGCAAATCTCCTGCATAATCTTTTGGTCTCTCTCTTCTTCTGCTGAGATAGATAAGGATGCCCAGTGTTGAGGAGGTGGAGACTGAGTTAGTGAACCATCACATGGCTCAGAGCCTCACCAGACTGGACGAGAAGAGATACACGGCTGTTGTGGTATGTCACTGACATATCACCTCCGTATCACTCAGCTTCTACTGACCGATAGTTTGCCTGTAGAATCCCTTGGATTTTTAATGTGGAGTGTTACAGCAGCTGTGAAGAACGACAGTTTTGTTCTTAGATAATTAAAATTTTATGAATACCAAACTTAACAATTAATGAAGTTGACACAATGTTACAGTTTGTAGATCTTTAATTAAACATTTATTAATTGCGATTTCAGTTTTCCTTTGTGTTCTTTCAGGTCTCAGACATTGGTGTAGCCCCTTAAAAAGCGGGTGGGCCCCGGATCCTATGATAAGAGTATCCAAACGTTAACGAGGCCCTGGCTAGGCTGGTTGTCATTTTGACAGCCTTCACAGTCTACAAAGCTGCAAGTCCAGAAGAGGGTAATGTAACATCAGCCCAGGCTGAGGTGAGTCAACTGGGCTTAGATCAAAAATAACAATAGCACTGTGGGTACCCCAGCCAACTGAGGTTGAAACATCTCCCTTTCCCAGTTTATTCTTTCCTTAAGAAGGAGAATCAGAGTCCTTCACTCTCTTCTCTTACTGCTAGAATTTGCTGAAGACCCCGGATATCTTATTAGTACCAGTTTAACCCTGTAGGTATGGTTTAGTTAAAAAAAACTATAAAATAATAAAACCTGACCTTATCAAAGAATATATGAATTGGAGGATAGTAATTTGCTTCACAAAGGGTTCCCTGTTCCACAAAATGAATTCAACTTTGGTGTCCCTAAAATAGCCAGTTCCCTTGGTGCATGTTAAATATAATTCAATTTACAAAAATTCGATTTGCATATAACCTTTTCAGTAGCACATCCATTGTGCAAAGCAATGTACACTTGTAATTGGCTGCAAATTGCCAGGAGACCACCCTTGCACATATTGTTCCTAGATGTGCAATTTTTTCTTAATCTCCATGGACAGAGGAGCGGAGTGGCTAACGTTGCAGTTGCTCATCTGATCCCATTGGCTGTGCTGAGAAAGGACATTTGTGGATTATTTGAAGGCAATATGTTCTATGTACAAATTAAGGCTGTGTGTTTAGAAACAGGAAATGAGGAGCAGTCAGGGGGACTGAACGTGCATCGCCTGGCTGGGCACGTGATGACTGGCCGTATAGGAGATGCTCTCTTTATCTTAGTGGCCTTAAAGGCAACAGGAGAAAAGTGAAACAAAGCAAAGGACAACTTATGGTCCTGTTTTGGATATCGTTGTCTTCCCAGTGAGGTGCCGAACCCGCAGGATCATCTTCCAGGAAATTAATAGAACTAATACAGTGGCCTGAGCCATGTGGACAAGGGGAGCATCCCAGCTCACGGCCGTGGGGCCATCTCTACGCAGGGTGTTCTGGCCACAGGCATGTAGCCAAGGTACTTAGCAAGGGAAGCATGGCCTTTCCTCATGTGCCTATGAAGAAAGCAAAACTGGCATCTTTTTATGGCAAATTGAATTAAAGTAGATCATTGCCAAGTCGCATCTGAAACTTTTCAACCTGAATATTAAAAAACCCTGCCTGGTACATCACATTTTCTTTGCAGAAATGATACCTCCCTCACGTGTTCCCATTGCCTCCCTCCTAAGTCTGACGCCAGAGCCCTGCTCTTCTGATTAGCAGATTCTCCCTGGGGACTCATCTGTGCAGTGACAGCTCTCCCTCCCCAGGCTGGCCTGCAGGGAATGTCAGACACTCCCTCCTCGAGACCTGGGGCTCCAGGTCTGGGAGGGAGGTCTGGGTCCCAGCTTCTGAGAGACTCGTTGAAAGGAGCCAAACTGCCTTCTATCTAGACCTAGTTTATTGGCAAGTTTGTGTTTTGTTTTGTTTTATTTTATTTTTTTGCTGGTGGGATTGACTCCAGAGCCCCCAGTTGAGCTGAGCGGTTTCCCACCCTGCAAGTTCAACTCCCAGAAGTCCGGGCTTGGCTCCTTTCTGTTCTGGGGGAGGTGTTATAAATTAGCTGCCATGAACTCCTTGGGGGCAGATAAGATACATACATCAATTAATAAGCAACAACACAACTGGAAAACTGGGGCATCTGCTAACCAAAAATACTGATGGAACTTCCTATTGACTACAATTTCTTTTTGCTGTGGTGGGGTGCAGATCTGTGTGCTGCATGACTCCAGGGCAGGCGTTAGCATGGACCACCACCCTGTGACCTGGCCCTGGAAAGACTAGGGCTGATATCTAGACCTGAGTCACAAGAACAGTGATAGAGTTGAGTGTAGACACACCTGGGTTGATAGACTTAATTCCCCATTTACAACCTGTACAAACCTGGACAATCTACAGAAGCTGTAACTGACCAATCAGGCATCGCACAGACAGTGAAGATTAAGTAAGATGATGAGGCCCATTATTGTCCTGAACAGGAGGTTTCCCTCCTGGGAGAGTTACTGGCACACAGGCAGGACAGGTCAGCTTTTGTTCCTTCTTTATCTACTTTGGGCCTGGAAGCTCAGGGCAGAGTAAGAAACCAGCAGAAGACCAGGGCCAGGGCTTTGTGACCTCCATGGGTTCTGAGCTTGACTTGGCCAAATGGGCCAGACTCCAGGAATGTCCAGGCAGCCGAAGCCTTTCTCCAAAACAGTGGTTTCCCTGTACATTTTCTAAACACATCAGAGCCGAGTTTTTGTGGCTGATGAAGGAAGAGGGCAGGGAAGCCTGGACAGTAGGTGAGTTGGGGGAGAGTCTATGTGTCCCTCCATTCTCAGGGAAGGAAAGATTAGGGATGGGAGAGTAAGGTAGGAGGGTCGGAAGCTTCTTTCTGTACATATGGCATCTTCTGTGACGCTTTCCCTGGTTAGTTTTGTTTGTGGTATTGTGCCCAATGGGGCCTGTGAACACTGAGGGAGGGGCCTGCATCATGGGGCAACAGTGACCAGGTAAAGTCCTGCCCCAAAGTTTTGGAAACTAGAAGGTCAGAGTCTGGCCCTGGCGGCCTACCCATTAAGGGAGGAATCATGTCCCCACTAGGAATCTAGACTCCACAATCTCCTGGGTCAAGTCTTGAGCATTTTGTTGGTGTGAAGAGTCCTGTTTCCTCCTCCAGACATGATGGGTAGAAGGAACATGTTGGCCTCCTCCAGCCTGCTTTACACTGGAGAAAGATGGGAAGGAGCCCCAGGAACCAGAAGGGAGGCCTCTGGTTTGCTTGTGAGAGAAAATGGACTCAGGTCCCCTTTCCCTGCCAGTTCCCTTGAGATCCTTGAACCTGAGGTCATGGCTGTTCACACTTAATGATCACACCTAACAAGGAGGGCATCTCCCACAGCCCAGTCCTCAGCCACGCTTGGAGGCACCAGCGCTCATCTCTTTTTTTCTGGAGAAAGTCATGGCCGTCAGTCCTGACTATGGAGCATCAGAGCAGGGGACTTCAGAGGTTCCCCACACAGCTCCTCACTATGTTCAGCTCCCTCCTCTCTACCTCTTAGTGGCCCCAAATTACTTCTGCTATCCTAGTTTCAATACATTTTCAGGGTTCAACTGCTCTCGTGCCCCTCTGTCCAGATAGAGTAGACATGTTCTGAGCTGTGGACCTCTCCAGAGGAGTGCCCACTCGGCCAGCGCATAACATCTCCCTGAGCCTACTTTTTTAAGCAAGAAATTTGAAAAAGATCTCAGGCCCACCTGTTTCTCCTTGCTGAGAAGCACAGGTCAGAGTGGTTATGGAAGCACTTCGTAAATGATAATACACTGCCCAGGTGAGGGTATCATTGTCCTTGGTCCTGACATGAGGTTGAAATGAGGCTGGCCTGGCCATTTTGGTAAAGGCATCAGACAAGCAGGCCTTGGACCTCCAGCTAGGTTGTATTTACACAGTGTTTTAAAATGGTTAAAATTTGTTGTCAAATTTTACATTTTATAAAAATGGATTTGTAGCTTCACTTCAATAATTGGAAAACCTGGCAACAGTGGTGACAAGGGCCACCTTGGGCAGTAGCAGCTGATGTTCAGTGTACAGCACAGACCCCCCTAGTCCCAAGCGTCTCACACTATCATCAGTCTATCACCTCACCTGCCTGGCCCTTGTGGGCATTTGAGCTTATAACCAGTGGCCTACAGTTAGACCTATTAGGGATCTCACTGAGAAAGTTACCTCTCATTTCCACTCTATTTCCACCATTCCCACCCTTACATGGACAGGAGCCAAACTGGTGTGGCTTTCTGCCCATGGACAGGAGGTTTGCCTTTTCTGACGCAGGTGAAGCAAGAAGTCCAGGGCTAAGAGGAGCAGCACTAAGCCCCTGTTCACAGTGCAGGGATTCCTGACCTTCAAAAGCTGTTGAAGAGGAGTAGGTGATGCTCTCACCAAGGGGCTTCCATTCAGATGTCGAGGGTGGCCTACTGGCTAGCCATGGCTATGTAATCAACCACCTCAAAACGTAGAGGCTTAAAATCATTTATTAATTTGTCTGACTGTTCCATGGCTCAGCTGAGCCATGTTCACTTAGGCTGTCTCATCTTGCTGTGATAAGAGGGCCCTTGCAGTTGGAGTCCTCTGAAGGCTTAATTGGGCTGAAGCTCCAATCTGATTCTTCCCAAGGCTGACAGTTCATGCTGGCTGTCCATTGGGAGCTCAACAGGGCCTATCAAATCGACTAGACTGCTCAGATATGCCATCTCCCCATGGCTTGTGTTCTTCACTACATGGAAGTTGGGTTTCCAGGGCAGTATCCCGAGAGCGAGTATTCCAAGGGCTCCAGGAATAAACCCAGGGCTTCTTATGCACAAGCTTCAAAAGTCATACCATGTCATTTCTGCCACATTTCATGGGTCAACAGCAAATCACAGAACCTGGCAGAGTCAAGAAACAGGAGTCCACAAGACAAGAGTAACCGGAGACATGATTCATGGAGGGGCCGTCTTTGAAACTAACCATCATAGGCAGCACTGGTGAGGTTGGTCCTTACACCATGGCTGCTTTCACTGTGTTTTTGTTAAAACAACTCATCTCTCCCTTCAGCTTTCCCCAAGGTAAGATATTAATGAGATGGTATCTGAACTCTCTGAAAAAGCAATGCCTCCTTATAAAGCACACTATTATTATTAGCCTGCCTGATGGCTCTCCCCCGGAGCCCTCGGAAGACAGGATGGAAACGATACAGCTTATATCTCAACAACAAACAAAACTTCATTACATCCATTGAAATAACACAGACATTCAAGATTTAGTATAGATCAAATCCTATTACCAACAAATTGCATCAAATCGCCTCCAAAAGTCTGTGGGACCAGATGTTTCCCAAGCCCTGCTTCCTTCAAGCAAACACCCAATGTAAGCACTGTGAAGGACTACCAAAGAATAGGACCATCCCTGGAGATTTATTAGGATGTGGTTTGACCCATTTTCTTTTAGTAACAAGTTCAGGCAACTTAAAATCAGAAAGAAATTCTTGCAGGATTCATGAGTGTGAGCTGGCTGAGGAATGAGTCTCATTTAAATTGTAGCAAATGCATCCTTGTGCTGTTATCAGGCTTCCCTTCCAGGCCCTGGGGGTTTCCACTAGGCTCTGCTCTGTATCTGGTGAGCTCATAGCACGAAAGCTTGTCAGGCAGGAGGGAGCCCCACTCAGCCCCAGAACCTTTTCTAGGATGAGAGTAAACTCAAAATAAAGGCAAGGGCTTCGGACTGTGTGAACGTCAAGGGTGACAGAGGAGCCAGTGGTGTTTTGCAGCATGTAGACATCTCCCAAGGTAAGCCTCTGCCGTTCTCTTTGTGGACACACACATTTCATAGTTCTTTCCTGCTTATTTCTGCTTCAAGGCCCCAAGGGGATGCATTAGGGTTAGACCAGGTACCCAAAAGCCATCCGGGAATGCAACTGCCCCTGCAGACTCTTCCCCAAGGCCCTCCTAGGCCTGCCTCCTCCACCCGCCTCCTCTCACTGCTCCCAGTTCTCCTGCCAGAAAGCATCTTTCCTTCCCCATTAAAGGTCAAAACATCCCACACATTCAGCTTTGCCCCCACAGACCTCTACCTGCCTTCCTTCCCGTTGGTCAGTGCCCACGTGGCTGAGGGGTGAGGGGGCACTGGGGGCAGGACCTGTCTGCAAGGCCACCTGCCTGCTCACACAGTGGCCAGGAATACAGCCACTTAAAACTCAGAGATCCCCACACTCTAAGCCCGGGGCCGTTTGTTCAAGCCGTCTTCGCATTATCCTCCTTTCCAAATCCATCCACTTCTGCCCTGTGCCTTTTGTCCATTAAACAGTGCCGTCCCCTAGACAACTTCGTCACAGCCACATTCACCTCGTTCAGGCTACCAGCAGTCACCTAATTGACTGCTTTGTTTGTCTCACAGTTAGACCCTGTATTTACTACATTATTTATGTTTGCTTTTCCTCTACTTTTGTTTTTAATGCAAAAAACATGGGCTGGGAAATTGCTGAAGTGCTGGGGATTCTGTGGCTCGGGGGTTAGAGATTCATTTCTACAATTGATGCAGAGGTGGGGATGGTCTCTGCTCAAGCAAGGCATGGTCTGCGGACCTTCCGTGTGTGTTTGTCGTGCCCTTCCCAGTAGATTATCAGCATCTGGAAGACAAGAAATCGGGCCTGGATTTCCCTTTGCACCTCTCCCTTCGCGTCAGCCAACACAAGTCTCTGCCCTCAGTGGACATTCAGTGATCACTGCTGGAGGGCTGAAGGTCCTGGGCTCCACCCTCAGGCAGACACTCACCTGCCTGGCAAGGACCTCTCAGAGTGTTGGGTGTGCTCTAAGGAGCCCCAAGGAAAAGTGGTCTTTAACTTCCACAGTACATCACATGGGGGGCAGAGTCTGGCCTGTTGTGAGGTCCAGGGCAAGGAATTTATTTCTAATACCTTAAGTACATTCTTCAAGGATACATTTTATTTTCACAAGTTGGACAGATTCAAAATGGTCCCAATGTAATTACTTTGATTCAAGATGGTCCCAATGTAATTACTTTCTTTCTCACTTGCTTTGGAATATTCTCTCTTGCTTAGCGCTGGTGTCTGTAGCCTGAGGAGGGGTGCCTGAGCTTGGCCTTTCTAGCTGGCTTGTGTCAGGACAGAGAAACCATGAGGGTCAGTGATTAGTCTCTAGCAACTGCCAATTATCATAGAGATTAACTATGATAATCCTTGAGATATGCATAGGTCCTTGAGAGTGAATCAGCCTTGGGAACACCACCTGTACCTGTGTTTAGGAAAGAAAGGGTTGGGAATCATACCTTGAAGATGACCTCTTGCCCAGGGTATCTACTCAGTGGTGGAGAATATCTGTAGTGCCTTGCTATAGATCCCCAAATTCCTTTGCAAGGAGGTGGAAATCTGGGAGGTCTTTGCAGAACTTGCCCTAGGGATTTCCTGCCTGCCCCAAAGGGCACAGAGGACTCCATGTGCCAGCAGTAGAAAGCCTGCACCTTTTAAAATTGTCGTGATGTATAGAGTATTGCCTCTTCAGCTTTATGTATTCTAATTATTTGCCTTTTTCTCGTGTCTTTGAGTCTCTGGATGATTGGATCACCAAGGGTGCAATTTCAAATAATTCTAGCAAAGAAATGGGTCTGTTACAAAGTTGGTGAGGTGGCCCTCTTTATGAGACCAGCTCCCAAATGCAAATTACTCGTAAGGGATGCTGACTGTGGAAGTGGAGCTCGTGTCCTTACTGACCAGGAGTCTGAGCAGAGAGAGCTCAGAGTGCACATGGTCAGCAAAGTAAGGAGAACCTGTGGGTTGTGCGTGGAGGCGGGGGAGCTATGCACGTGTGCACACCCATGTGGGAACGTCTCCTCAGGAACAACAAGTCCTCCTGCCTTTATCTGGAGCAATGCGGGTGCCCGTTCCTGGATGGGAAGCAAAATTCTAAACAAAGATCAGCTGCTTTCCATGTTCTTAAGGACCTATGGTATTTGCAGAAAACTTTCTTCTCTCTCCTCCAACCTTCCTTCCCTATCTAGTCTCGGCAGGCTGTGGAGATGCCATTTCTTTACGTACCTTAGGGCAGCAGCAAGTGGAGAAAAGTAGAGATGTGGCCCTGGTAAAAACTCCAAAGGTACCCACTTGAAAAGACCTTCCCTCCACATTCTGTCCCCAAAACACCTGCCCTGGGCTGAGTCTCAGGGATAAGGCAGCTGCAGGTTGAGTGGCTCAGAGAACCAAGAAAAGCTGCATGTTGCCCAAAGGCAGGTCCCACGTTAGAGACAACCATGCTAAGCATCAGGCTTCATAACCAGAAGACGTGTCTGTTTGTTTTGTTTTGTTTTTTTTAATCCTACTTCATTTTGCAAGAAAAAAAATTTTTTTAAAGCCAAGTCTGAAACATGACCAATTCTATAAAACCATTTATAATATCCTTGCTACATAATTAAAATGAATAAACTTACATACTTTACTCCTGTAAAAATAATGTTCTGTATGCTAATTATCACAGCAACCCTCTAAGGCCTATATTTTATTTTCATTTAATAGTTAAGGAAACTGAGACTCCGAGAAGCTAAGTGACTTTCCCAAAGTTACACAGCAGTAAGGACAAAGTCAGGACTTGAATCTCCCATTTGTGACCTCAACATCATGCCTTCTCAAGCATTTTTTCTTTTAATACTTTTTTCATCCCAGAATTATTTCTCTCCATGCATCATTCTAATAATATAATGGGACTTTTTTTCCCTTTAGATGTCACTTCAGAGACAGATTTTCTTGGACAGTTTTGGGGAAATCATCTCATTACATGTGTCCCAGTGCAAGCATCTGCACACACACCTCTGAGTGTTTTAGCTGCTCAGGCTGTGGGAGCAGTTGAAAGGACATCAGTGAGATGGGACTGTTCCTTGTGCCATGAGGATGCTCCATCTATGTCCCCCCCCGCCCCGACTCAGCTTGTCAGCACATGGCTTGCTCTGGGGTTTTTTCCTGCCCAAATAGGTCCATGAGGCACCTACTATGCTTGGTCTTCTGCATGTGTTGTCACCTTTCATCGTCACCAGGACCCTATGATGATGATGACTCCCAGTTCACGTAATAGAAAACAAAGTTTCAAGATCCCCATTGTTTATGCAGAGCTGAAATTTAACCTGACTCCAAAACCTTTCTTTATACTCCCTCTTCATCTGTGTTTTGATATTAATTATTTGGTATAAGAGAACAAAAAGTTTCTTGATACCTCAATGACTAAAATCATTGGCAGCACTACATTAGCACCCAGTGAAGCCTAAGGCTCAAAACACTGAGTCTGCCTAAGGGCTCTGAGAGCCGGGAGTCCCAAGTTCTAGTTCTAGCACCCCCGCTGAGCACTACCACCTGCCCGGCTGTGGGCAGGTTGCTTTGCCTCTCTGCGCCTCTGTTTCTTTATCCGCATTATGAGGAGTAAAAAGAGTCCCTCCCTGAAGTCCCATTCTGTTCTCACATTCCTGTTCTAAGATTCCCACCACACACCAACTGGGACGTGTTCTTTTTCAGAACAGTTCTGCCTCTCGGAATCTCACAAAGCCATGAGACTCAATTCCCCATAACCACAACAATCAGCATTCCCACTTCCCCAAAGCATATGGCACCGTGGACGCCTGCCAGGGGCTCTGGGAACAGAAGTGAGGAGTGAATGAACGCAAGCAGCCAGTGCGTTGAGTTTGCCCTTCTTGTTGTTGTTACCCGGCACCTACCGTGGGGAGAGGAGACAGAGATCTCTGCCTTTCTGGAGTTGGCTGTTTCTGGTCCTTCTCTTCATCACCTCACCCCATCTCTCCCACACCATCCTGCCCTGTCTGCTTTGGGCATTTTCTATTTCTCAGTGTCTCTCTGTATTTAGTACACAAATTAAAAAAAAAAAAAGTTTTTAAACAGAGAAAAAATAGGTCTCAGCGGCCCTATGAGTGAGGAGAGGGTCGAATGAAGACCTATATCCTACATGCAAGAGAAGTGTCAAGTGAAGCAGGAGGAAGGGAGCAAAGACATTTTTATTTCAGTTTTAATTGGCTTCTCTGTTCTTTCTTAGTTTCCTCCAACTCTGACCCAATTTCTCCTTTTATTACAAAGCCCAAGACCTTGATGGAATAGGGAGTAACAGCAGGGGAAGGGGTTGGGAGAGGAAAATATAGCAAACTACATTTATTTCATGGCTATCGCTTGATACAAAATTTATCAGAATCCTAATATTCCAGAGTGAAGTCAGACTTCCATTTTTAAAAACTCCATGTTGTATTCGTTTGTTTGTTATTATTGTTGTAATTTTTGCCGTTTATAAGGTCAAAATTAAAATTGTATTTTTCTCTGTTGATCATAAAATTCTTTGCCCCTCAAAAGTTGCTCACAAAATTGCTGGGCTGTAGGCTGCAGGTGCCCCCGGCTGGGAGGAAACCAAGCACGGCTCTCACCAGTGAGTTGGCAGGAGTGCAGGGATGTAGCACAGGGGTGTCCGCCTCCGTATTCTCTATCCCTTCTGCTCCAGGGAGGGAAAGGGCTGGGGAGAAGAAGGCCAGGCCCATTGGAGAGTTTGCCAAAGTTTTGTAAGGACTCGGAGTACCAGCTTGTCCTGCAAACCCCTCCCCAGAGCTTCCTTGAGCATCAGGGGAGGGGAGTAATGTAGGTGATCAAAAAGTTGACCTGTGATAACAACCTGTAGAGGTGTGACATTAGTAATTAAACTTATTAACAATGCAAGGTGTGGATAGTCCTGCCAGTTAACAGCCACAGGGAACAGGCTTGGGGGAAGCAGCACACAGGCTGAGGGCGCATGCTCCTCCTGTGAGACTGCAGCCCCTGCAGTGTTATGTTGGGGTGGGGGGATGTGATCCAAATCAAGTGAAAGCTGCTGGACGTTGGTGGGGGAGGGGCGCAAGTACATGTCCATTCTACAGCAGTGACTGACCATGAGGGAACGCACCAGCCCACAGGAAACAGAATAAGCAACGCAAGAGCCAAGGAGGGACCCTCAGCACTGTGGCTGTGTGTCCACGGGCCCCCAAATCATTGATGTGAAAAACATAAAAGAGTCTATCTGTCCTGATAGACTAAAAATTTGTCTGCTTCTTTTTATTTCCTTTCTTTTTGTTTCTTTTCTTTTTTTTTTTTGTTTTTTTTTTGTTTTTTTTTTTTTGAGACAGAGTCTTACTTTATAGCCCCTGGTAGAGTGCTATGGCCTCATAGCTCACAGCAACCTCAAACTCTTGGGTTCAAGTGATCCTCTTGTTTCAGCCTCCCAAGTAGCTGGGACTACAAGTGCCCGCCACAATGCCCGGCTATTTTTTAGAGATGGGGTCTCGCTCTTGATGTGGTCAGGCTGCTCTTCTACTCCTGAGCTCAGATAATCTACCTGCCTCGGCCTCCCAAAGTGTTATGATTACAGGTGTGAGCCACTGAGCCCAGCCTTATTTTTACTTATTTAACTCAGTGGTTCTCAACCTTCCTAGTGCCATGACCCTTTAATACAGTTCCTCATGTTGTGTGACCCCCAACCATAGAATTATTTTCATTGCTACTTCATAACTGCAATTTTGCTACTGTAATTTTGCAGAATGTGTACAATGAGGAAAATTCATTTCCTTCCTGTCAAGAAAAGCTAATGATCATTTTCCATTATATTTTGCTACTGTTACAAATAGTAATGTAAATATCTGAAATGCAGGATGTATTTCCATTGTTATAAAGGGATCATGACCCACAGGTTGAGAACTGTTGCTTTAACTGATGTTTGATCACTGAATTAATGAATCTGGTCTCTGTTCCTTTTTGGTTTGACTTGGCTGTAAATATTTGGAGGAGAATCCTGACATATATCTATGCTAGACAGTTGTTTGTATTGGGGCAGCTGAGGAATCTGAAGACAGAAAAATGAAAAAGAAATAGAGGGGACCACAAGAAGAGGGTAAGAATCATTGAGGGGCAGTGGCATAAAGGACCAGGACAAAATTGAAATTGTAGCAAAGAGAATTTTTAAGAGTCATGACTTCTGTAATGAACATATACCATAGTCTCAGGTGCCTTACAAAAATATTTTGAAGTTCTTCTGACTTACCTAGACTATTTAATAAATGCATACTTTTAGTATTACTATGCACCATTTTAAGTCGAAATGGGTTTATGGAGGTTGAATAGGATATTCACTTTGAGTGGGTGGGGTAGAGGAACATGAAAAAGATAACGATTTATCTGAGCTCTGAGAAAGACCCCTGGGAAAGGTACTTTACTGTGTAGGATTAATCATCCTCTGAAATCTCAAGTTCATTTACATATATTTCTGAGAGACTCTGAACCACGCTCTTTCCTCATGAGCTCCATTTGTTCTGTTTGCTGACACCAGGCTCCATAAGGCTATTGCCGTGATGATACTTAAAGCCCATTCTGGTTGGGTGGAACAGCCTCTGAAATTTTCTTATACCTACTTTTTTGCAGAATGTGTACAATGAGGAAAATTCATTTCCTTCCTGTCGAGAAGAGTTAATGATCATTGTCCATTATATTAAAATATGACCCATTGTTATGACTTCAGTTTAACGTTCCTGTAGAGATCTCCGTGTTGTGCAGAGTTGAGCAATGCCGAGGCTGAGGCCCCTGTGTGTGATTTTAGAGTTGTTCTTTAAAAATGGGATGCTGCAGATGAGTGATGATGAAGAAAAAAAGGTAAATCACACACATTTGGGGGGATTTAATAGGTAATTATAAATTTTCAAAAATCACGTTTAGCGTGGAAATCCAAATTTTTAACAACATTGTCTTCAGAATATAATTATAAATGCCGCATCGAATCTCTGAGCCAGAAATAAGAGACCCTTTATGATATAAAAAATATTTTAAGAATTGGGACACTGTTTATCTTTCAGGAAAGATGAAAAGTAGAATTACAGGCTACTACTATATTGTAAGTCCTTGAGTCGTTTCTTGTGGTTTTGTTTCCTAATTTCCATCCTCCTCAGAGGGTTCAGTGTTGTGTCCAGAGAGGATGAGGACAGAAAAACAAACAGAGTGGCCTCACGAGATTGGCCATCTCCACAAGTTAGGAGCTGTTTCTCCTCGTATTTTGGCAAATATAAGCTCACCAGAGCCCGAGTTTTAGTGATGTGAGGGAGGAAGAAAGGCAGAGGAAAGAGAAGGTGGAATCTTAAGGAGGAGCGAGGTACTTGGGGGGAGAAGGGAGGATGGCCTGCAATTGATTCAAACAGGCAGATCCGTCACCAGTTCAGTTCCCTTCTGTACTAGCTCAGTGGGGCTGTCACAGCAAGATCCCACAGAGCGCGGCTCAGATAAGAGAAATGTATGCCTTACAGTTCTGGAGGCTGGACATGGGAGATGAAGGCACTAACAGGCTTGGTTTCCTCTCTGGCCTCTCTGGAGGCTGCAGAGGGTTGCCCTTTCACTTTTCTGCTGGTCATCCCTCCATGGCCATGTGCTCTGCCATCTTCTCCTTCTTAAAAGGACACCAGTCATATTAGATCAGGGCCCAACCTAATGGCCTCAGTTTATCCTAATCACCCTTTTGAAGACCTGGTATCCAAATACAGGCAATTGCAGTCACTTGAATTAGCACCCATCAGTTAGACCTCAATGGACCTTAATTATCACTTTAAAGACACCATCTCTGAATATAGTATTCTGAGGACCTGGGGGTTGGAACTGCAACATATAGATTTTGGAGAGACATGACTTAGCCCACAACACCTTCCAAACTTTATTTTTTTTAATGTAAGAATAGGCGATGTTACCTGCAGTGGACAGAGGTCAACTGTCTCCAAAGCCTTAGATATAAGGAGGAGTAAAGGGAGGTGAAAGGCAGCTCCTTTCGGACATTTGAGGCACTGAAAATTGTAAGGTTCCAATTTCGTTTTGATTGTACTGTTTTTTTTTTAATTTTGTGATGAAAATTTGAGACACACACAACATGGAGAGAATAGTACAATGAGTGCCCCTCGTACATCCACAGAGTCAACAATTGTCAGGACTTTGATCCTCCTGCTTAATCCATCCTCTCCTTTCTTCTCTTTTTTTTCTCTTTCTTTTGTGAAGTATTATGAAGTAAATCCCAATGGCTGGGTCATTTTACCCTGCGTCTCATCAGTATGCCCCTCTCCTAGTGCCATTGTCACGCCTGACATCTAATGACGACGTCTTGTTCTCGCTTTATTCCTAATTCAAATTTTCCTCATCTCATCTCATCTTGTTGCTCTTTTATAAATATATAAAGAGAGAGAGAAAGAGAACATGTGAGCATATACCATCTATTATCGTATCTCTCTATCTCCACATATATGATTCTGTGAAACAAGATCCAAACAAGACTTTGACTACACTCACATTTGGTTTTTAATAGACCACTTATTTGGAAAAAACAACATTTCTTCCCTGCCGCGGCATTATTCAGGACATCCTATGAGATTATTTACTTTTACTTGGAAATGGTCCTAAATACCAGGAATAAACTCTCCCTCTGGGCCTGGGCAGAATTGCTTATCCTGTAATGCCTTGATGGATGCTGTATATTTACCTAGACAGTGGTCAGCCTTACTAAATAGAAAATTACGTGTGCTTTTTGTTTAAATAACATCTTAGTTTCTATGAGTAGTCATCGACTTGCTAAGATTTCATTTTATCTTACAATGAATTTCTCTCAGAGAACACAGGAGTAACAGGCATCTTTAGATATTCCAGTTGCTTCAAGGTCATCGACACTCAGCCTGGATTTCAGATGCCCTTGCCACCTTTGGAATAACAAGCTATTGTTTCAAAGCCAAATCTACCACACATCGAAGTCCGAAGTGCTCCCTGTGGTTTGTGAGACGGTATAGGGCTTTGGGGTCCTCCCCTCCAATGCCTTATGCGCAATCGTGGGTCCTGCCTCTACTTTCCCCACATTAACCAGACATCAGCTCCTGTGGGGGCTTCTGCCAGCCTCCATTTGCACCCAGCATTTCGCGAGCTTTGGGAGACAGAGCCGCAGAGAGCAGGCCCCCTCACACAGGGCACAGCCTCTCCCTCTTCCTGGGCTCTCTCCCACCCCCACCCACTTCCCCTCACTGTCTTTTCTTTTCTCACACTTGCTCTTACAAGAGTGACAAGTTCTTCTCCTTAGCTCATGCAGAGAAGTTTAATAATAACTTTTCTAGCTTGAATATACTCTTGGGTCTCACCCTCCACCCCAAATGACTTGCTAAAGTATGTCTTCATCCAAATATATTCAGAACTCTCTTTTAGAGGAATTGTGGTGAATACAATTTTCTCTACCTTGTAACAAGTGTGTAGCAGTCAGTGTCAACTTCTGGTCTATCCCCCCTGTTCATCCTACACATTCGTAATGGTGTGCTGAGGGCATCTCCCTGAATTCCTTCATCTCAGAGCAGGGCACCAGCAATGCTGCTTGCCTGGTGCAGCCACAGCTATTTAGAAAAGAGCAATAGGGTTATGCAAAGTGATGCCACCCACATTTGAAGACATTTTTATTTCACTGAAATACAACATTCCCTGGGTGCAAAAGCTTAGCACTTTTCTCGTGTTGCAACTCTAATCACCCACAAGGTAAACGTATGGCTGAAGTCAGATTGTTTAAACCTGCCTCTTTCTGACACTCACGTTTTCTCACCTCGCAGTATTTCCGCAGTCAAAGAATTCTCACTTGCTATAGGGAAAAAAATTCTCTGAATATGTGTGTCTCATCCAATTCAGCAGATCACACAGGATAAATGGGCACACTCTCTTTGAACTTGGCTTCAGGAGTATGTCCATCAATCCAAGCAATCCCAACTGCCAAAGACTACAGAATCCATCAACCCGGGACCCGATTCCAGCCTGGCATCTCGAATTTGCTTAGAATTCTTTTTTCTCCACTTACAGAAGGATGGTCAAGGCTTTTTTTTTTCCTTCCTTCCTATCCTTCTGTCACTCTCCTTGGCCCAAATCTTCTTGAACTTGTACACCCTTCCCTAGGACTTAAATACCAGATAATATCCCATTATTAGACAAAAGCTCTTCAAGCAAGTACGAATATTGACTTTGAGTGTGAGTGCACTCGAGCTATGCAATATTTTCAGCTCAATTTGGGCAATATTTTCAACTACCCAAAGTGTAGAAATATGCCTCCTGGGTCAGATAGGTGCACACAATGATTCCTGCAAGATGCCAGCATTCTCATCAGAAGCCACAGTCACGAGCTCCCAATGCTCAGTCCTTTGAATGGAGAATCCTAACATTTTTATTTTCCCCTTTTTGAGCTACTGAGTCAGCCATTTTTGTTACATTTCAAAACTTCTTGTCAAGAAAATACGTCTACTCTCTGACCAAGCGTTCCCCTGGGTCCATTTGCCAAAGGATATTCTAATGGGTACAATATTTGAATACTGCCGCATTTCCATTATACCTGCCTCATTATCTTCCAGGAACCTTTCTGCTTTGTTTGGGAATGTGTTTATCATGAAGCCTGGTAAATCTCAGGTGAAAATAGTAGATTTATGAGCTGTCCTCTAGTTCCTCTCTGCTTCCTCCTAAGGCCACAACCCCAAAAGATTAGTCACTGAAACGTGTCTTGGTGTCAACGCTGAAATTCTGCTTTTTAAGAACGTTTCATAATGAAACCTTGGAAATAGCATGGGGAGGTTTCGCTCCTGACATACCCCGGAAGGTCACATGCTCTAACTCAGCTTAGAGGGACACTAATCATATTCAGTGTGTGAGGAGAGAGGCTTACAGTTGGAGATGACACCATCATTTGCATAGGATGTAAAAATGAAGGACCATTAATTTTATAGCATTAATTGAAGAGCAGAAGTGTTAGACCTCTATAATTATCTTCAGTGAATACATTTCAAAGACATCTTCACAAATGAGCCTTGTGTGTGTGAACGTGTGAGGAGGGGATGATACAAAGAGCAAAGTGAAGGCTCCACTTTGTCCCCCTTCAAGATGTGCAGATTAGCGAATCATTAAGTTAAAAGCTTAACTCTAATCTGAATTGCTTCCTCTGTGTGGAAACAAGATGTGTGTGGATTCTAGGCTTGAAATTCTGCCCAGAAGGAGGACACCCAGACTGCATGCCACATTTCATCCCTTGCAGCTCTGGGAGGTGGACAATGTCCACATACGTCCTCACAACACCCCACGCTCCCATCTCTGGGATCCCCCACCAGGAACTGGCATCCCTCTTGATCCTGACTTTATCCTTCAAGAATGTCCTTCTTACAGTCTAAATGCACCAATCCTGAATAGTGTTCCCTCAGGCCAAACTCTCAGCTAAACGGCTGTAGATCCAAACAGGTTATCACTTGGCAATGTCAGCCATCACAGTGTTCCGCAGCCTCAGGTTAGCATAGGAAGTACAATTTCCAGAGTCACACACTGAAAATCTTAGGAACTGGTGGAGTGACTTACTAGTTTGTAGGCAAAAAAAGTCAAAGTAGAATAAAGGGTACGGATTTAGGGGATTGCGTTTTCCTTTGCTTTGTTTCCGATGGGCAAGAAATAGAAGCAGCAGCCAGCCCCATGAACCCAAGCAGCATGACGCCAGGACACCAGCGTGGGAAGCAGCGGTCATAAGCATGATGGCTCACCTTCATTTCCCTCTGAGCAATGACGGATGGACAGAGTAGGGTGTTGGGAACGGTAGGACAGGGTGAAAAGTAGGTGAAGACCCAGGTTTAAAAGCTACTTGGGAGTTCTGATAATTATCCTGACATGTAAGACTCATCACTTTAAAAAATATGAGCCTCCTCTGAACCTTAGAGTCACAGAATCTCCCTGGTGCATAATTTAGGGATCCTAGGGGGAAGGTTGGGAGCCACCAGTGTAAATCAAGTAAGGCATTAGCTAATGAGGCAACACGATGCAGACACTCGGTTTAAATGCCCCCGTCTCCAGGGGCCCTGCAGAAGTGCAAATACCAGGAGGAATTCCAGGTACCTCTACACACAGATAGAGGGCAAACTGGGGGGCATAGAGGTCTTTTAAGAAATCTTCTGCTAGGGAACATCATCTAACCTGGATGATGAAGGCTTCCTCTAAATCCCAGTATACATCACAGCTCAATTTGTTCTTCATTTCATGCTTCATTTACTTTCTTTGGTCCTATACTTTTTCCCTCTTTACTACCTACTTGAGCTAGATTTCATATGCAATAAACTTCACATGGTTAAAGTGTATAATGTGATGAGTTTGGACATATATGTGCACACACACTCACACATTCATGAAATCAAGACACCAAGCATTTCTACCACCTCCCCAAGTTTTCTTATGTCCCTTTGTAATTCCTCCCTCCCTCTCCCTTGTCTCCTGCAACCACTGATCTGTTTTCTGTGACTGTGGGCTAGAGTGAAGTTCCTGGAAGTTTATGTAAATAGAAACATTTAATATGCACCCTTCTTTGGTCAGGCTCCTTTCATTCAGCTGTGCTGTATCCTTGGCACTCTGCTAGAGAGATTTCCCCTCCAAGGCTAGAGATGGCCTCATGTCCCCAGATGATGTCCCACGTGATGATGGGATGTGTATGCTGCAGATTGAGTAAACCTTGGATCTTGTATATAGCTTTTTTCTGAAACATTCAAGGGACTGTGTATTAGGAGCCCCCACAGATTGGTTAAGAAAAGAAGGAGAATTTTATTTTTTGAAAGATACATTAAGTCTTTTAGCTTTTTCTTGTTCTGTGATTAAAATTCCAAGGACTTATGGGAGCTTTCTTCCAAACAGTCCATCCACCATGGTGTGAACCATCCTGATCTCAATTTATTACTTCAATAACGTGGTATATCGACTGACGCACCTATGAGTGAGAGTGATTTGCTTCGCACTTGTTTTTCTAGCAGCCCGTTGGAGGAGCAGGAAACACCAAGTGGAAAGAACGGCCCAAGTGACCTCTGAGGCCTCCGTCTCCTGTGACTCCCTCTCAGAGGCGAAGCAACTCACTACAGAAGCCGCTCTGTGCCAAAGTCTGCTTGGGGGTTTCAGGTAAGAGTCCTTCATTGGTAAGTGTCAGAAACGTAACAAAAAGTAATGCAAATCAAAACCAAAACCAAGTAAACCTGAGACATTTGGTGGCTCAGGCAGTTGTAATTCTTGGGGTGGCATGGGGCTTAAACATGTCAGCACCCAGACGCGCTCTGCCTCTTTCTCGATGTTGATTTTATTCCCAGCCAGTTCTCACCTCATGGTGACCCCCAGCATTTCTAGGCAAATATCCTATCACTTCAAGGGAGGCATTCCTCAATCCGGTGTCCTAACCAACCGCTGAGTTTTAGTGCATTGACTTGGGCTGCAGGCTCATTCCCAAAGCAGGAAGATGGAACATGCTGGCGGGTCAGTGCTATGCTGTGTATGCACCTGTGGTTGGGGCAGGGAGGGAAGATAGTCCCACCAAGCACATTTCCCTCAGTGAAACAGAAATACTATTACCAAAAGGAAGGGAATAAATGTAGAGCACGTAACAAAAGATACCCACTGGAGTTGTTTTCTTACTGCATTGTACAAAATTCCTATGGCCCTCTCCTAAAATATAAGGTGGCCTTGAGCATGCCTTTGTCAGTATCTACTATTTCATTCTTTTCCTAGGTATTGACATGCACAGCATTAAAAAACAAATGGCCAGGTGCAATGGCTCACACTCCAAATTCCAGCATTCTGAGAGGCTAAGATGGGAGGATCTCTTGAGGCCAGGAGTTTGAGACCAACCTGGGCAACACAGCAAGAACTCATCTCTACAAAAAAATAAAGAAAGTTAGCTGGGCATGGTGGCACACACCTCCCACCTGGCTACCTGGGAGGCTGAGGCAGGAGGATCACTTTAGCCTGGGAGTTTGAGGTTGCAGTAAGCTATGATCATACCAGTGCACTCCAGCCTGCGTGACAGTGAACTCTGTCTCCAAAAAGGAAAAAATTATAAGCAAGATTATTCTACACTTCCAAGACTGGAAAACTAGGATGTCTCATTCAACAGTATCAAAGATCCTAGTTAAAGTGAGATAACATTATAGTAGGAATTTGGATATCAGTGTTGGGACTAGCCTTTCTCAGGACTCATTTGCCTCCCATGTGCAATGGGAATAAATACCCTTGTCCTTTCCAGGCATGGGGGTTAGGGTTCCATCAGATCATTTCTAAAACTCTCATCTTTCTCAGATTCTATTCATGGTTTCATATGTACTGGCAAGTTGATAAAATAGATTACTTGAAACAAAACAATCTCATTCTAATTAAAAGCAGGAGATAGCCACAAATTAAGTGAATGTTATTCATGCTTTAAATATCTTCATATATTATTACACTTACCATGTGGGACCTCTGCTATCCACTAAACTGAAGCTGGAAATTTTATTCTCCAACTTTTTTTCTACAAGCTAGGGCACAGTGGTGTGACCAGGACCTAGAATCAAACATACCTTTGTGATATTTAAGTTTAGAAGACAATGACATGAAGAAATGTTGAATAGTCTATCCACGGGGAGAGTGGTAGAGAGAGGTGGTCATCTTTCAAAAGACAGGTGTCAGTGGTTCTAGCAGAGATGTCCTGTGCCAATGTCAGCCAAGTGAGCTACAGTCCTACACCAGCAACTAGAACGGGAGGGTCTCTTGGGCAGCAGGCTTGTGGTGTCAGTTAGACGTCATTGATGGCTCCACAGCCTCTATATCTAATCTTCTGGCTCTCTGTGAACTGCTTAATATGATTAATATATTATACATCTGCCCATATTAACTAAGATGGGCTCTGATTTTTGCTTCTAAGAATCCCTTGGCCAATACAGAAATTGATCTCAGGATAGGTTTTAGGCCACAAACACATAAAGAAATGGGCATTTCATATTGGTTTTCTAGCCTTTTGGGCAAGAAAACAGTGGAGAAAAACCCAGCTAGCATTAGAGAATGGATATAATGGAGTATTTAAATATTCTCCTGTGGTTACCTGTGAAAACAAGGCTTAGGGGGATACAGTGGCCCAAGGAATTTTAGCAATATGAATAAAATGAATAATTCAAGGGTTACTTCTAACTGCACTGGAGAGCTTCAATTTTCAGCTCAGAGATAGAGGCACCTGCTAGGACTGTGATAAACTATGCCTTCTCATAGCCAAAGCCTAAGTCTGGTCCTGATGGGGTTGGCAAATTACAATATCAGTGGGAATCATGACCTTATCAAGTCTCTTATGTCAGATTGGGGCCTTAATGGAGAAGAGAGGAACCTTGAGAATTTGCATTGAGGGCTTGTATGAAGCTCTCAGTGATTCAGAACATCCTGACTTCTCTCTGGTCCTAGCACCTAGTCCACCACCAAGAAGCAACTGGACTTGGGAAATGATGACAAACCTGGGAAGTCTCAGCTGTGGTGCCTGTTGGGAAACAAAACCTCATGAGTATGTGGTGGCACGTAGGATGCGGTACATCCTCTGAGCTGTGACACGTTTGTGATACCATCTGTCCTTTTGTAATCAAAGTGCCAAGATTCAGAATCAAACGGCAGAAACAGGAGGGACATCTCTCAATATCGCATCTAACAGGCCTATTGCAAAAGTTTTGCTTTCAATCCCTACAATTCCGGGCTCTGCCAACTTAAAGATCTTAGTGCCCAGGGGAAGAACGGCCCCACCAGGAACATGGAATGTCTCCACTGCTTTAGAAAATAGGACTTTTTGGTGTTAAGAGGAAGCTATTTTGGACTCTTTATGCCACTAGAAAATCAAGCAATAAAGGGGTTTTCAGTGTTGACAGGGCCAATTGATTCTGATTAACAAGGCCAAATAGTATAGTTTATACCATTTGTACAGGGACTATTTCTGGAACCCAGGAGATCCTTCTGGGCACCTTCATGTATCAGGTATGTGTCTAGTGGTGAAACTCAGTGAAAAACTATAACCACCACACACAGGAAGGACCATGAAAAGGTATTATCCTCACAACTGAGGATTATATGAGTCACATCATCAAGTAAAGAACTCTAACCCTGCTGACATGCTATTTCTGAAGGCGAAAAGAGCATGGTGTGGTTGTGGAGGAAAGATGTCATAAAAACCAACCTCCTACACGCAGTCACTTGCAGAAATGACAGCATAGACACTGATTTTTCTTCATGTCTGAGTATATATACTGATTATTCTTTTTTTTTCTCTCTTTTTCTGCTTCCCTCCCATTTTTTTTTCTTTTTTTTTAGAGACAGAGTCTTACTTTGTTGCCCTCAGTAGATTGCTGTGGCATCACAGTTTACAGCAACCTCCAGCTCTTGGGCTTAAGTGATCTTCTTGCCTCAGCCTCCCAAGTAGCTGGGACTATAGGCCCCCGCCACAACGCCCTGGCTATTTTTTTTTTAATTGCAGTTTGGCTAAGGCTGGGTTTGAACCCACCACCCTCGGCATGGGGGCCAGTGTCCTACTCACTAAGCCACAGGCGCTGCCCTTCCCTCCCATTTTTGTAAGATGATAATTAACTATATTTTAGCTTCTGGATCACAGAACACCAAGATGGGCTTCTGGCTGAACTGCAAAAGGTGAACATCCCCTGGGGACCTAAGCTTGGAGTTCAGTGTGGAAATGGAGGTTTTACCCTATCCATCTTTCAAGGACAGAGCGAGCACATTTTTCAATTGTACAGGGAATAATCACACAATGTTAGGTGGGAGCATTTTGTCCTTGGGATGGTAACTATTGTTTAGAATTCTAGTATGAAAGAAGGGCCCCAGGGCTGTTGGACAGCCAAAATGTAAATGCAGTGAGCACATTCTATCTTGTGGGTCACCATGTGCCTTTTGAACAACCTTCAGTATTTGGGGGCATCTGGTGACTCCCCAGGGCAGAGGTTAGACACCTGCTTTCCTGACCTCCTGCTTATCAAGAGATGAGCCATGTGACTAGATGTGTCCCGTGAGGTTTTATTTTGAAGGAGAATGACACGAAGAAGAGGATGCCATTAAGAATACCTTCTGGTAAGGAGACAGACACCCAACCAGCTCTCAGTGGCAGCAGCAGGGCCAGAGGACCTGGCCATGGTATCCCAGGCCATGATGGTGGAGGATCTATGACACCTGCCCCCCTGTGGCCATCCACCCTGTAGCCTGGGCACTGCTCCTACCTGCAAACTCCCCTAGTTTGATCCTTAAGCCTCCTAGAAATTCCTTGAGCCACCACAGATTCTTTACCAAACTCCCTTTCCTGTCTCCATTGGCCAGGTTTGTTGTTTGCAACTAAGGACCCTCACTAACACCTAGAGAAGCTTTCCCTGCCTGTCACAGCCAGTCCTAAAAAGCACAAAGAAGGGAAGCTTTTTTTTCTCCTACAGATGTTGGGATATCCCAGTTGTCCCTGGCACAAAACTCTGAATGCACATCAGGTAGAGGCAAGTGGTTCAACTTAAACAATCCTTTACACAAAGGCACATTAGCGCAGCTGCGGTTTGCCTAGAAAACTTAAGAGTGGCCCATAAAGGGAAAGCCCATCTGTTTGGGGACACTAAATCTGCTTGCGGTCCACAGGATACCACACACCCAAAGCAGGGACTCTAACTGCGAAGTCTAATTCTATAGACAAATTATATTTGCCCCTTATGGCAGCCTAGTGGGACGCATCGTCGTGTGCAGGGGCTGTTGATTGGATTAGTTGGTGGCTGTTACACGTTAACAGGTTTGCAGTGTAGTTTTACTAAATCTAAGTTTCATACTGGTGTTGAAGAAAATTCTGAACAGCTTATCCCAAAAGAACACAGATGTATTTTCATTTCAAAATTCAAGGAAAGTCCTTTAAAGGGGCCTCAAGATTTCTGGCCAAGAATAATGTGCCATTAACCAGAATTCTAAGCATGCTTAGTTGTCACCTGTCAGGCCTTCAGAACAACTGTGATCATTTGTGTTAAAAATAAGGAGCATATAGGTGTTAGTTAAGTTGCCGGTCCTTAATGCATGTCTTCCTGTTTGCTGAACTAAAGAATGATGAGAATTATCCAAAGAATAGTTTTCTCCCTGACTACTCACACGTATAAACTATCTTTCCTTTATAGCCCATCTTAATACAAGTGCCCAACATCCCCCTGCTTTGCTGGTACCATATGGTGTTGATGTAGGTTTGTTTAGGATCCGTGTCATCTGGGGAGCTGAAAATTGACTGGGGAGTTAGGCAAGCTCTTATCTCCTGCTGGCTTCTTCCCCTGCTTATGCTGCACTTTAAGTAAATCACTCAACCTCTGAGCCTCTGCTTTCCCATTTAGAGAATGGGATCGGTGACGTCTACTTTGCAAGCCGTTGGGAAGCCGGGAATGGCAAAGCTCTGCCGTTGCTGGGGAGGTGGGGAGCTACTGAATGCAAATGCAGTAGCAGTGTCTGTGAGGTAGCAACGCCTGCAAAAGAAAGATACTGGCTTTTCCCAGATGCATGATTCAGAGAACTCCAAAGCCTCCCTTTTTATAGCCTTTTCCCCCAGAGAATTTCCTATGATTTCTCTGGAATTAATTGATGGTGGGCACCCAAATTCTGAATTCTCAAAGGGAAAACGTGTTTCTACTCTTGACATGGCTTATTTTCTTTTCTCAGGAAAGAGGAGGGAACGTGGCTTTGGGGTTAATGGTGAGGATCACTGGGTGCAGGCGAGCCGTGGTCTACTTTCTGAGGGTCTACTAGCTAGGGTCTACTTTCTTTTTTCTCTACAGAGCTTTCCTTGCAGAAGATGTTTTGGGCAAGAGACGGGGTACTGATCTCTGAGTCAGACAGGTTTGCCTAGAAGGTATGATGCATCCAGATTAGTTAAGGCGAGGCTAATTCCTGTAACAAAGAGACCCAACCTTACCGTGACCTACTGAGAAAGCTCTTTCTCTCTCAGGCAGCCGACCTGAGAGGGGCCGGGGTAGCAGCTAACTCTTCTCCAGTAGAGACCCGGGTTTCTTCTGTCTTAGTGTTCTGTCCCCCCAAGTGCAATTCTACTCAGTTCACATGGGGAAATATCACTCAGGTCCACACGGGATATGGGGCACTTTACTGTATCAGCATGTTTGGGTGGAGTCTCGCAGGTAAGAACATCTGATGTATAATAACCATCCAGTGCTCCTATAAACAGCCATTTCTTGTCAGTTTCCCAACTCACATTGATGGCAACAGTAAGGTGACACTGCTTCCAGGGTGAGGGAAAAGTTGCTCTTTCCGCAGAAAGTTCCTCTGTAGCCAGAAAAGCAGCCTGCAAGTTGGAGTCTGAGAAGTGAGGCTGAGGCAAGACAGTGGACCTAGTCTGCTTAGCCTGCCCCACACACCTTCTGTGATTTTCTAGTTAGGGATGCACCATGACTATGAGGATGTTCCTCTCAAAAGACCTTGGGGGAGGAGTCCTTCTAGATAATGTGTGTCCTGATCTTGGTAGACTAAAGGTTACATTGATGCTACGATGTTTTCTTTAATGACTTGCCTAGCTATTTTGTTAAAGTGGAAGTCACCCTTCTGTTGTTTACATATTTTGCATAGTTAGAATGAAGACTGCTTTGATGCTACTTCTTATCGATAAAGTTAAAATTTTCTAGGTCTGTTTCTTTGTATTTCACTATAAAAATAACTGAGGCAGCACAGATTTGAGAGGCTACTCTCACTATTCTCCAGAATTGCCAGCCTTCTCATAATAAAGCTCATTGGGCATTTGGCTGACAGTGACAGGAGGCTGGCCCTTTTTCCTGGGGTAACACCTGGAAAGAACAGCTCACAATTAAGACAGTTTAATAAGAGAAAGGCTTGTGCACCACACACTTGGGAAGAAATCACACAGTGATTACCCGATATCTCAATGAAGTTCAGATATTTTATACCTGTCTTTTTGGAAAGGAGGGGAAATGAGGAGTGAGGATAACTCTATGTAGGGGTGGCAAATGGTGTTACAGAGGACAAATGGATGGGAGAGCAGATTGATTTGTAAATTAACCCCCGAGACAGGTATTGTCCTTAAAATAATTTAGGCCAGTGCTGGTTGCACTTGTGATCCTCCTTTCTGCAACATGTTGAGATAAGAAGGAGAAGGGAAGTCAATTGTTCCCTTTGATCTTTCGCAGATAGAGGGAAAGCCCCATTCGATGCTGTTTTAAACTTGAAGGACCCATAATTCAAAATACTCTTTATATCAAAGAGCCACATCTGGGGGTGAAATTTCCTAAGCTCCTCACTGCAAACACATATGACAGTAACGGGTCTAACCAGCTGGAATGTCCCATCACTTCTCCTTGAGACTCCTGTCTATTTTGATGGGAGAAGAAACAGCCCCCAAGTTGTTCCAGTGATGTCTGGTTCCTCTACGGAATGAGACCTGGGGCAGCTGCCCCTCAACCCAGCTCTCTGGAGGCACTCACATGATCCCTGCCATGAGGGACTCTGTGCTGGTGGGAGATTCAGATCAATGAAGGCTGAGCACAGCTCATGGTGACGAGGGCCCTCAGCAAGGGGCACTCAGAGAGCCAGAAGCACAGAGGAGGGGCAGAGTTGGGGGGGGGGCTTGTCTGAATACATGGATGCCTGGTTTTAAAAGACTGAGGGCAGAGAGAGGAGTTTTAGGAAGAGAAAGAGTAACATTCACAGAGCAATGAAAGAAAGTACAGAAGATCCTAAAAATAACTCTCAGAATGACTGGAGATGACAAAGGGAGCAGGTGATGAGAACTGAGCTAGAAAAACAGGGGAGGACCCATCTATAATGAGCCCTGACTTGCTGTCTAAGGAGATTGGACCCAATCCTGATAGCCGTGGGAAACCACCAAAAGTATCTTTAAAGGGTATATTATGAACTAATTTGTGTGGTAGAAAGATCACTCGCAGATACAAGGAAGGGATGTTCCTAAATGTGTGGTCTCATATCCGTCAGCGTCAGATTCACCTGGGGTACCAATTAACATTGCAGAATCTGGGTCCCTCCCTTCCATCTGCTGAATCAGACTCCAGGGGAGTGAACCCTGCAAGCTTGCACTCACACATAAGATGTTCTCAAGGTGATTCTGATGCCTGCTAGATACTCGAAGGTCAGTGGTGGTAATTATTTTAGGGCTGACAGCCAAATAATGGGGCAACCAGTCCCAGGGAGGCAGTGGAGTCTAATGTGGTGGCAGATCCTGATGGGCAGGGTGAGGAAGCTGCATTGCTTGGCGTGGGAATTGGGGCTATCTGACTCTTTGAGAAAACTCTGATCCCGAGAAACAATGGCTGTGATTCCTTCCCCACAGAAGCAAACACAAAAAAGTCTGGTAGAAGAAGATAAGAAATAGCTATTCCTCCTCCGAGTGGGCAACAGACACTCAAGGAGCCAGTTCACAGGATGTGGATGTGATGGGACACCGGCTGTAAAAATAGATTACAGTCCAGGCCAGGGAAGTTTGCCTCTGGGAGCATTGATTGGTGGGTTCCAGCAAAACGCTGCACCTTCTTGTATTTTTTATTTGTTTGTCTTTTAACTAAGTGGACTCTGTTCATTCTATGGCTTAGAAAGTTGACACGGACAAGGACAGAGACATTTTGATTGGTGCATCTGCAGTCTACCCGCACCAAAGAAAGGTCAAAATGCTGCTCTCAGCTGACCAAGCTTGGAATCTGTAAGCAGCATCTGCAGGATGTGAAGGCATCTCGCATTCAGACTACCGAAGCCCAGAGGAGCGGCGTCATCCGAGCCTTCATTGTTCTTTCCTGCCACAGAAGTTGCCATCACCTGTGTTTCTCCTGCACTGATTGTTTTCATTTTTATGTATTTACCTCATGGGTGGGTTGTTTTAGCACACATGTTGTAATTTTCCTTGGCTGGGAACCTAAAGCCAGTGGGGGGCAGGCCCAGAAATAGAACGTCACCTCACCCCCAGCTGGTGACTCCAAAACTGCCCAGCTGCTTCATACCATGAGTGACCTTTTCCTAAAAAATGGAAGGCCGGAGACAACAGGGAGGCTTTCCAGAATATAGTTCTGCCCTGTATGCAATATTCACTACACTCAGAATCTGGTTTTAACTAAGGAAATGCTATAGGAATCTGTATTAGTTAGGGCAATGGTAGTTGTTATAAATAACCCTCAAAGTGCAGTGATTTGACACAATGGAGGTTTCTTTCTTCCTCATATTAACAGGTCAATGCAGGTGTTTTTGTTTGGCAATTGGTGGGATGGGGAAAGGGCTCTACTTCACACAATCATCTAAGATTCAGGATGACACAGCCTTGGCTGCCTTTAGCCCTTGGCTTCCAAGGACACTCTGGGCATTCCCCAGCCAGCACAGAGGAAAACATGGTGGGTGGAGTATGGAAGTTTTGTAGTCCAGGCCTGGAAGTGGTACACATCCCTTCTACCACACTTACTACAATGAAAACAGTTGCCTAGCAATACCAAACCAAAACGGACATTGGGACACAGGAAAAACAAGTTATGGTAAACAAAGAAGAAATTCCTAGAAATCTGTGGACCAATCTGGGAGAGTTTCCAAGAAAAGTATGGCAAAAGGCAGGGAATCATAGCAAGAGTCTCTTTTCTCTTCTTACCTGCCATTTCTAATTTATTCAGGCACTATCCATCCCACAAGCATAACTTAAGTTCTTCCTGTATATGAGATACTATTCTAAATACTTTGAGAGAATTTGGGGCATATAAGACATGGTCTCTACTTTCAAGAATTCACAGAATAATGGGAGTGACAGACAAAAACAGTACCAAATAAATTCCATAATAGAGAAGTGTATAAAGAATTACATAATCATACAGTAAGAAGCTTCAGCCAAGTGAGGCTTCAAAGATAATTAAAGAGCTTTCCAGGACAAAAAAGAAGGAAAGGGAAATTTCAGATAGGGAATAGCATTGCAAAAGCATAGACTTATGAAAGAGCAGAGAATATTTAGGAAATGGAATCTGGTTAAGCATGAGAGGAGGAGAGAGAAACACAGGAGAGACAAAGGCAGAAAGATGCATTAGTACTAGATTACAAATACCTTGCAAGCCCACAGTATATTTTTGGTGCTTACCCTTAAATCACCTCCTTCAATTATACAGTATTTCAATCCTTACTTTTCTTAAATACCTGGTTCTAAGTTGTGTTTCATATATGTATAGTGTCCTGTCTCTGAGTATTCTGGAATAAGGCTGATGGTATAGCTGGATTCAAACACTCAGGTTATGCCATCAAAACTCAATTTCTCTCCATCTCTATGCTGTGCCGTAAGCTGTTTGCTAAGTTAGCACCTCAGGGTTTGCATAGTGTCAAGATGGCAGCAACACCTCTGACCCCGGTATTCTGTTTTCACATTCGGCACAAAGTTCCAGCAAATTTCTCTTGTGAGTCATTGGCTTTAGGGGACTCATTCTTGAACCAATATATTATCCTTTTATTAGCCCAGGCCTCAGATTTACACTTCACTTCTGAGCTTGGAGTAGTGGGAGGATGTTTGCTCAAAAAGAAACCAAGATGCAGTTATCAGATGTGGGTGAGTGAATTCTTAGACAAGAAAAAAGCTTCACTGCCCAGAACTCCACTGGACAGACTCTCAAGCCAAACTGGCCTACTGCCATAGGCTTCTCTAACCCATCTACCTTTTAATAAACCACTTCTCTTTTTGGATTCTTCCCAGCTCCCTCAGCTAGTCCACATCCTACCTAGTTTTAAAATTGAGGGGAAAAAATCTCAAATCCACTTTCTTCATGAGGTCTAATGGAGTTGCTACTTCCTGCAAACAGTCACATTTCTTATTCACACAACTCTTCAGGAAGCAAATGTTCTTTACCACCTACAGCTTTTAATGACTATAGTTTCTCTGTCCAGGTTGCCTCTAAATTCCTATAGGAAAACTATAATATGCATCTTTATCTTCCCTTGACACTTATTTTATATTTAACTTGATTTACATATTTATATCCTACCTTGTTCTAAATTTAAAGTGCCTTACAAAAATGTATGTGTAGCTCAAAGTAGACTGAAAATAAAAACAAATGAATTAGATCCTCCAGGGAATTCAAAAAGTTTGATTACTCTGAGACCACCATGCTGTGAGGAAGCCCAAGCTAATCCTATGCAGAGTGAGCAGCCATCTGTCCCCCAACCATCCCACTGATTATAGTTCAGGAACCAGACATATGAGTCAAGAAGTCATTTCAGACTAGGTGAAAGCCATATGGAGAAGAACAGAGGAATCCAACTAATGCCAGAACATAGGACCCAGGTCTGTGATCACAGCCAAATTGTCCCTGACATGCTTAACCTTGAGCAACTCCTTCTGAGACCCCACAGAATATGGAGTAGACAAAAGTCCCCCAGTATATCCTGATTGGGTACTTAATTCACAAAATCCAATTCAAAGTAGTACCATAGGCCTAGTAAGGGATTCAAAGAAGATAAGCCTTGTTTCTAACCCTCAAAGGGTACAAACCCCCAAAATCTAAAGGAATAGGAAGGCCAAGGTTCATATCTAATGGTTTCAGGTCTCAGACTGGTCATTGGATGGCACACATCTACATGGCATTTGAAATCAAAACTGACATTGAAACCATAGATTACAAAAGACTATTGGGACTATTGCCTGAACCCGGTCATGAAAATTATTTACTAAAACAAAAATACCATCATTCTCCATGGACCTCAACAAGGCCTAGGGTTTCATAACAAGATATTCAAAATTTCCAGGACACAGTCCAAAATTACTCAGCATACAAGAAATGAGAAGATCTCACTCATCTCATATGAAAAATTATAATCAATATGTATCAATGGTAAGATGATGATGATTTTAAGTAGCTATCATAAAAGTGCTCCAACAGGGAAGGATGAAAATTCTCAAATGAATGGAAACATAGTCTCAGCAAAGAAATGGAAAATCTAAAGAAAACCCAAATGGAAATTTTTATAATTGAAAAAACAACTGGAATTTTTAAAAATTCACAAGATAGGTTCAAGAGCAAAATAGAAATGAAGAAAGAGTCAATGAACTAGAAGATAAACCATTAGAAATTGTCCAGTCTGAAGAGTAGTAAGGAAAAGAAAAATTGAGAGAAATATAAGTGTAGTCTCAGGAACTATAGTAGACTATTAAAAGATATTACATTCCTATCATCAGAGTTTCCTCAGGAGAGGAGAGAAAATATGGTGAAGAAAAAATATTTGAAGAAATAATAACTTAAAACTTTATAATTCGGTGAATGGTATAAACATATAGATTTAAGAAATTCAGTGAAAGGATGGCCTTGCTAAAATAACAGAAAAAATATCTAATCCTACAATTTCTCCAATCCTATGAGCTTTCTCACTAACAGGCATCCCAGGTGGAGCAGGGAGGGTTGTTTTCACAATAAATAAAAGGGCAGAACAGACAGAACAGAAATGTAAATAAATTCTTCGCTTTTAAAAACTGCTTTTGTGAATCTGCTTTATAACCTTGAAGAGTTCCTGAGCAGACAGCAGGGAGTGTGAGCCTTAGGTCTCATTTTTCTACCCAAAACCATATCTCAAGGGCAAAATCACATCTCAGCGATAAGCCTGTCTCCCAGGGAAAGGCAGCCTCTTCTGTTATCAGTCTGCTGCTAAGAAAAAGAGAAGAAGCAGCTGCAGCCATTTCTATTATCAACTGACAACAATCACTATTTTTTCTTTTTCTTTGTCCCTATAAAAATGGCAAGCAAGTTGGCCTCAGTGCTGCCACCTCCCTTCTCTTTCTTTGGGGTGTTATGTGATCTCTTCTCCCTCTATTTGTCCTCCCTCTCTCTCTCTTTCTCTTTCCTTCTAAGAAAATAAAATAAGTTTTTTACTCTTATATAACTTAATCTCTGTGTGAGAAATCTTTCTTCCTCATGTGTCAACACCTAGTGAGTTTTCTACTCTTACACTCAGCAAATCTAGTTAGTATAATTTTTTTAAAAAATACATGTCCAGTCACATTATAATAAAATCACTAATGAGAGATAAAGAAAATATTGCCATAGTAATCAGAAAAAATAACTGCAGATTTCTCATTGGAAACCATGGAATCTAGAAGAAAATAGCACAAATTTTTCAAGTGATGAAAAAATAAACTCTCAACAAAGAATTATATTTGATAAATTCAGGAATAAATGTGAATAAATTTACTCTCAGATGCAAGAAAACTAAGATAATTTGTTCCCAGGAGACTTACTCTAAAAGAATTGCTAAAAGGCATTTTTTAGAGAGAAGGAAAATGATATCATAAGAAAACTTATAACATTAGAAATAAATAAAAAACAACAGACATGGTAAATAACTGGACTGTTCTCCTTTTGGGTTTTCAACATGCAACCAAGCAACTACAATGTAAAGGGATGAAGGCAAAGGGGCCTATATGTGGTAAGGTATCTATATTCCACTGGAAGTAGTAAAATATTGGTTCCAAGTAGGAGCAACTACTAAGAAAATTTACACTAAGGGTAGAAAAGGGGAAATGAAGCAAAAAACAAATAATAAAAAGAAGATTAAGTAAAACATAAAATGACATTAAATGTAAACAATCTAAAAACACCAAATAAAAGGCAGAGATTATCAGAATGGATAGAAAATATGACCCAACAATACCTGCCTAAAAAAAATTCAGTTCAATTATAACAATAGAGGTATTTTAAAAGTAAAAGAAAAAAAATAAAAAGAAATACCATGCAAATCCTAATTAAAAGAAAGTTGAAAGAACTATATCAGTATCAAAGTAGATTTTCTAGCAATGAAATTTACCAAGAATGTTAATGTAAAGAAGAACATTACAGGCCAGGCATAGTGGGTCACGCCTACAATCCTAGCACTCTGGGTGGTTGAGATGGGTGGATTGCTTGAGCTCAGGAGTTCAAGAACAAGACTCCTACTTAAAAAAGTAGAAATATGAGCCAAGTATTGTGGTGTGTGCCTGTAAATCCCAGCTACTCAGGAGGCTTAGGCAATTACTTAAGCCTAAGAATTTCAGGTTGTTGTAAGCTAAGATGATGTCATAGCACTCAACAGAGTGAGATTATGTCAAGAAGGAGGGAGAAGAAGGGGGGAAGGTGGAGGAAGAAGAAGAAGACAGACTTATAATAGGATCAATTCACCAAAAAAGAATAATATATTTAACTAAATGAATTTGCATAGAAACAACAGAGCTTCAAAATAGATTAAGCAAAAAACTGTCAGAACTGAGAAGAAAAATAGACAAATTCAAAATTATAGCTGAACTTCAATACTTTTTTCCTCAGTATCAAACTAGTAGACATTTAAACAAGCAGGTTATAGAAGAACTAAATGGCACCATCAACTGGATCTAATTTATCACTTTATCAAAAACCCAAACAAAACAAAATTTAAAATTCCCAGCAAATACACATCTTTCCATGTACATATAAAATGTTTACCCAAATGGATCATATCCTGGGTCATTAAACAAACACATTTAAAAGAATTGAAATCAGACAAAGTATGTTCTCTGAATATAAGGGCATTAGGCTAAAAATCAGTAACAAAACAAAGATAAGAAATTAAAACTCAGAAATTAAACAACAAACTTCAAAATAATTATAGCTCAAAGAAGAATTCTTAAGGAAAGTTTTAAAATATTTTTAACTGAATGTAAATGAAAATACAATGTGTCAAAATTTGTGGATGAACCAAGAGTATTAAAAAAGCTATTAATAACAGGTATATTTGAAAAGAAGAAAAATCTCAAATCAACCAAGCTAACAATTTAACTAACTAGAAAAAGGGAACTTAAACATACTGAAGGAATATCATTAAGAAGATAAAAGCTAGCCGGGCGTTGTGGCGAGAGCCTGTAGTCCCAGCTACTTGGGAGGCTGAGGCAAGAGAATCACCTAAGCCCAGGAGTTGGAGGTTGCTGTGAGCTGTGTGATGCTGCCACGGCACTCTATAGAGGGTGATAAAGTGAGATTCTGTCTCTAAAAAAACAGAAGATAAAAGCAGAAAAAAAATAAGATTGAAAATAGAAAAACAATAGTGAAAGTTAATTAAAATCAAAAGCTGGGTCTTTGAAAAGATCAATAAAATTGATTAGTCTCCAGCAAGACTGGAAAAGAAAAAAAGGTGGAATGCACAAATTACTAATATTGAGAATGAAGGAGGGAATATCAAGACAGACCTCACAGACAAGAAAAGAATAATTAGAGAATGTTAATAATAACTTTACACACATAAATTCAACAATTTAAACGAAACAGACTATTTCATTAAAAAGATCAAACTGGCAAACTCACCCAATGAAATAGAAAATCCGAGTAGTTGCATAGCTATTAAAGAAATGGGATTCATAGTGAAAATCCTTTCCCAGAATCTTCAGGTCTATATGGCTATATTGTTTAACAAACATTTAAAGAAAAAAATATCAATCCAAGTTACAGCACCAAAAAAACCCAAAAGACAAAAAAGAAAAATATCATCAATTCCAGACTCATTTTTACAAGGACAGCATTACCTTGACACTAAAACTATACAAAGACAGTATAAGAAAAGAAAATTACAAACCAGTATCTTTCCTAATGTTTAACATAAAAATCTACAATAAAATTAAAGTCAGTCTATGTAAAGGACTACATAAAATGAGTAGAAAAAAAGACCACGCTATGACTGAGTAGTATATATCCTGGGAATACAGGCTGGATCAATATTCAAAATTCAAGGCTGGACTGAATTGAACATTGTAATTCAATCTACCATACTGAGAGTCTAAAGTAGAAAAAACAGTCATACCAATGGACACAGAAAAAAGACTTTTAAAAATTCAGCATCCACTTACAATTAAGCAAAAAATTCTTGATGAACTAAAACTTGAAGGGAACTTTCTTAACCTGATAAAGAACATCTACAGAGAACATACAGCTAGCATCATCTTAACCATGAAGAGTTGAATGCTTGCCCCCAATACTGGACATGTGGAAAAGGTGTCCACTTACACTACTCCTATTCAAATTGTGCTCAAGGTCTTAGCCAGTTCAATACATCAAGAAAAAGAAAAAAGAGTCATACAGATTAAGAAGGAAGAAATAAAACTGTCTTTACTGCAGATGACACCATTATTTATGTGGAAATTCCTAGGAAATCTAGGGGAAAACTCCCGAAACCATCAATGGTATTGAAATATACAAAAATTTAAAACATAAAAGAGCCTTGAAATCCTCATAACTTTATACCTTATAGACATAAATGTAAAATATTAAAAAGAAGTTAGAAAATAGAAGAGAAAACTTCCTATATGCCAGACCACAGCATCTCGATGGGTGAGGGGGGACTTTTGTTGGAGGTCACAGACCTGGTCTGCATCTATGGTGGTGGTGGTTACATAAATTTACACATGGGTTAAAATTCATGGAGCTGTATGCCAAAAAAAAAAAAAAAGAGTCAAATTTTTAATATGCTAATTCCTTCAAAAACATTTTCTTAAAAGGGTGGGAATGAAAAAATTATGCCTAGACACTTATCTATTTTTAAAAACTGAAAAACCAGAGTACATGAAGAAAAGGGAGACCTGAGAATTTTACCATAGAAATGAATCTTGCCTTTGAGCTTTGACACTTTTCAGAATGTGACTGTGAAGGGTCCCAGCACCAGGACCAGACTGTTTTCTCTGCCCAGAGCCTCTCCCAGCCAGGAACCATCCCTCCCATGTGGAAACATCAGCCGCTGGAGGGAAGAAAGGACATTTGTATGCTGACAGCTTGGTGGGGCTCTTAACTACTTCTAAGGAGGAAGTCAGTGAAATGGACTGACCTTGGATCCGGTAACACCACTACACATCTCAGCCATCACTGGTGGACCAGGTAACTAACGTCACCCTGCCCAATCCTTTAAACACCTGGAAACGCTTTCAGAAGTGCTGCTGCTTTCAAGTGTCAGCACCTCTGGGAAAGCTGGGCTAGGTATTATCATCTTCATATCATGAGATATGAATAGATCGAGAGATTAAGTGGCTTGGCCAAGGTCAAGCAGCAGAGAAAAGTCCATAAGCAGGGACCCGGGCTTCTCTCTTAGGCCGGGAAGGTAGCAGTTCTGACAAGCTGGAAACAAGATCGGAAAGACCTGAACTAAGCCAATGGCAGAAAGATTGAAGGGAAGAAACAGAAGGGCAAGGGGTCATAACGAAAGAATCCCCTGATCTCCCTGGGGAATCTACGCCTGAATAATTAACAGTTATTTCTGCTAATATCAACAATTCTGCCAATGCTATTAGCAGAAATGTCTTAGGGAAAATGGAAGGCAGGGCATCTTTTTATTTAATTTTTAGTTTTTATGCTATGTGACAAACATTGCTAGTCATTCCCCACACCCACTTACCTGTCTTGCCAGACATAATGCTAGATCGCATTTTCCAGCTTTCTTTACAATCCTATGAGCTGTGTAGCTGCCTTTGGAGCACAAGCAGCAGCAGCAGCATACAGTCATTGGCCAGGAAATCTCCTAGTGGTGCTGACTTCTAGTGCATGGGATGGGAAGCCCTAGAGGATGGTCAGTCAATAGAGTGAAAGATCATGGGTCCCCCAAATTGCCTCACAGAATACCACCTGCCATATATCTGCATTCAACAATTATGTGAACAAGAAATAAATATCTATTGTGTGAAAAAAATGAATAAGCTATTAGGGTAGTATAGAGGGATTTTATGGAAAAATAGTATGGAGCGAAGAATGAGCCCACACATGCACACACACAAACACACTTCTTTAAGTGCTAGGTGGACTTTGTTAGAGAGGCTTGTGAGAGGTAAGCCACAACATTATGATCTGAGCTTCCTAGTGGCCAATGCAAAAAAAAAGAAATATGATTAGTAACATGATTCACAGAGACCTTGAGATTTTTAAAAGAGGAAAAAGAAAAACCTTGCTCAGGAAAAATGTGACTACTTCCAATACTGAAATCAATCACAAGTTCTCACACTGAGTCCTCATAAGAAAAACATAGCATAATGTCATGACCAATGTCTTCAACAACATGCCAGCAGCCAGTAGACTATGATTCTTAACTCCATTTCTCATTATGTCCTTCAATGAAGGATGAATAAGTAATAAAGTGGCATGGTAAAATCCAGTAAAATTAATTCTATGGGGTATGAGGAAAACACAAAATTTAGTGACTGAGTTAATCAGCTCTCTGTTGGTTTGGTTGTGCCTAATTAAAAATGTGAATAAATGTGAATCCCTTGAATAATCTCCCTCAATGACAATAGATAGTTGGTAAGTATATTTTGATCCATTGATTCGCTAGCAGGTATGTGTATGGTTTTGAGGTTGGGAAAAGGGTAGTAGGAGAAGGAGGTCCAATACCCTAGTGTGACTGCCCTGTGACCCTGCATCACCCACCAAATCCCATCTGGCTGCTTGCAATTGCCAGTCTTTGTCACAGCCTCAAGTATTTTGCTGTATTTTCTCTCAGTGCATCCTGGGGCAGTGTAATCAAGAATACTGACTAAGGAATAAGAAAGGAAGAATAATAGAGTGCAAGTACAACTGTAAAAAGCCATTACGTTATGCTCTCAAAGCCAGTCATTACCACTCTTGCTCATCATGCAAATCACTACTAATACTTTTATTTGCACTACAAGTGTGTCTCATTATTTGTCATAGATTGCTTTTTTTTTGAGACAGAGCCTCAAGCTGTCCCCCTGGGTAGAGTGCTCTGGCATCAAAGCTCACAGCAACCTCTAACTCCTGGGCTCAAGCGAGTCTCTTGCCTCTGCCTCCCAAGTAGCTGGGACCACAGGTGCCCGCCACAACGCCTGGCTATTTTTTGGTTGCAGCCGTCATTGTTGTTTGGCAGGCTCGGGCTGGATTCATCACCTTAGGTGTATGTGGCTGGCGCCTTAGCTACTTAAGCCACAGGCACCGAGCCACAGACTACTTTTGAGAAAGACCTAACATCTGCCCATACCTGGCTTCCTTTCTAAGCATTCCTTGGAGGAAGTGAAAAGGGATTCATATAGATCAAGAGGGTAATTTAATACTTCCAGTTAAAACCTTGGAAAAGACCCACTATAAGGAGGAAACGTTAAAGAAGGTAGACTTACAAAAAGTGCAAAACAGATTTGTTGTTAAAGTAAAAGCTTCAAAATTTACCTTTGATAAACTAGAAAGACTACATACCATACTGGGAAATCAAGAGTCTTTTGTAGAACAGAAATGATCTGAGAATGGATGTCTAGGGGAATAAGGATGGGAGGAATGTGGCAATGTAGGACAGCTCTGGGCCCAGAGACCTGGGGGACTGATTTAGTAACTGTGGTCAGTGAATATTGTAAGTCATTTCATTTAAAGAAAACTAGAGGCAAACTGATCTGGCAGTGCTGGCGGTTTCTGCAATAGGTGAAATTAGTATCACAACAGTAGTTTGTTAAGTCTTTGGATTTGGGATGTGGCAATGGGAGGATGTCTGGAATTAAACGAGTTTAAAATATGAGTTGCACACCATGTCTAGTGATAGTCATTTAGATTCCCCTGGAGTCGGGCAAACTAGCTGTGAATCTGACAACAAGATGGATAAATTATTATCCTGACAACTTCAAATCTGGCAAGAGCTGGAGAACTATTCCAGCAGTAATGACAGAAACAGGTCAGGCTCGGATTGAGCCAGAGCTAAGTAACAAATATTTCTAGTATTTTATGCAAAACACCATTCAACCATTCTTCTTCCAGTTCAGTGAAGCTTAGAAACAATAGGAAACAATATTTATATGACTTTGAAGGAATCCAGGAAGGCCTCAAGAGATCCCCGATATTAGGAGAATCAATGGGTAAAGATGGATTTATGTGAGTATTCTTTTAAGTGCTGCTGTAATCTTAACTTCAGGTTCTGCCTTCAGAGTGACATAAACCTAATAACCTTTCCTAGCCTTGGAAATATTTCTTCTCCTCCAATCTCCAAGATGACTTCTGTTTCAATCTCCTGAACTACTTTGTCCACTTTTAAGGCAATCCTTCATGCTCCTTGCCCCATAGATATGGCAGAGACTTTGGTTGCCTACTCATCATAAAAAATATCCTTTTTCCTTATAAACAACCTCCCAAATTTGTTTGGCAAGTCATCCTCTTCTGCTTAGCCATGCCCGGCACTGGGCAAGTCATGGCAATTTTGTTCTTCTTGCCAGTCCTTATTTAGTAATAAGCTCGTGATACCTCTCTATCAACTAAGATCTGAGATTGGGAGAATTATAGGAAAGGTTTCCCCGCTTTGAAAAAGCAATGCATGGGGAAAAATAGTTATTCTGCTACTGAATACTATCATGGTTTCCTGTGCATGGAGTTGGGGTAACAATCTTACAACCATCAACCTAAAGGATACTAGTCAAGGGAAAGTCAACTTAGTTAACAACAGCAGAGAGGAGACTGAAAGAACTAACATCCTCAATGACATCAAGACCACTGAATCGGCCAAGCTGGAGCTCTCCACTTCAGGATTTATAAATGTTCTCCCTGCGTAAGCAGTTTTGATTTGAGTTTTCTATTACTAGCACCTGAAAGTATGGTAACTGATAAAAATACACATTCCTACACTTTCACTCATTACATCTCATAGTAAACATATTTGTGATTACCCACAGTACAAGCTAAATACCAGGTGTCAGTGAACGGTGGTTCCCTAAAGAGATAAATGCGTGGATGGATAGATAAATGAGCTACATTTTAACATTAGCTGCATTCTCTCACTCAGTAACTTGCATCACTATCAACCCAGAAATTTCTTCAAGGTACTTCCTTATTTCTCCCTTTCCATAGCCAATCCCTATCTCTAGGTTTTGTTCATTTTTCCTTCTAGATTTTCAAATCCACTTATTTTCATGTCTGTCACCATTCTATGTCAAGCTACTGTCATCTTTTTATTTATTTATTTTTACAGGTTAGAATCTTTGTTGTTTTAAAATTGTACAGGGATCTTTACGGTTATAAAACTGTAGAGGTCGCTTATAATGCAATATTTTGTTACTGACATGACGTCTAAATGGTTAACCATATAATGACTATCTTCTTTTCTGAAAGTCAACTATGAGTTATGATTTCAACAATGTGATTATTCTAAAGAGTCATAAAGACATTGAGGAGAGATGAGCACTGAATGTGAAACGGCCAATGGCACAGACTCTTCCCTTTAGAACTCAGATGATCAATCCACTGAAAATGCTTTTGAAGATCGCTGATTATTTATGGCCAATCTTAAAAATCAGTTCAATCAAATTGCAGTTTCTTTTTTAAAATATAAAAGGACATTAACATTTTTTACTTTAGTAATCTACTGAGGCAAACTCCAAAATTATGATTATTTGCATGCAATAACACTCCTTTTTGAATAGTTTTGAAGAATTTATACATTTTATAAAGAATGTGCAAAAGAGTGCAAGCATCATCTTTTAACTGCATTAGTACAGTGGCCTTCTAACTAGTTTCCTGGACTTTCTTCCGCTTTTGGCCCAGGCTGGGCTTGAACCCACCACCTCTGGTATATGGGGCCGGCACCCTCCTCTTTGAGCCACAGGCACCACCCTAGTTTCCTGGACTTTCTTAAATCTGTTCTTTACATAGTGGTCAAAGGGAAACTTTTCAAAATGCTAAATTTCCTATCTTCTTCACCTCCATCTTTGATTAAATAGGTAAAAAGATAATTCCAAAATTCACAAGATGCCCACAAGGCCTGCTGGTCTGTGCCCCTTACCCCTTTAAGGCTATCTTTTGCTTTTGCTACTCTATCAAAATAGGCCTTTTGTGTGCCTTGCTTTGCATTTACTATCCTGTGAGGCTGTCAGGCTCACCTCACTGGCACTGCTGCACACAATCACATATGCCATGAGTTCCAGCTTCCATTTGGTCTTCCAGCTTGGTCTTGCCTTTCCCATGAAAGCCTTTCTTCAACTCCCTGAGTAGGTGATTCTCTCTGTTTTATAGTTTGTACTCTCAGTCATAGCTAGGATGACCATCTAAACTGGGACTCTTTTAAGAGTAAATGGGAATGCCATGAATAATTACACTGAGATTATAAACTGAGATTGTCCTGGGCTAATAGAACATTTGGTCATCCTATTCTCTCTTTGTTGATAGGTATATTCATCTAAAGCCTCCCACATCTCAGTGGACACTCAATAAATATTTGCTGGAAGGTCAACAAATATTCTTGCTTCTCAATTTCTAATATCTGCTCGTTTAACAAAGAACTGTTTTATTGCTGACTCATTTAGCCAGTAAGTATTTACTGAACATCTCATAAGTGCCAAGCATGATTATAGGTAGTCAGGGAACTCAACAGCGAAACAAGACACTACTATTTCTGTCCTCAAGAAATGCACAGTTCAATCAGGGGCTGTCCTGGACATGAAGAGATGGATTGAATTTTTTTCATTTCCTTCTGAGTTCTGTTATTTCCCCTATTTCAGTTTGAAGGTCAGTGTCCCCATGATTTCCATTTCTTACTAAAACTTAGCTCCAAGATGTCACAACCTGTAGGGCTCCTGTGGCCCTGGTCTCTGTTAGCACAGGAAGGAATCAGGCGAGAGGTGGATTAGAAGTACAAGCTTGTGGAAGGCGGGCTAGTCCGTCCTTTCCGGGTAGCCCCGAGCAACCTCCACATCAGCCTTTTATTGAGCCAGAACACAGGTGAGGGGAGAAATTAATAATGACTACGTGCTGAGGGCAAGGGCTCCTCCCACAAGGAACTCCGGTGGAAGAATGGCCCGAGGTCCACGCCTCAGCTGCAGATCATCTTGCTGGGATGTTGGCATCTCCTACACCAAGAAATATTTGTAACATGTGAAAAATGTAATTAACATATATCAACTTGTAAAAAATAAATGGAAATCTCAAGGTGCTTGAAATTTAGAGCTATAAACTTTGGATCTGATCCTGAAGCATCCCTATGGGTGGTTATCAAATTCAGTAGTAGCTTGTAGTTTGGGTTTTACCATACAATCAGGCCAGGATATGAGGCTGTAGTTCCTTTAAGACACTGAATGGGAACATATACCTCTTCATGAGCTGGTATCCCCAAAGTGATGTACCCTCTGTAATTAGGGACATAGGGAAAAAACAAAGCTGCCCACCTTAATAGGGAGCTAGTGATGTTTGGTGTTCTAGGCAGTAAAAAAGGAAAAAAAATTATTCCCATGGGCAGCACCTGTGGCTTAAGGAGTAGGGCTCCAGGCCCATACATCAGAGGTGGCAGGTTCAACCTGGCCCCAGTCAAAAACTGAAATATATATATATATATTCCCCAAGAAATAAAAATCTCAGACCACTGCTTTATATTATATTGAAGATAGAATGTATACTCCTAAAATTGTTTAGGAACTGTGAAGATGAGAAATTTACATGAAAATTAATCCTGGGATAGTGATATCACTGATGTATCTGGCAGAAGTGAGTACAAAATTACTATGAAGTGACACCTCTACAGTCCGAGCCCCCACATAGGATTTTCATAGGAAGGTTTCCGCTGAAGATGGGCTTATAATCCAAGGTATAGGCAAAACCCCCCAGAAGGATAGGAACTCAGCAATCTACAATAACAGCGGTAATATCTGAACAAGATGATGTCTTGATTAGAAGGTTTTGGAAACAGATTCTGAGATGGAGATTTGCATGTAGGAGATAGTGCTCTAAGAGTAACACCTTGAGGATATGAAAGATGTGGGATTAGCCAAAAGGAGACACTCTGACATAACTGCAACAGAGGCCTCAGCTGATCCCACAGGGATCTGTGGCGCTAGGATGGCCCTTAATTATTTTACATCAAAACAATTAGACTCCTACCAACCCAGGAATGGATTAATAAGTTGCAGTATATATACCATGGAATACTCTGCAGCCATTAAAAAGATGGAGACTTTAGATCTTTTATATTAAGCTGGATGGAGTTGGAAGATATTCTTCTTAGTAAAGCATCACAAGAATGGACAAGCAAGAATCCAATGTACCCAATTCCAATATGAAGCCAGTAGACTATCTGATACACACCCACCTAAGAGAAAAACTCCAATCAATTTGAGGTGGGGGGTGGGGGAACAAGGGAGGGGGAAAAAGGGAGGAAAGAGGAGGATGTGTGTGCTCCCACTTAATGGGCACATTGTTATGGTGTATGGCACACCTTTTAGGGACTTAGGGACAGGAAACAATTATAAGAGGGATTTTACCTAACAAATGCAAACATTGTAACCTAATTTTTGTACCCTTAATTAACCTGAAACAATAAAAAAAATTCAGAAAGGAAAAACAAACAAACAAAAAAAACCAATTAGACTGGGCCTTTATAACCTAACATCTGCCAGTCATTAGCTATAAAATGCCCTTGGGAAGAGACCATAACCTTGGGAAAGATAGGCCCCTTTGGCCAAAGATAAGTTCCAGAGGGACCCAGAAATGCAACTTCAGCAGCCAAGCACATGGCATCAGGAAAATGAGCACCTTGGCCCTGGAAAGGGGAGGGGAGATGGAGACACCAAGCAGCATAGAACAGCATCCACTACAGCCCACCCCCTTGAACTGCTCAGACACATCTACATGTGCATTTTGTGGTACGTGTGTCCCATCTGGGAAGAGTATCATCAGGTTTCTGGTTGGTCTCAATTCCCAAGCAATCTCATGTAAGGAGTTGGGGGAGAAAGTTAGCACTCCCCACTGTTGCAACTGCAGTTGATTTTTGAACAACAGTGGTTTGAACTTTATGTGTCCATTTATATACAGATTTTCTTCCATCTGTGCCACTCCTGGGACAACGAGACTGACCCCTTCTTTTCCTTTTCCTTCCCAGTCTTCTTAATGTGAAGACAGTGAGGATAAAGACCTTTATGACGACCCACTTCCACTTACAGTACAAGACGTACATTTCCTCTTCCTTATGATGATGTTAATAATGTTTTCTTTACTCTAGCTTACTTTATTATAAAAATACAGTATATAATATGTATAATAGGCAAAATATGTGTCAGTCAACTATTTATGTTATCATTCAGGCTTCTGATCAACAGCAGGTTATTAGAAACTAAGGTTTGGGGGAATCAAAAGTTATACATGGACTTTCAACTGCTCAGGGGGGTCAGTGATCTTAACTCATGCATTATTCAAAGGTGAACTGTCAAACTGTGTTAAGAGCTTTGTTTTCATCATGTTCTTCTTCTATCACCCAATCTAGATTCTCTGTGCTTTTAGCAAGTACCTCTCATGGGCTTAGTAGCTTATCTGTGGAAACTAAGGATATATACCTCAGATCACAGTGCCCTTCTGAGGCTGTGTCTACTACACTTATCCATTAACCATCCAAATTCAGCAGCAAGCATCAAGAGATTCCTCAATGGTTCATTTGTTTGTGAAACATTATTCCTTTCTTTATTATGTAACAGTGGCTGTACCAGCTGTATTTCTTCCAGGTGATCAGGGTAAATTAGCCTTGCAAGGGTGGAGTGTCTTTTCTTTGACCATTGGTCACTTGAGATGAAAATTCCTCAGAGACCTGATGGCAGCCATACAATTTAAAGTGAAATGGGACTGTTAACATATCCCCCAATGGCAACATTCACTCTTTAGGTAGCAGAACTTTTACCACAGAGCTTAGAGTTGTTAGTATGTGAAACACAAATTCCACAAGTGAGTCACTGGGAGTGATAGTAAGATAAAGAGACAGAAAAATAGAAAAGAGCAGTTAAGAAACACAGTGGATAAAATAGAAAGGTCCATTACACATATAATTTGAAATAAATATAGCTTGGAGGATACCCTGATTCATGTATGGGATGGGAAGCAAGTGGAAATATGACAGGTTGGAAGCAGAAAATAAGATGGTAGAAATAAAACCAAATGTATATAATCACAATAAATATAAATGGACTAAACTCAATCTTCAGAAGGCAAAGGTGCCCAGGTTTTTTTTTTTAATGCACTTATTTAATGTACTTATATAAAACAAAAATATTTAAAACATAATGGCACAGAAGATTGAAAGTTAAGGGATGAAAAAACTATTAAACAAATTATCATAAAAGGAAAGCCATTGTAGCTATATTTATCAAATAAATTAGTGTTTAAGACAAAGCACTTTTTTTTTTTTTGCAATTTTTGGCTGGGGCCAGGTTTGAACCCACCACCTCTGCTATATGGGGCCAGCGCCCTACTCCTTTGAGCCACAGGCACCACCTGAGACAAAGCACATTTTTATGAATGAAAATAATATCAAAAAAATTTACCAGGAAGACATATATATTATGTCTTAGATATATATATATTTAATAGCATAGGCTAAAAAATGTATGAAGAAATTCAGGGGTTTGTGGCAGGCTATCTAAAGTGCTACATCTTCTATAAGTTTTGCATTTTACTTTACTAAAAAAAAAAAAA
>NW_003852400.1:36081931-36170654 GCF_000181295.1 Otolemur garnettii
GATTTTTTTTTGATCAATGTAATTTTTATTCAGAAGCAAGGTTAATTTCTAAATACACCCTGGAAAGTGATTGAATAGATCATTTTTATCTTGTTAAGTGTTTATGAAATTGAATTTTCCTGTACTGATTCTAGAAAGCAAATTCAGTAAATGAACTGTAAAGTTGAGCTAAACTTTCCCAAAGAAATATAAAACCTGAACCAATTGTCAAAGAATCATGCTCCATGGTAGGGTTTCCAAGTGAATTTCTTAGAAAACTGAAATAATTTTTGAAAACTTTGGATTGGCCAACAACTCTGTAGTACAGCCAAATTTTAGAAATAGAAAGGATTTTTAAAATGTTAGTTGTTTTGTCTTTGATTCTTTGTTTGTTTGTTTTACTTTGTTTTATATTTATTTCTTTTTGGCTTGGCTGAAAATTTTTTCTTTAATTAAAATAAGCCTCAGTGTCATGGCTTATACAATCAGAGTCTTAATAAAAGCTATCCTCCCCATGGACTCAAATTCTATGAGAACTATGTCCCTCTAGTTTTTAATATCTGTGTAACCAAATCAGATAATCTTTTCTGTCTTACTCGCAGTTCCTTCCTTTCCCCTTCTATATGTCTTCATGATTTTCTCCCACTCTCTTGATTGTCCTTTCTAAATGAATAAATTAATCAGGGCCTAAATCAGGCAGGATTTTGTAACTGGCAATACTGTGACAGGATGAGAGGGTAGACAGAGGGGAGAGGAATGTGAGGGGGGAGAAGAGAAAGAGAGAGGATGTGAACACTGAGGCTTTTTGCAGAGGGAAGAGACCTTGGAAAGAGGGTGATAGATATGCTCTTGATGGCCTCGCTAAAGGGTAGATTTGGCTGCTAAATTTGACCTTGCTCCCAAGTAATTGATGAAACGTAACATTATCATCAGAGTGATGGTAATGAGCTATAGATGCAGACTCTGCCTGTGGAGATTACAGACAAAATAGACTTTAAGGCAAAACACATTACTCAGGCTAAAAAAGACTCATTACATAAATTCCTGTTAGGATAGCTTTGGTGGAGGTATTTGATTATGGCAAGCTCAGTTCTTGCACATCTGAACAGCAGAAAAATTGAATGGAAAAGAAAAAGGTATCCTAACCAGGACTTAGTGGCAGTGGCAGCGCCTCACGTTTCCTTGTTTTTATCATCACGACGAGCCAGATTTCACCAGTCCCTCAGAATCAGGTTCAAAATCAAGTTGGTTATCACACTGTGTCTCAGTTACACTTTTGGTGCTGCTTCCCTGACACGTGAAAATGCCACCTGTTCCTCTAGTTGTGGTTTTAGAATAAGTTAACTTCTTCATTTCCGCTTTCTTTACATTCTTTCTTAAGGATTTTCCTTTGAAAAAGATTGTTGTGTTTTTATTTACACTGATCTCACTAGACGTTTTATGGTTAAGGTATCTCATCTCTGATCTATAGTTTGTCTCGTTAAATGGGATTTCACTCATGCCCATTTGAAAAGCTCTGTCTTTGGGATTTGAGTTTACCCTTGCAAATGTTCCCACTGAATGTGGAAGGAATTCCTCATTGTTTCTCTCTCTCTCTCTCTCTCTTTCTGTCTCTCTCACTGTCTGGCAGCAGCCTTTCCACTGGTGTCTAGATTTTATTGATTTATGGTAATAGATAATCAGCCCCTTCTGCCATTTACAGGTTGACCTCCCTAGTTGAGGTTTTTCTAAAACTGGCACAAAATGTTTAAGCACAGATAACCTTGTAAATTCAAAGGCTGGTTCCACAGAGTTAAAATTCTATAACATCCAGGGGCTGGAATTTGGCACTAATGGAAATTTAAACTAACAGCTTAGAGCTTGACGTCTCACACTGTGAATGTTCTCTACAAATCTAGGTTTGTGAATCTGAGTCTGTGACATCTCTCTTTTTAGACCAGCAGCCTTCAAATTCTGGGTTATATCAGAATGATGCAGCACGCTGATGAAAAATACAGACTCTGGGTCCTACCCCTAAAGATTGATTCTGTAGTTCCAGGGCCAGGGCTTTGGGATCTACATTTTGAAAAGCTCTGTGGGTGATTCTAAGACAGATCATATTTCAGCCTCCACAAAAGAGGCTGTGAAACAGAAAATCAGCTCCTGACAGCCAGGGAGTGGCTGAGAGATGCTGGCCTGGCACTGACAGCTAGGCCTGGTGAGCATTGACAATTTCACAGAACATCAACATCAGACAAGGCCACTCTGACCGTGATGAATCAAGACAAAAGCAAGACCACTTGTCATCACAGCTGAACTCAAACAAAAACAAGACCAATGCCCCAAACATAAAATACCAAACATCCCCCTCCCCCAGCTAATACCTTTCCTCCATGCCCAAAGTGTGCTGAGCACTCATGGCTACTAAGCCACCTTACCTATTCCTGAGCATTTCTGCTGCCTGCTGTGGAAGTGTATGGATATTTACTGTAGTATCACCCAGGGCAGTACACACACTGTGGGTGCTTGCAGGGAGTTCAGTGAATTTGCAAAGGCACTATCATTTAAAGATGATGAAGTCCCCAAGAAGAGCAACAGCAGGAGGCTGTTACACTTCTGGGCCTTGAGGGGAAAAAGCAGGCAGAGGTCAAGGGCAGCCCTCATCCCAGAGGGAGTCTTGGCAATCAGAAGAGCACTGCAGCCTGTTGCCAGCAGGGCAGTGCTGGCAGAGCAAACACGAAGACTTCACTCTCCTTCCTCCCTCTGGTCTCCTGCCCAACATCTTTGTAGAAGACAGCTGAAGCCAGAGGCTGTAGTGAGTGCCTACAAGTCCATGTTGCTTTGGCATCCATTTTGAATCTGGGTTTTATTTGATTGATTGATTGAGACAGAGTCTCACACTGTTGCCCTGGGAGAGTGTCGTGGCATCATAGCTCACAGGAACCTCAAACTCTTGGGCTTGAGCAATCCTTTTGCCTCAACCTCCCAAGTAGCTGGTACTACAGGTACCTGCTACAACATTCAGCTAATTTTCTATTTTTAGTAGAGATGGAGTCTTGCTCTTGCTCAGGCTGCTCTTCCTCAGCCTCTCAAAATACTAGGATTATAGGTATAAGCCATATGCCTGGCTTGAACCTAGGTTTTAACTTTCTCCTACCAGTGGCAGGGTGTGGTCACCCTTGATAGTTTCGAGTTCTCCACCTCCCCCAGTTCCCCAGTGTGATTGATCCAGACAGCTGCCTTATACAACTACCTCCTGGTGACAACCTGCCTACATCTAGAGACAGCCTACTTCAGTGGCCCTGCTGACCCCCACGCCCTGCATGGATCATGTGGATGTGCCTTGAGGACTGCCTCCCAGTTACAGCACACCTCCACCCACCTTGTGCCTGCACTCCAGATCAATTAGAATTCCTCATAGGAAAACTGCCTGGGTAACACCCTGGACCCTGCTGAAAAAGGCTTTGGCCCTGAGTTCTGTCTCCCCTGACTTTCTTGCTCCCTACCCACTGGTTGGGCACTCTTGTCCCTGATGGCTCTCTGCTTCTCATTGGCCATGAGAGTGTGTGGCCATCTTGTCTTTGGGAACTGCAACTCATAAAAACCCTTCTGTTCTTTCGTGTGTTTTGTTGTGTGACCTCCTCTGTGTCTCACCTGGCCGATGCTTGTCCACATAACTTCTTTCTAGGTCAGGGCTCCCTACACAGTGGCTGTCTTGGGGGAGGAATAAAATGTCTCAGAAGTGACAAGAGCAACAAGGGTGTCTGGCAATATAAACAACTTCCTGGAGCGGGACACCTGGTCAGGGGTTGGGCCCTTGGGCATCAGGCCGACTGCCAGAATAAAGAAGCATCCTACAAAGGGCACACTGCAAACACCCACAACCACCTCCCTGAAGCCCCATCAAGGCAGGGCTAGAGTTCATAGCCACTCTTCAGAGGAAGACCTCAAGATCCAATTTAGAAAGGAATATAACAGAGGGCAAGACAGTCCATTACTCAGCCCACATGTGGCCCTCTGCAGATACAGGGCTGGTGGGACTGGAAGGGGAACAGAAGCAGAATAGGCCGTGCACTCATGAAGAGTCAATTTCATTTAATTTTAAGCCTGCTTGTACCACCTGTAATGTAGACATGTAATTTATAGCTTTCATCAGAAATCTATAACCCAATTAAAATTCAAGTTCAAGAATATGGGGAAAGGGGAGAGGGAGAGGAAGGGAGGGGAGCGGATGAGTGGAGGGAGGGTGATTGGTAGGATCACGCCTATGGTTCATCCTATAAGGGTACATGTGAATCTTTCTAAATGTAGAATATGGATGTCTTAACACAATAAAAGAGAATGACATGAAAGCTATGTTAACCAGTTTGATGGAAGTATTTCAAATTGTATATAGAAATGGCTCACTGTACCCCATGGCAGTATTAATGTACACAGCTATGATTTTAAAAAAATAATAAAAAAATTAAAAAATAAGATAAATACAGAAACAAGATTCTTATTCCTTTGAAAACTAATCCAAACACTTTCAAAGACTGAAATAGCAACAAGAACAATAGTAAACAAGTGTTTGTGTTAATTATGTACCAGGTACAGCTCTACGGTGTGTCAAATCTGTTGTACCAGTTTCCTATGGCTGCTGTAACAAATTATCACGAATCCTAATTATCATTTGTGGCTTAAAAAAAACCCACAAGTTTATTGCCTTACTGTTTCAGAGGTCAAAACTCCTAAAATGGGTGTTCTAGCACTAAAAGTAAGGTGTTAGCAGGGCTGACATCCCACGGCTCATGGCCCCTACCAGAAAGTGTACTATCTGAACCTCTGCTTCTTTTATCATATCTCCTCTCTGATTGACTCTCCTGCTTATAAATATCCTTGTAAGACACCCAAATAATCCATTATAATCTCCGAACTCAAAAGGAGAGACAAGTACATCTGCAAAGTCTCTTTTCCAGATAAGGTAATATCGTCACAGGTTCCAGGTACTAGGATGTATATTTCCCCCAAACAAGGACACTCTGCTATATAACCACAATAGAACCATGAAAATTAGAAAATTGATATTGGCACATTACTGCTATGTAACCCTCAGACCTCCTTCAAGCTTTAAAAGTTGTCCCATATTATCCTTTATAGCAAAAGAATTCTAGTTCCAAATTATAGATTGCAATTTTCAATCTGGAATTTAATCTTTTCTCACCTTTCATGACCCTTGAGAGTTTTGAAGACTATGGGGCAGTTTTGTAGAATAATCTTCAATTTCAGTTTGGCCAACGTTTCCTCATTCTTTTAGTCAGGAATATGGTACAAGTGAAGTGATGTCATGTTCCTTTCAACACAGTTTACCTGGGATTGCACAATTTTATTGGCTCACTCCCAATCGCATTCACCCAGATCACTTAATTAGGGTGGAATCAAAAGGACTTTCTCTATAAAGCTATTTTTTCCATCATAGTTAACAACTCATTTGTGAAGAGGTATTTTGAAACTATGTACACACCCTATTCCTAATCAAACTTTCAATCCATTCTTTATTATTATTATCTCTGTAAGGATTTTATTCATGGGTTATAATCTATTCTCATTTTGAAGCTTAAATCTCCACCAATTTTGCCAGTAGGATCCCTCTTAAGCTGGCCTGACATAGTTTGATCATTCTTTGAGTATTTCCTTGCATTTTGTACAACACGATACTCCAGATCCATCTGGTACCTTTCCTGCCCCAGCTCTGGAGTCAGCCACTTCTCCAAGGAGTCCTGGCTCCTTTTGGTGGGGAATGGTACTAGAAACCCAAATCTGGGCACTAGTTCTACCCCTCACCAGTGTTTCATACTGTGAACAAAGCAAAGGAATGTATGGTACCTCTGTCTTTATTTCTATATCTATTTTATATTGAATTCATTCTCATTTTCTCTCCTACCATATGTGAGTGGGGTATTGTTTCTCTCACAATATCCTTTTGACTTAATTTTTTAGAATTGTCAGCCTGATGCCCCATCATTTCCAAACACGATAGTGTATATTTCAAATGGTTCGGGAAGAAAAAAGTTATTTGTACTCCACTTGCACTTGTCTATAAGTTTGTGATTGTTTCAAAATTTTAACAAGTTTATCTTAAAAAGGAAGAAAAAACTCTTCTGGATCAATAGACTAGGAGATATAATAATGTCCATAGTGTTCCTGATAATCTGAATGAGATGAAGGCGTTAATCTTTTTCCAAATTGGGAGGAAGGAGAGAGAAAGAGAAAGGGAGAGAGAAGATTTTAATCTATGACAGGTGGCGACTGACAAAGGCCTCCTGCCCTGCCTGTCTTTAGCAACCTGGTCTAGCAATTCAGAGCTGAAGCCTTCCGCTTATCTACACATAGCCACTTGACAGCCATTCAGACCTGAGGTCCACACTGGAGCTAGAAGATCCCTATGAGCTAATCAGCCATCTCCCGAGGCAGAATATATAAGCCTAAAACTAACAACTGGATAAACTTCGTAAGGCTTCTTTATTCCCCTCAGTGAGAGAAAAACAGAAGAGAATTGTGATGGCTCCCTGAGATCTCAGAGACTTTCTGGTTCCAGGTTCTTACTTTATAGGCAAAGAAACCCAAACACAAAGTGGTTAAGGATCTGGAGAAGGTTTCACAGCTAGTGAGTGCCAGGATTCAGAAAACATCCACACTCCCATACATATCTTCCAGGGTGTACCAGAATTAACCGGTGCACTCACTGACTTTGTGGCATGTAGCAATGGTCTCTATCAAGTTCACAGTGTAAATCCCCTTTACCCCAAGGGATCAGAGTTGGGAGTTGTTTGGTTTATTAATAAAGAAAAAATCATAAAATGTTGTGTGTAATTACCTTCAACATTTTATAATATTTGATGCATAGTTTTGGGGGAGACTAGATGTCCTGATTAGAGTTCCATGATGTCTTCCCTGCATGAAATTTAATCATGATGCATCATCTATGATTCCTGCCTCCTTTAAAGAGAAGTCTGAACTTAAAAATATTTGTCAGTCTCAGCACAAAACCATACTATTGTTTAATATTTTTCTTTCACTCTTTTAGAGTGATCTCATCTACATTTTTTTTTCTTTTGAGACAGAGTCTCACTTGGTCACCCTGGATAGAGTGCCCTGGTGTCTTAGCTCACAGCAACCTCAAACTCTAGGGTTCAAGGGATCCTCTTGCCTCAGCCTTCTAAGTAGCTAGGACTGTCACAGTGCCTGGCTATTTTTTAGAGACAGGGTCTCACTCTGGCTCAGGCTGGTCTTGAACTGATGAGCTCACGCAATCCACCTGCCTCAGCCTCCCACAGGCTGGGATTATAGGTGTGCGCCACTGTGCCCAGTTATTAGATGTGTGTCTTAGGCAAGTTATTTAACCTCTCTATGCCTCTCAGTTCCCCTTTCTGCAAAATGAGATATTCCAGGCTCATCTAGTATTTTCTCTGCTCTAATCCAGGAATCAGCCATTTCTCCAATGACTACTTTCAACAGAGAATGGTATTAGAAATCAAGATCTGGGTTCTAGGTATACTCACGCTATTAGATTATTGCTGTTCATAGGTCCTTTCAACAAATAGAGCTAAGGAATAGACGTTACATATATATTTATTTCTGCATCTATTTAAATATGTTGAAAAAGACACACTGGTGTCACTAATTCCAAACCAACATGATGAAGTTTTTGTTCTAGTTTTCTTCCTTTCCCCATTTGTAACTTCCTTCTCCAGCCATGAATCATTTGGCCTACATTACACTTAATAGATTTACTTATTTGATCAATACTCCAACCAATCTATTTCCACCACTATCCCCTCACCATTTGGAGTCTGTCACCCTATGTTCAGTCACCTCTGTGCATGGGCACCCTCTAAACTCTAAGTGGGCTCTGACACACCACGCAGGGCCATCTTCACACAAGGAAACTGACTCACCCTTCCCCACTGCTCTGCTCCATGTGGACAGCCTCACGGTATTATTTGGCTCTAATACCTGACACTGGGCCAATTCCCTGCATGTACACACACATTGCCTTGCCCAGGCTCTGACACTCTCTCTGTGTCACTGTGGCTTCCCTCCTTCTTCTGGAGCAGATACCAACCTTGCTGCCATCACCTAAAGACTTAGGAATGAATTGTTCAGGAAGAAAAGGTGGCAAAGAGAGGAAAAACTCCTTTTTTTGTCTTTAATACCTTCTCTGACACAAGGAAGACAGTCAGTAGTGTAAAGAAACAAAAAGAAATATTTGCATTCAACAGGATATGCTGGTGCCTCACATCATGACCTGTAGTGTGTAGTAGAAAATTGTTTCCAGATTTATTTATCCTCCAAAGTATGGTGTCACCAAAAGACACTATTCCTTCACTCAAAGCTCCTGCAATATTCAAAGTTTCAATTGCTGTTATTAGCAAGATCACTAATTGATAGATAATGTATTTTTTTTTTCATTTCATTCTCTCTGTAGCACAAAGGCCTTACCTACTCCATTTCATGGTCTTTAGCTTTTATGTATTTCTGATACATTCTTGAAGAGCTGCTGGGCATTGCTATGCCGTAGTCGGTGTGGGCCTGGGGTCAGATTTGCTTTCAAATCACTCTAATTTATCAGCTGTGTAAATTTGAGCAAGTTAGCTTTTGGATGCCTCCCCTTCTTTAACTGTAAAAAGCATGGCAATATGTTTGTTATAAGGCATAATATTATAACACACACTTCAATTTGTTATAATAACTAAAAACACATATAGTACATGTAGTGTGTGAAGATATGTATATATGCATGGGTGTAAATATGTATTCAAGGTCAGACAAGTTCTTGAATTCATCCTAGAAAAAGTGCCACATGCCTCATTGCTGAATATCACTATGGTCACCAGATGGCCAAGGGAAGAACTTCAAAAGTGACAGTAATGATATTTAGCAATGAAATATCTAGCACTTTTTCTAGGATGAGTTTAAGAACTTCACTGCCTGACTTCATACAACAACAGCTCTGATGTCCATTCCAGAAAAAGAGTTCCAAAACTGCTTTGAAGGGTGAAATAGGGTCTGGCATTGTTGCATAGCTTCCCAAGGGAAGTGGTACCCGCAAGGTGACTGCAGTGATATTTTAGCGTGACGTATGTAGCACTTGCTGTAGAATGAGTTCACGAACTTAATTTTGTGTGTGTGCATGTATGTGTGTGCCATATAGTAAAGCATTCTCCACACACCCATTCCCATCACTTCCACATCCTCAGCAAAGCTCCATGAGTGATTGTGTGTGTGCATCTGTCTGGCTCTCTGTCCATTCTCTTTTCCCTTGAGATCTGAGACCATGTGAAAAATTTCAGGCATGCAAAAACTGATCAATAATAACAATTCTGAGAAACAGGAAATTGGCCTAATTTCCCACTGAACTTTAAAGTAAATTTATCCCTGCCTTTCTCTGAAATCTTTGCCTCAATGACCATTACCTGGCTTGCCTAAAGAATTTGAGTCTTAACAGTTTCAGAACTGTCCTCTGGTCTTTAGCCTTATCCCACTGGTCTTCTCATTAGAGCCCACACAAGGGAAGGCAGAAGCATCGTTTCTGTCAATCTGCCTCTTTCTGTGCTCCGTGTACCAAGAGTACATCCCGCCACCTACTTGTATGAAAGTCCTCTCGTGTCCTAGCTTGCTTGCCTCCCTCTTTCAACTCTTTGCTGCCCAGCTGTGGGGGTACCCTGTTCTCTCCAGGTTTCACAGAACACTTTATCTGAAGTCAACCTGGAAAACCTGAGACGGGTGTCCAGGACCAGTCTGCTCCAGGTAGTTGGAGCAATCTAAATTTGTTGTCTTATAATAATATTCTGTGATATCCTGCACTACATTCTTGTCTTTGAACCACTTCTGTAGAAACAATACTCTTTCCTTGGCTATTTTATTATAATTTTATAGTGTAGAACCCTTCTGCTGATTACACTGAAGCGCTGTGCTGAGTGAAATACATATTACTGTGTCTCTCGCCTGATGCGATGGAAATTACCCTTGCCCCATGACACTAGAGTAAAATGGGAAACTACACTTGTGTAATCATCAGAGTACAGACCATATAAGAGGAGCATAGAATGGTTTCCTTTTTGGAGGGTTTAATTAAAATCATTACTTAAAAATAAGCATCATGACAACATCATGATCGGGCTATTTCCAAATCATGGAACACCTATGAGAATTCAGGGTATCATGAGAAAAGTACCTCTTGGTTTATATGTGAATGTTGGCCGGATTAAAAAATTTAAAGAAACCCATTCATCATCTGGTAACGGCTACAGACTGATTATTTTATGGTTGTCTAAAAATGAGCAGTATGTCAAAATAACTTAATATTTTATAATATCTTAGAGGGTCATTTTAAGATGTTCTCTTTTACTCAGTAAGGATTAAATAACCAAGTCTATGTTTTTTATTGCTGATTTCTACGATTAAAGCAAGTACATATAAGCTGAGCTGATTGCAATATAAAGAATTATTCTCTTGGGTCCCACTTGTATTCATTCTCTTTCTACATTTAAAAAACCCATTCATCAATGACTCTGCAGTAGCACCAGGACTTAGCATGCGCATATTATCAGCTCATATTCCATTGCAGTCTTCCAAAATCACGCGTGTGCATGTGGGTGTGGATACACCCACCCACACTCACAAATACACACACACACATATGTATATCTGTATATATATGTGCAAGCACTTACGATGGCATCCAAACATATTTATCCATAATTACATTCTAGGCACTTTATCAAACACAGATATTTTTGCATTCATTTGTGGAACCTGCAAAGAACCCATGCTAATGTTTGGCGTCTTAAAGCAAACTGTAATCTTATAAGCAGCGAGGTGAACCTCAGAGGCAGTAGTCTTTTGATATGCAGCATAAGTGAAATGCTGCATAATGTAAAATGATGGCGCTATTAATCCTACGGCACTGGAGGTGCCCAGCCCCCCCTCCACTATTGATACCAACACCATTGTCTCCGGCTTTAAACTTCATCAGTATGCAAACGGAGTGTCACTATGATGGGTGGTAACTTGGTTGGATGCACTTTCTACATTTCTGGCAAATGAGTATAATTATTTTCAGAGCTGCGGGCAACTCATGCATGTTTTATCCCCCATCTGGACCGGCACGGTACACAATAGTGATAAAAGATGATTTTCCCCCTTGGATGTTCACAGGCCATCATCGACACAGTCCTGATGAAATGGCCATGTATCCCCTAGCAGTTCTATAGCTGCCACAGCTTGACAACAAAATTATTTCCCCATAGTACTAAAACACTTCAAATATTCAAGCCCTCTGTGCATATATTTGTGTTTTGAAGCATTCAGCGTTAACATAATGTGGTAATTTATAAACTGACAAATTAACTATGCAGAAATCACAGAGAGGCCTTATGAGGTCTGCAAAGCAGCAGAAAAGAAAGCAGAAGCTTTCTGCGCTCTGTAATAATAATAATCCTATCAACTGTCACGGAGTGCCCGGCCTCCCATTGTTAGAGCCGCTCGCTCTGAGCTCGCTTACTGGAGGTGATTCCGCCTGAGATGCCTCAGACAACGCAGCCCGGGAGGCCGGCTCCGGACTGCACGGTGCGTCCCCCTCCAGATCTGGAGCTGATCCGGATAGGGCACCGAGGAAAAAGCACAAGTTGCCGGTATTGATCCCCCCGAGAGGCAGAAATGGATGTGAGGAATGGAATTTGGGGAATGTGAGATTTGCCTTCAAGATAGGAAGTGAATTTGAGACTGGCAAAATCAGTCCCCGCAAAACTGAGATTGTGCAGGCGAGGGGAAGATCAGCCTTCTTTGTTTCGCAGTTACGAAATCACGCCGACGATTAAAATCCATCATCTAGCAAGCCCGCTCTAGCAAACGGGGCGCTCCGCGCAGTCCGGCTGCTGATCCGCAGACAGACAGCTGAACCCAGGCAGCATGGGTCAAAGGACGCGCGAGAGCGCATTTTTACTTTTATTGTATTAGCTTAATTCTCTTTCAGATGAATTAAAGGCTGATTTTGCTGGACCACGGGGAGAATCTGTGTATCTTCTGCTGCCCCCATCTGTTTCACATGTAGATTCTTAGAAGGCAGAATTAATTTTTAGAGGCAAGAAAGTATTTACAAATTCTTTGTAAAAATACAGAACATTCCTTCAAGCCAGCTCCGCTTCCTTCCTCCTCGGCACCCTGCTCTCCACTCCCCTCCCCCAGCCACCCCACCAACCCACACAGGCGTGCTTGCTTTCCTGCAGACCCACACATGCATGCTAAACACACACACACACACACACACAGTCCTTTAAATGGTATGTACCATGCTATGAGGCCTACCAAACATCAGACACTCTTTATCAGCAGTTGTGCCAGGGTCTCCATGGCAACAGTATAATAGATTTGCCCTTATTCAATCCCAGAGGCCACATTGAAGCGCAATGCAAAATTTGCTGGGGCCTGAATTCCTTTCAAGCCATGGCTCATGTGTCAGGAAACAAGTCAATGCACAGACAGCACCGCACATAAAGATGGAAAGGAACCTTTTCTCTCCACTGCTGTTTGCTCACAGTGACATTCAGAAGCCCAGGCCCTTCTAGATCTCATTTCTGTCTCATTTTCTAGTTATTAATTCACTTCTTTGGGTGGAGCGGCAAGTGGGGGAGGGGAGCACCATGCTTTGCAATAATAAACCACCAATGAAAGTGCAAAGCCAGCTGATGTAAAGGAAGCTGCGGCTCAGCCTCCAAGGTTATGTAGGATTCAATATGGCTGAAGCCCACCACAGCTGCAGATGAAATTCCTGGGTTTGCTGCGCCTCAGTGCCAAGCATAGCTGAGCAGCCCAGCCAACCTCCTCGACCCAAACTGCAGTGGTATTTTGTGATACTGGAAGAAACTATCCCCAGGGAAGGAGAGGCAGAGGAATGGACACAGGCCCTCATCCTAAAGCCAATCTCAGCAGGCAGGAAGAATTCCCCGGAGCTCACACCTGAAGTACACTGTGGCTAAAACAAGCACAGCTTAAAAGTTAAACAATCATTTGTTTCAGGTTTATTTTAATCATTAGCTTTGGGACTTCCAAGATGATTACTTTGTGGGTTAATTATTTTCTGTGCTGTGGCTTTCCAAACCTAATTGCTCAACTTCATTACTGTACATAGTGATCCATAGCCGGTTCCTAAAATTACCTGTCCAAATATTTTCCCTTTTGATTATCACTGAGAATGTGCAATTTTTCTCCCTGAGTTGAAACTTTGCATAAATGACTTGGTAGGGAGACGCTTGTGTGATTCTGAAGATTAAACTAGAGATACCAGCAGGTAGGTGATAGAACTCAATCTGCAGTACTATTAGGATTTGAAAGAAGACTCATACACGGGCTTTGCCCACTTGAAGCCTTAGTAACTTCAAGTCAGTGGTTCTCATACGAGCACAGAAATCACTTGGGGTGTTGTTAAAACACAATTTCTTGTATCCCATCTCCAGAAATTCTGATTGGGTAGGTCAGGGCCTAGGCCACAGAGATTTGCTTTTCTAATGAGCTCACAGGTGATGGCAATGCTATTGGTCCAAGGACCACACTTTGAGAATCACTGCTTTAGGCTAATCTCTGTGAGTAAAAGTTACCCACCTCTGACTGAAAGTTATTTCGACTACTTACCATAACTTCAACTTCGATGTTCTTTTGAAAGGGCATTACTTGTCATTCTAATATAATCAGCCCCTTCTCCAGCCCATCAGACCCACAATCTCCCCTAGCCTCTGGGACATAAAGAGGATGGAAACCATGGCGGAGAAAGAGAAAATTGTCAGGGGATCTGAATATATCTCTAGGACTAGCAACATGTCTGCCATATATTAGAACTTGATCAATATTTTTTGAATGAATACATGAGTGAGTAAATATGATAGACTCCCAAGTAGTCCATACTTCAGAAAATAGATCTTAAGTTAGGAATACAGGTATTCCATGCTTTATTTATGTTGAAATATATTCAAATGTCTTACACATGTATTTGGTTTCAAAAAGCGGCATATGAATTTCTGAGGGGAAGAGCAGGGAGTAAATAATACTTTAAATTCTTCTAGGAAACTGGAACCATAGAATGAGTCACTGTAGAAAGCAAAATCCCTTTATAATTAAAAACATAACTCTCTAATTTATCTATTTTTGCAAGTTTGGGATTGCTTCAAGTGGAAAACACCGCAATTTCGTTTTGAGAATCACCAACTTTACTTTTTACTGAACAAAATAAAAGTATTTGTGCCTGGTGTTTAAAACCTGAAATTTTAAAAATCAAAATCTCCTTCGTTTTCATTTCTTGCTCCTGTGATTTGCTCCCGCAATCTGGTTCATCTTACCAGATAGATAATCAGTCTTCATGACAATAAAAAGTTGAACCAGTATCAGGAGCACTAACAGAGGATGACCCTGCTGGTGTTGACCAGAGCATGGTCCACCTGTGCTGAGTAAGCTATGCTCTATGCTGAGTAGGAAATGCCCACTGGAGGCCAGCGAGGGAAGTGTGACAGTGAGGATCACTGTCATCTGCTATGTGAAGTACCTCATTGGAGGTGAATTCCTGATAAGGTAGCTGGCAGCATTTTTACTGCACTGTATAGCATGTCTTCTATTCTGTGGTTTTTCTTCCCAGAACAAGGCCAAGGGCACCAAGGTGGGCAGCTTCCTTGGTGGGGACCCCACTGGGCCCTTGCTACCTTTCCAGCTACAGAGGCACCATGGAAAAGGAAAAGCGCTGATCTCATCCCACAAGGCCTGGTGGGAGAGAAAGTAAATCTAAATACAATGTATTGTAGAATTTTTAATCTAGATCTCTGAGAGGGTGGTAGGCGATGCTCTCTTCTACCATAGAATGGAGGTCTCAAGATCATGCAACCTGTCAGTGGCAGAGATGGGAGATGAGTGCAGTGCCTAGACTCAGACAAAAGGTCCAACTGCTGCCCTGGGCTTCTTTGCCTCCTAGGAGGAGTGGCCTGCAACACAGCTAGAGAAGGAGATCTCCCCCTCCCAGACTCACCAACCTGCAATAGGCTCCCTAAAGCAGAGAATGAATGCAGAGTGCTATCAACAACTTTCAATTCAACAAATATTTACTGAGCACTTGCTATGCGCCTGGCACTACACTGCGCTCTGACAGTACTGAGGTGACTATGACACCGCATTTTATTACAAGGTGGTTACAACTGGGAAGTCTACCTTTCGTCACTTTCCAATAGCTGCCTTCTTTCAAATGCTTTGCACGCTGGGGTATGCCCCAGTGTCTTGGGAGCCACAGATTTAAACTGGTTGTTACTTCCTGAAGTTTCTGTTTTCCTTGACTATAATTACTGTATTTTCTTGATCCTGTGACATAGATTTTTCTTATTCACATTTTCAGCTTTGGATATCTAAGATGGATTCCTCTCAGACTCAAAGTGTGCATTAAAGAGTTGATTGTTCTTTCTTTTTTTCTGACATAGATTGAGCTGTATCTTAGAATAAAATCCTGAAATTGAGGTAGAAAATGGATTAAAAATGTTATCTGTTACGTTCGATATTTCGAACTACTGCACAGTATTTCAGTTTTAGGTACTTTTAAAAAGATAAGCAAGTACAAGGCGTCCAAGAAGTCTCTCCCTTGGGAGCAGTCCCCCTGGCTCCCCTCAGAGTCTCTGTCTCCGTACTGTTAGCTCTTTTCTGCATCAGAGGGAAACTGAGACAGCCTGGGTGCAGCTTATGCAGGGGGTTTAAATGCCAACACAAGGACGATGAAATGTCTGAAGGAAGAACTGCTGAGCGTTCCAATCAGAATCTGGACTTGAAAACAATGAGGCATAAATACTTTGAGATGAACTGATCCATTTTTATTTTATAAACATCCTAGAAAAATTCCATTTGCAGTGGACTGTTTTAACGGCACTGAACTCTTGGCTGTTTCATTTCCCAGCGATGATAGCTGGTCTATCGTTTCCTGCCACATTGTTGTGTGTTTTCCGCCTTGCCCCTTGCCTCCATTCTTTGTGGCCAGCACAAAGTTTGAGCCCTGCCTCTTCTTGCCATCCTGCCTGGCCACCTGTCCAGCCCTGTGGCCAGCTCTAAAGACCAGCAGAGCGTGCCTCTCTTGCCAAGTGGACCATTGTTTCCGGGGGCCACACCGCTGTCCCCATGGCTGCCCCTTCACGACACTTGTCAACAGCTGTGAGAGGCTCCCCATCCCCTTCTCAGAGCATCAGTTCATAGGTCACCGCAACCGGCCAAACAATAAGCGATTATTCAACGTGCTCCAATTCATTTTCCTCTGCTCCTCCCCCACCGTTACCCTTGAGAGAAAACTAATTTGCAGAAAAATAGCCCTTGCCAGCTAACTTCTCCTAAATGCATGCTGACCCGAAATCCTGGCTCAGTGGGTCCTTATTCTCATAGTCAATGCACAAGAATCCTTTCTGAAAAGCAGTCGCCTCCCTTAACCCCGTCTCCCCCAGCATCTCCGTCTGGGAGACGCTTTCTTTCTATTCTTTGCTTCTCTTTTTAACATGTGTGCTGAAATTGGCACTTTCTCTTTTCAGTTCACTCCCTTTCTAGCACTAATGCAGCGACGGGGAAATGTGCGCAATTTTTCCAGTCTCTGCACTCGGGAGCCCTGGGTGATGGATGGAACGCAACGCGCTCTACCGTCCACATCACTATTTAAGGGAAGCGCCGTGCGCGCCGCTGCCGGGTCATCCCCGCGCCCCCCGCCTCCCCGCAGTCGGAGTAAATAATGGGGCCAATGGCATTTGGCACAAATGAGGCTCCTCTAGAACACGTCGGCTTGTTTATCTCCTTCTTCCTCCTCTTTGTCAGGAAGCCTCCTCTCCCCCTGCTCTCAGGAGCTCCCCACTGGCCGGCTGGGCTTCTGCGGGGGAGGAGGGAAGGTCTCCGAGAGTTCAGGATTTTGTTACGAATATTGAACGCCGGGGAGAACGGGTGCCAAGGTCAGGTTAAGAATAAAGAAAATTGATTTGGAGGTCAGGGTCACTATGTGAAAGGCCTTGAATGCTGCCAAAATATTTTCATTATCATTGTTTTGTTGTGGAAAAGACCAAGCCCAGTGTAAGGAGGCTAAGAGGTGGGAGAGAGGAGGTCTTGGAAACGGAGGGGAATCAGAGTTCTACCTGTGATTTACGGGGTCTGGTTCCCTACCGTCTTAGCCTGAGGTTTGCTTCCCCTGTTAAAGTGTGTGGATGAACAAATATTGATAATGAAGCCTTTGGCACCGAAGCGGACAGGTCCAGGCTTCGACTGAACTCTCTCCCCGGCCCCTCCTCTCTCTGTCTCCTTTTTTCTTTTCTCTCTCTCTCCCCCTCTCTTCCTACCCCTCCCTCTCTTTCTCTGTCTCCCCCATCTCCTCTCTCCCCCGGCTTTCCCCTTCTCTCTCTTCCTCCTTCTGTTCCTCTCTATTGCTCTCTCTCTTCCTCCCCCTCTTCCTCTCTCTTCCTCCCCCTCTTCCTCTCTCTTCCTCACACTTTCTCTTTCTCCCCCTCTCTGGCTCTTTCCTAGCTCTTCACCCCTACCTACTCTCTCTCTTTTCCTCTCAGTTTCTTTCTCTCCCCCCCCACCCCATCTCTCTTTCTCTCTCCTTCTCACATTTCTCTCTTTCTCTTCTTCTTTCTGTTTCTGTCTCCCCCTCATTCTCCCTGTCTCCCTCTCTCTCCTACTCTCTTCCTCTCTCTTGCCCCACCTCTCTCTTTCTCCCCCCCAACTTCTCTCTTTTTCTTCCTCTTTCTGTTCTCTGTCTCCCCCTCATTCTTCCTGTCTCCCTCTCTCTCCCTCTCTCTCCTCCTCTCCCCTCTCTCTCCCTCTCTCACCCCCTCTCTCTCCCCCTCTCTCCCTCTCTTTCCCTCTCCGGGCTCTGTTTGCAGTAGTAAGCTATTTCATGCATCACTGTGAGTCTGCTTTTCACCCATGCCTGCAACATATCTACAACACAAGGCTGTATATTTTAACAAAATCCTGTTATTATTGGAGCTCTGACCCGATTTTGTTTCTATATTCTGAAGCAGAAAAGACTCCAGTGGCATGAAATTAGCAACACATTCTGCTAGTGTGTTAATTGTGTGAGAGAGTTTTTGGCAGGAGAATCTCCTAACACAACACAGAATTTATTTTTTATTTAAATTTAGTAGCAATTTCATATTGTGTTTAAGGAGAGGCACCATGGCTTAAAACACTTGGGATTTACTGTACATTCAGGAAAAGAAAAAAAAATCTGCCTAATGCAGTGGTGCAGAAAGAATTATGTAATTTTTTTTTTTCACTTAGCAATCAGAAACTGCTAGGTTTCTGATTCCTTATGAAAAAGTGGCATTCCTGGGCAGTGCTTTGAGACGTCCTTGGGCCCAAATTTGGTATCCAAATGCAGTTCTGTCTGGCCAGTAGTGGATTCCCTACTTCAATAAAAGCAAATACACATGAAAAAAAAAAAAAGAAAGAAAGAAAGAAAGTCAAAATTTCCCAGGCCAGAGGGACTGTTTTTCTCTAATGTACAGCCCTACTGAATCCCCCGAAGACTAACAGTGACATTGTAAAGATGTGGTTGTCCCCATAAACCTGTCGACAGAGGAGCAATTTCCAGAAAGGGAAAGGACAGGTAGACGAGCCAACAGATGTGTCCTGCAGAAGAGGATGTTCTCCTGCCTTACCTTACGGGCAGGTGGCAGCTCGGAAGAAAGAAAAAGGAGAATAACGTGTGCTGAATTCTTCCTGCCTGCCAGCCAGTGCGCTGGCAGGAGTGTGCCATCGCATCCATCCCCCCGCCCCAGACTAGATCTGTGACTCCTGCTACCCCAAATCAGCAGCACCTCCCCCATTCCTGTTCCTGGCCTCCCTCCTCACCCACCCCCCTCCATGGAGCTCCTGTCTAGAAGGCTCCAAGCTGCCCTGGCTGGCCGCTGATACTCCCTTGGCCTTCTCTGTGTGCCCCTGCCTAGGAGTTCAGAGCAGGACAGACAAGGGCTCTTCCTTTTGCAGCATTGCTTCTGTACCAAGCCTTTCTCTAGAATAGTTAGCCATGGCCTGAACTTGATTCATAGTGTATAGTAGAAAGACACAGAATAGGATGCAAATCCCAGCTCCCAACCTTGATTCCCCTGGGAAGAGCATTTACTCCTTGGAGGGGTGTCTGTATCTGTGAAAGAGACAAACCCACTCTGGGCAGAATGATGGATGGAGAGCTCTCCCTGGGGGCTGGCCCATGGTCATTAGGTCCCTTTGCTTCCTGACCCACAGTCATGTAGGTGTGAACAGAGATGTCCCGGGAGGTCCCATGGAGTATATATAACACCTCATTTTATCCTCACAACCTCAAGGGGTGGCATTTCAATGCTCCTTCTAAGACTAGGAGAGCTGAGGCTTAGACAAGGGAGACAACCCTGTGAAGAGCAGACTAAGGATCTCAACTTGATTTGTCTGATCCCAAAGATTCTCCTCTTGGCACCATGCTTCTCAACCTGGCTCTCTGGGGAGCTGTTTTAACAGTGATACCAAGACCCTCTACCCCAAACCATCTAAACGAAGGTAGGGTTGAATATCTGTAGCCTTGAAAAGTTACAGGAGGCCTCTAGGCTGATGCCCAGTAAGTGATGAAGCCACTGTCTCCATTACGTTCCACTGCCTCCCCCAGCTACTACTGCCCACACCACTTGCTAGTGCTTCTTAACCAACGGAGGAATGTTGAAGATGGACTAACAGTAATCATACCAATGCTTGCTGCTGATGAAATGTCTACTGTGGGCAGGGCATTTGGGGTTACCTCTGATTCACATAGCATCCAGGCAGGGATGAAATGTAGTCAGTTTTCCTAGTTCAAAGAAATTGTATAAATAATTTAGTGCCTGGTACATATCAGCCCTCAGTCAGTAGGGTTTTTTTGTTTGTTTGTTTGTTTGTTTGTTTGGGGTTTTTTTTGTTTTTTGAGATAGACTCTCATTATGTCACCCTCAGTAGAGGGGCGTGGCATCACAGCTCACAACAACCTCAAACTCTTGGGTGTAAGTGATTGTCTTGCCTCAGTCTCCCAAGTAGTTGGGACTATGGGCACCCGCCATAATGCCTGGCTAATTTTTTTAGAGATAGGGCCTTGCTCTTGCTCAGGCTGGTCTTGAACTCCTGAGCTCAAGCAATCCACCCACTGCAGCCTCCCAAGTGCTGGGATTACAGGCATGAACCACTGTACCTCGCCAGTCAGTAGTATTCTTAATCCATATATCATCATCATCATCATCTCTCAAATCTTCACAGCAACCCTAATCTTAACATTGCTAAGATCTGTCTGCTTCCCACCATGTCTACTGCCACCACCTTCACCACAGTGCCCATCATCTCCCACCCCAGCAGCTGCCAACTCCCAGCATCCAACTTCATTCTCTTCTAATCTGTTTTCTACAAAATAGCCAGGGTGATCTTTTTAAAACACAATACTTAACCTCCTCTTGCTAGAAACCGTGCTGTGTCAGGGTCCTTTGTGAAAGCACCTACTGCAAGGGCAGGTGGTGCCAAAATCCTTCCCTGCTCTGCTTGCCAGGCCCAGAGCCTGTGAGACTGCCTTGGCCCTCTGCCCTGGGGACTGGGCTGTCCTGGGGATGGGGTGAGGGTCTACTTGCACTTCCTGGGCCCAGAGTGTGTGTGTATGTTTTGGTTTGGGGGAAAAAAGCCTGTGGCTTTTCTAATTTACATAAGTAGCCTGAAATTAAACCTACCTCACTGAGTCATTTTGCTAGATAAATGTAAAAATTTTAATAAAATGGAAGCTTCCTTAGGGAGTTGAAATTTGAACCCAGGCCGTCAGTCTCTCAAGCTTCTGTCCTAGCTCCTGCTGTTTTCCCTGGAATGCAGACAGTCAGGGGGAGTCTACAGGTAGAAAATTCTGCAGGCAGGTCAACAGGAGAAGCTCCATGGGGCAGAGGTAGGAGGTTCAATTTCTCAAGGCCAAAAATTGACCAACAAAAGCCAACCAGCTTGTTGCCTTCACCCAGTCCATCCAGTTAAGCCCTCAATTCCTTTGACCTTCAAAAAAAAGTATGACAAAATTTTGGTGAAGAAATTTTTCTTAGGAGAGAAGAATTTAGGTGACAAGGGAAATTGTGGTTGGGCATCTGACCTCCGTTTTAAGCAGATTCATTCTAGGCTACCTCCTTGAGAGGTGAGGTAGAAATAAGGGAAATGAGATTTTATTATGATAATCCATCATTATTCTTCCCTATCAGATCACTGCCTTTGCTGGCCCTCAGATTGAATACTTGGCATTGCATTTTGGAACAGGAAGATCCCTTAGAAAGAATCTAGTCCAAATGTAGGCATTCAAGAGCCCCTTTAAGGAGGGAGATCTTCTTGTGAACCTTCAATATTTCTTAGCTTATAAGTGTGTTAAGTTGGCATAGACTCATCAAAACATCATATTTCTTTGCCTTTGACTAGAACTTTAGTAACTCAATATGGTACAGCTTCGGATATCTCATGCCAAGTTCTGGCTAGCAGCTATATGTCTTTCATTAATAAAAATGAAAATGAAATTACTATGACCCCAAGTTCATGGCAGATCCCTGATTCCCGGACCAGGGTTTATTTCACCTGTCACTTCCTTGACATTTAGGTCAATGATGAATTTTGTTTGATAATTAGTTTGAAGTCACTCAGCTTGAATTTCAATGCAATACTATTTTTTTTTCCAAAATTTTAAAGGAAAAGATAGCCACTGTAAACTTTAAACTATATCACTTGCCATCAATAGAAATAAATACTATCACAACAAAGCAGTGTGATTGAAACCCAGCTAACCACAGTTGCCAGCCAGGGCTCTTACACTGAGACCTGTTGACTCTTTGTTAAGAAAAGAGGATGGAAGAGATGAGGAAATGTTGAGAGGTGTTACAGGAAAATTGGCACCAAACTGAGGCTCTCTCTAGACTTATTTGGAATATGGAGAGGCAATAAAAAAGGGAATACTTTTTCTCACAAAAATTATCTCATGTCCCTGCTGCTTTCAACTCATGGGAGAACTAACCACGTTACAGTGGTTGTAAAAGATGCCAGAGATAGAGGCTCTGACCCAAACACTGCCTTCCCTTTTCTGGTTTGGCCAAAAGTTCACTCCCTCATTCCTCTTGGCTAGACCATCTCTACCTCTTCCTCTCACGGCTTCTGAGTCCTTTTATCCCCCTTCCTCACCACCTCCAGGGCCCAGCCTATGTTCTACTATGTCCCAAGCCCTGAGAGGCACAGCTGGATGGAGAGGGAGCTTGGGATCTGGGAGATAGATGAACAAGTAAGTGGGAGGGCAAGCAGGTGGTGGTGGTGCACGGAGCCCACTGCTCCTAACCAGGTCTGAGTGATCCCATTCAATAATCCACTCTCCTTTAGCCTGTTAGTTCCCTTTCCCATTTCCAGGGCTAGGGAGCCTGATGGCTAATTTTGCCCCTGACAAAGCCCTTCAGCCCTTCTCCTTGCCCTCCTTCCTCTCCCCCCACTCCTGCATCACGGGCAGGGTGCTGCAGTCTGTTCTTCAGAGCTTCTCCTTTGCCCTGCCTTCCTGCACATTCTCAAGTTACAACACATTTTGTCATTTGATGATGTGGGCTCAATAGATTATTTAATTACCCAACATTCTCTATCCTGTTCGTTACCCTACCCGACTGAATTTGGGAAATTTAATCATCCAAAGCCAAAAGGAATGAGGTTACAGATACCAGCCTTCCTGATCACTCCATCAGCTCCTTCTGCTTCCAGAGTTCCTTGTGCGTGCTTATGCTGTAAAGCCCTGATCATCTGCAACTCCTTTATCCAGAAACTCTGTTATCTGAAATGAGGTTGTGTTACTGGATGTGTTTTATTTACTTTGAAAACTACCTAGTTCAAGTGAACCCCTGCTTATCCGATTTAATTCAGTGTTTACCTGGATTCCTTAGATCAGCAGAGCCTCAGGGGTCACTACTCCATTTTCTTATTATTTAGCCTCTGCTGCGGAACAACTCCAATTTCAGTCTTACCTTCTATGGTGAAAACACATGCCATGTTATCTGAGTCCCACAGTTGTTCCACTGTCTTTGTTCCTTCCTCCTTTTCAAAACCCACATTAAAAAAAGTAATAATTGGACTTTTTAAACTTCCTATGGTAGCCTGAGGCAGCATAGCCAAAGGGAAAGGATGTTGTCATGTATATAGGGACCTGTGTGCGTGGCTTGGTTCTTTAGTTGACTATAGGACTTAAAACAAGTCCTCTAAGCCCCACATACTTTTGTTTCTCAATCAACCAAATGTGGATAATAATGTCCAGGCTTTTTTGTTAACTGAAGTCACCTGATGTAGGGTGGGTACAGCTGTAGAAAAGTTTCGAGAGGAATATCCTCTTAATAATTAATCTATACAGTCATACATAATTAAGCAGTACATGTAATTAATCTAGGGAGTCCTCAGCAATTCTTTTTATAATATTTCACATTTGTGGAAGAATAAGCCAGAGAGGTCCTAAAGGAAAACTGACATAAAACCAAGGTTTCCTCTAGACCAGTGGTTCTCAACCTTCCTAGTACCACCATGTATTTTCATTGTAACAAAGGGGTCATGAGCCACAGGTTGAGAATGATACAGAAATGCTGACTCCCAGCAAACCCGCATTCTCACTCTGGCTTGAACACTTCCCATAATAGAAAGATCACTACTCTTCTTTTTAAAGTTTCATTAGTGAACTCTCAGGGAGCTATTTCTTCCTTGCATAATGTAAAATGCATCTCTTTGTGAAACTTTCACTTGTTTGTCCCACAGCAACTCAATTTACCAACTATTCACAAAGGCCTGTGTCAATGATCTGAGGTTACAAAGATAAATTCAGTTTGGTTTCTGCAGGCAAGATCTTTGCAAATAGTAGGATACCTAAGACATGTTCTACAAATGAAAGGTCAGATGCAGTACTGGATTTTTTTAAAGATACTTCCACTGCTGGCTAATATGGAGTAGGGACCAGACTTACCTTCCTTCCTGGAATAACCAAAATAAAGAAGAAAATATATGAAACAACAGTTTTCAAGGCACCAAATATCAGGTAACAACAACAACAACAGTAACCCAGGGATTCTCTAAAAGACAGGAAACGAACAATTGCCCCTACAAGATAGGCCTTGCAAAAGCTTACTTCCTTCCTCAAGAGAGTTTTCAGCCTCCCATGTTTCAATCCAGGCACAGAAAGGAGTCCAAGGACCCTCTGAGAAAAGATAGAAATAAGATTCTTGGAGACCAAGACAGCTGGAGTTTGCAGGACAGAGAACTGAAAAGAGAAAGCAACACATAGAAAGAACAGCAGAGATCTACAGAGGGTTCTCCTTGAATATTCAGAAGAGTCCTACTCTGTGCCTACATGGGAGAAAACTGCCCAGTGGGGAGAGTACGGCCTCCCAAACCTAGAAGGAACAGGACCAGGGATAATGCCCGTTTCCACTAGCCAGACTGAAAAACGTTGTAGTTTGTGGGGCACTGGGTAGAGTACTCAGAAGGCGCTTTCCTGAGTGGTGAAAAATAATTCATACTAGACTAAAAACAGCTCTATGTTTCACCTAACAGATCCTAAAATCAAAATGCAAAAGGAGTGAACTGTTTATAAGCAACTTAACTGCATCCTGAACAAAGCTCAAGAATATTTCTGGGAATACAAAAGTGGCTCATACCCAACAAAGTAAAATTTACAAAGAACAGCATCCAGTAAAAAAAACTACCAGGTATGCAAGAAGGTGGGAAAGTATGGCCAATAATGAGGAGAAATACCAACCCAGCAAAACCAACCCAGAACTGACAGATGTTAGAAATAACAGACAAGGATGTTGAAACAGTTCCTTTGGCTCTATTACTTCTGGTCAACTAGGGAAGTGCAGATGTAAAAGATATTTGAAGACCCCAATTGAACTTCTAGTAATGAAAACTATAATTTCTATAGTAAAATTTTTTTCTGGGTGGAATTAGTGTCAAATTGAACATTAAAATCAATTTAGTACAAACTTTATTAAATCTTTTGGTAAATGTGCCACACTTTGAGCTGATGTCAAGTTTGTGATCAACCAAGACTGTCAAGTCTTTACTCACTAATGTAAAGCCAAGTCTGTCCCACTCCATCCATGTTTACCAGTCTCTCCCAAAAGGCCAAATAAAAACTCTTAGCCCTGATCAACTCATCTGTTGACCTCATGTACCACCCGTAGAGACATTTTACAGATGCAGCTGATCAGAACACAGAACACTGAAATTAGAGCAAGAAAGGCGGAATCTACTGCCAGACACCAATACAGAGAAGTATTCCCAGGATTTTAAGTAATAAATTAAATAACTTTTAGCATAGGAGGGGGTAATTTTCTTTAAATATAATTTCAAAATGTAATACCTAAAGTCAATTCTTTAATAATATCTTAAGCAAAAATTGAAAATACACAAATGAGATGAAAAGATGGCATCTAGTGGAGCTCCTTAACGGCCTCTCTCTGGAACAGAGGGGAGAAGTGCGAGCAGTCACTGCCATTTGGACTATTTTGCTCAGAGACAGCACTGTAAAGGCCTGGAGTAATTGTGTGAGACAGCAGGAGGGGAAAAAAGAAGAAAGAAGAGGAGTTAACAACGAAAACAGGATCAACTCAACCTTATAGCTTAGAGTGAAAGGGAGAAAAGAGAAGGAAAAGAAAGAAAGAGAAAAAGAAACCACACATGGGGGGACCCAGCAACAGAACCCTGGCAACATGAAAAACCAGAACAAAGCAGTTCCCCTAAGGGATCACAAAGGAGCTTCCAAAGAAAATTCTAACCATAAATAAATTGGGGAAATGATAGAAATAGAATTCAGAATGGATGACAAATAGGATGAAAGCAATTGAAGAGCAAGTTGAAAACCAGAGAAAAGAAAATGTCTAAAAAATGTCTCAAGAAAGTAATGAAATTAAAGACAAAGTCACCAAGGATCCAAGCAAAGTAGGAAGCACATAATGAGGTTAAAGACTTGAAAGAGGAATTCAGGGAGTTTCAAAACTCAGAAGAGAGTTTTCGGAACAGATTAAATCATGGAGAAAAAAGAATATTAGAGCTGGAAGACGGGGCTCTCGAGCTAACCCAGTCACTTAAGGAGGCAGAAAAGAAGAAAGCAAAAGCAGAGCAATCTCTTAGGGTGACATGGGACTGTGCAAAACGTACAAACATATGAATTATAACTATCCCTGAAGAGAATCCCAAAAGCATGGAAACTCTAGTTGGAGACATTGTGGTTGAAAATTTCCCAAGCATCTCCAGAGACTCAGACAATTAGTTACTAGATGGCTATTGAACTTCAGGATGACTAAATTCAAATAGAGCATCTCTAGACACATTATAATGAACCTGCCCAAAGTCAAAGAGCAAGGGAAAATTCTACAAGCTTCCAGGCAGAAGCAGCATCTGACCTACAAGGTTACACCCATCAGACTAACAGCCAACTGTGCAGCAGAAACCTTATAAGCCAAAAGACAGTGGGCTCCTCTCTTCAAGCTTCTTGAACAGAACAACTGCCAACCTAGGATTCTATATCCTACAAAATTAAGTTTCACATTTGATGGAGAAATCAAATCTCTTCCTGACAAGAAAACTTTAAGAAAGTATGTCACTACTACACCTGCCCTATAGGAAGTACTCAGACCTCTAATATACACAAACCAACACAATGGACTCCCAGCAAAGTAAAACTACCTAGTAACTAAAGGACAAAGTCTACATATCACAGTATTCCAAGTAATAAAACAAAGCAACAGGGTCCCACAAAACAGCATGAACAGAAATCCACCGTACTTATCAAATCTCTCAGTAAATGTGAATGGGAAGAGGCCTAGGCTGGTTGATTGGATTAAAAAATTCAGCCTAAGGACACAATCAACAAAAGCAAAGAAACACCTACAGAATGGGAGAAGACATTTGCAGGCTATACATCCATCAAAGGGCTAATAACCTGAATCTACAAAGAACTCAAGCAAATCATCAGAAAAAGATCAAACAACCCCATTGAAAACTGAGCAAGAGACATGAACAGAAACTTTTCCCATTAAGGAGAGATGAATGGCCAACAAACACATGAAAAAATGCTCATCGCCCCTAATCGTCAGAGAAATGCAAATCAGAACCACTTTGAGATATCACCTAACCTCAAAAAAGGTTCCAAAGCAACAGATGCTGGCATAAGGGCAGAGAGAAAGGAACACTCATGCACTGTTGATCGGACTGCAAACTAGTACAGCCTCTGTGGAAAGAAATATGGAGATTCCTCAAACAGCTTAAAGTAGACCTACCATTTTATCCTATAATCCCACTATTAGGCATTTACCCAAAAGAAAAAAAAGACATTTTATTATAAAGACATTTGCACTCAAATGTTTATAGCAGCACAATTCATAATCACAAGTACCCTTCAACACATGAATGAATTAATAAATTATGGTATATGTATACCATGGAATATTATTTAGCCATAAAAGATGGAAATTTTGTATCTTCTATAACAACCTGGGGGGATTTAGAGATCATTCTCTTGTGTGAAGTATCTCAAGAAAGCAAGCAACACAAGTATTCAGTATTAAATTGGAACTAGTAGATTATACCTACATGCTCACATGAGAGAAAAATGCAATGAAATTCAAGCAGGGGAAAGGAATTAGATAAATTCCCATCCAATGGGTACATTGCATGGATGTATTGCACACTTTATGGGTTAAGCACACACCTACAACTCAGACTTTAACCTTACAAAAGCAAACTATGTAACCTAATCATACTAATTTGAAATTTTCATAAAAAGGAGGGGAAAAAGTAAGACTGGGCCCTGTTCTTCTCTTTCAAAAAAAAAAAGCAAAGAAAGGAAAAAAGGGAATACACAAATTGGATGGAGGGTTTCATTCAGGATGTAAGAAATATTTATTCAGGATGTTCCAGTTAATGTGGAGATACTGTTGGTGTTTGCAGGGAAGAAAGAGTACCAGAACATCACTCAAATCACAGTGCCCGTCACACCCAGATCTGCAGTTCAAAAAGGGCTTGAATATGACCTCATCATCTGCTCTTCTTCCCCTTGGCTCCTCTTTCTTAATTAAGGCTTTCATGGATTCCTACCTTCTGGTCTATCACTTTCTCTCCAGTTCTCTCTCAACACTTTTCCTTCTCAACATGTCTTACACTCAGACTTTCTAAGACAGAAGCTTTTAGTCTAGATTACATCCATTTTAGGCAGAGCTCCCAACCAGGCTATCTCCTAGGATACCGGCCAGCCTTCTGGAGACCAGGCACAATTCCTGGTCTATGCCCAGACAGTGGGTACAAAACATGGCAGCCCCTATCTAAATTCTTTACAAAGAAACACTTCAACTGCTTACTTGCAAGGAAATTCTTAAAATATCATACCCTGTGCTTGGAACTAATTTATGATGTTCCAAGGACTTCAAATACTTACTCTTATGTGGTTTCAGTCATATGATGCCTGAGTCTGGAGTCAACTGAAGGTTTTGCTAGGCTTAAATTTAAAGATGGCACATTCAGATGGCTGGCAGCTGGCATTTACAAACTCAGCTGGGCTCTCATAGCACGGAGGGCTCAGGATATTCATACTTCCCTGGTCTTCCACCAAGCAAGCATTCCAAAAGGTAGGAAGTAGAAATGCCAGGCCAGTTAAGGGTATACTCAGAATTGGCATTATATCATTTCTATCCTGTTCTTTTGATCAAAGCAGTCACAGGGCTCAGCACATTTAGGGGAACAAAGAAATTTGTTCTATCTCATGATGGGAGAGTGATAAGTACACATCTCACCTGGGCTGAGAGATATTGTGGCAGTCGTCTTTGGAAAATATGATTTGTCACAGACAAGCTCATGTCAACTAACCATCACTTTATCAAGCCTGTCTGCTAATGCTATAAGACATTATATTCTACAGCTTTAGGATATACTGTGTTGAAAATCTGGGCTAAAATTTAATTTTAAGGGTGGCAGGACTGCAAAGACTACTGAAAACACGGCCTCAACAGATCTTTTTTGTCAAAGTCAAAATTTCTGATAAGGAGGGAATAGGATCTGAGACATGCAATGGAGACTTACGGGTAAACAACCCTGAACATAATGAACGCCCAGATTTCTGAACCCTCTGGACTCAAAAACTTTCTCCTCATTTCTAGAGTTAAATAGCATCCTCTTAGAAATGCAGCAAAGGACTCATCTGGGACAAATGAGATGCTTCACAAAATGATGCTTGTTTTTCTTAAGAACTGACCTTCCCCTCTTCTTGTTAAGATAGGTAGAGTCATAGCCCAACAGTCTGGTTCAGGGAATATAATGTTTGCTCCTTCTGTGTTCTTCTCTTTCAAAAAAAAAAAAAAAAAGCAAAGAAAGGAAAAAAGAGAATACACAAATTGGATGAAGGGTTTCATTCAGGATGTAAGAAATATTTATTCAGGATGTTCCAGTTAATGTGGAGATACCGTTGGTGCCAATTCTGAGTATACCCTTAACTGGCCTGACAAATCAAGACCTGGCAAAAAGACATTAACAAAACCCAGGAAAATACACATGGGTATACATCTTGAGAAGGTTGGACAAGGGAGGCCTCAACATAAAGATGAGTGGACAGACTTAATTGATATGGAAGTCTTCCTCTCTAACTCAGAATTTAATAACCTGGCAAAAAATGTCTGTATTACAGTCCTAACACATGACTACAATGATTTCTTGAAGCTTGAACACAACAGACCATAGTGAATAAGGTGGAGTTACTAGAATAACCTTGATGGAATACCAGAGAAGGGTCAAAGGAAATGGAGATGTTAGAGTGGATTTATTAGTGAGAAGAGGGAACTCTACATCTGTCTGTATTCACCAGGAAGTCCCAGAGGACCTTGCTTTGACTAAAACAACTAGCAATGCACTGACAAAGAAAGTGTGGCACCTTTTGAGAAGATCCTTTTGATTCTATAAACTGGGGTTGGTAGTATGAGATGCTGCCATGGACTGGGCTCATTAGCATCATCAGGATGATAGGATACTGGAATGTCAAAGGCCAGGTGTCAATTCTTAAGTGATCATAGCAAGGCATATGTAATTATTATACAGGGCACCAAAGCTGTACAATGCCTTGGTCCTCAAGCATCTGCAGCCACAGCTAAAAAACCAGGGCTATCAAAAGCCCAGGGCTGACTGATAGATAGACAGTCAACAAAGGTGGTGCCATTTGGTCCTTGTACCCAACTTGTTGTTACTCCTGCAATCTCAGAGGGTATAATTTGAATGGATAAACAAAGTATCTGGCAAAATCCTCCCACTGGGCCCCTGGCCTAAGAGCCATTAGGGCAGAAAGGGCCAAGTAGAAGCCTCTGAACTATTAAACCATAACCCCACATGGAGAATATGCCCAAGTCAACACTAAATTCTGAAAGAGAATTAGTGCCACCAGCAAAGACACAAAGTATTTGAGGATGATGTCCTACAGCATATAACTATATATAATAATTCACCTGTATGGCCCTTGAAAAAAAATAAACTGACAGATCATGGCAGATGATAGTGGACTATCACAAACTTAACCAAGTGGTAATTCCAATCTCAGCTGCTGAGCCAGATGTGATATCTTTAGTAAAACAGATCAACATAGCCTCTGGCACTCTGTATGTTGCTATTGATCTGGTGAATATGTTCTTTTCAACCCTTCATCAATACACAGAATCAAAAGCAGGTCTTTAAATGGGAAGGACATCAATACACATTGATAGTCTTGCCTAGGGCTATGTGAAGCCTCTTGTGCAATGTCACAAAATCGTCTACAGGGAACTTAATTATCTTAATATTCCATAGGCATGTGAAATATGCTAGAACACTACAGTGATGACATCATGCAAGTTCAGCCCAGCAAACAGAAGTAACAACTTGCGTATCTCTGGGTGAGAATGAAACCCCATAAATATTCCCCAACCTATCCCACAAGTGACATTTTTAGGAATCCAGTGATCTGGGACATTCTGGTATCAAACCTTTGGTAAAAGACATGATCAGATCATGTACCTTATTCTAGTTTTCTACTGCTACCTTAAAAAAAAAAAAAACAGAACTTAGTGATGTAAGTTTTTATTTCACTCATGGATTCTATGGGCCAGAAATTGAGACAGAGCACAGAAGAAATGTTTTATCTCTTTGATTTCTGCCAGCTGTTCTAAATGTAGGTTCCATGATAGAATTCAGCCCTAATGCCCTAAGGCATTCATTTGTATGGAATGAACTGATCTCTCTCCTACGTATATAGAAAGATATTAGTGAAATACTGTACTTGGAAAAACGAGCAAATTATTATTCAAACCATTTCTTTCTTCTGTGGCTCATATAAAAGGCTAGCTAGAACCCAAGTTGGGAAAACTCAAATGACTGAGAGTGAAGAGCATGATAAGACTGGGCTGACTGTCTGGAGTCACCTTCACTTACATTTCTAATGCCTGCACTGGGTCACTTGAAAGCCAATCTCAGGGAGGCCCATCAACTGGAAAGTCAACACATGACACCTCTGCATGGCTTAGACTACTCACAGCACAGTGGCTTCAGGATAGCTGGAAGATCAGAGGTCTCGCTAGACAAGGGAGACACTACGTGGCCTATTTTGATCCACCCTCAGAAGTCATGCAGTGAATCTCTCTTTATTAGCTGAACCAGTAAAAAGCTTGGCCAGATTCTAGAGAACAGGACACGGACCCCATCTCTTAGTGGAAAGAGTATCAAAGAATTTTAAAGCGTTTTAAAACCACCAAATATCTTTACAAATCAGAGGTAAAATATACCACTCTTGGAAATATTGCTCTGACCTATTTATTGGGTGACTTGGAAAGCTGCTGGTTTTGGATATCAGAGTAATATCTGCAGCAGATCCAGGCTGAGGCACAAGTGGCCCTGTCACTCATGCTAAGCGACCAGCAGATTTAATAATGCTACTTATTGCAAATGAAGATACTGTGTGTACAGAGCCCCTATGAAACCCAGCAAGGTGAGTTGCAGCACAGATCCTATGTTCTAGAGCGAGGACTTCATTCTGCAGCAGAAAACTGCAACCATCAAAAACCAGTTTCTTCCCAAGCTCTGGTAGAGGTGAGTCTTTTGACCATGGAACATTAAAGGGATGGTGCAGCTAGAACCACCCATGATGAGCCAGTGTCAGTCACGACACTGGATAGGGCAGCAGTAATCTATCACATGATGAAAAGGGACCAGAAGATATGCAGAGGGGGCAAGCAACTTCCATCTCTCCCAGCTTTCTGTGTCATCTGCCTTTCTCTCTCAGTTTACACCTCAGGCCTTGTAGTTCCCTACAACCAGCCAATGAGGGAAAAAATACATGTACTTGGTCCATAGATAGGTTGCCCTGACAAGTGGGTAGTAGAGAAAAATAGATACCATCAGACTAAAGCCCCATTCAGAGGTGGCCGTGAAGGTTAGTGAAGGTCAATTCTCCCAGTGGGCAGAGCCATGAACAATGTTCTTACTCATTCTCTTTGGAGGGAGGGACTAGTGGTCTGACTTAAGGGCACAGCTGGTCCACTGGCAGTGCCTATGAAGCCTCAAAGAAGCAAACTTGCAAGGGAAGTGTGGCGAAAATCATGTGGATGGACCTATGGTACTAGACACACAGCACAGGGATCTCCATCCCACATCAAGGCCCACCAGAAAACCTCCCTGCAAGTACAGCACTGAATGACAAGGTGATAGGTTGTACTGAGGATGCCAACCAACCTCTCTCCTTAGTCACTCCAGGACATTCATGACAGAGGGGACAGGAGGCAGGGATAGAGGTTCAGCATGGCTCTAGGGCCATGAGTTCTATCTCCCCAAGACCAGTTCTAACACCTGATATGCTGAATGTCTGACTCACCAGAGAGACTGACCCGGAATACTTCATGTGGCACACGTTCCTGAGGAGACCAGCCAGTCCTTTGGTGACAAGTATGACATCAGACATCGTCTATCCTGGAGGAATCAGTAATTCATCTTTACCAGACTGGACACTTATCCGGACAGGGGTTTGCCCTCCTCATCCCAATGCCTCTGTAAGCACCACTGTCAACTTGACCATCCTGACATATTCATAAAGATGCTTGAGGTGTTAACACTCCAAGGTCAACCCTTGACCTCTTGGAGCCAGGAACCAGAAAATGTTCCCCTCTCCTGTTCTTTGGGAGGACAGTCCTGAGATAAAGTTGCCATAGTTCCTCCAAGGTCTAAGCAGTATGGAGACCACCTGGCCACAAGAAGGACCAGCTCAGTAACACACCTTGCCTGGCTTCCCCCTCAGTTTCTCAGTCTTGGTGCCTATATTTTCCAAAATAACCCACCAGCATCCTTGTCCTTTTCTCAGGCTCTGCTTTTTGGGAGAAATCTGACTAACATATGCAGACTAACACACCCATGCTTATTCACAAAACAAGCTTTTTCTGTAAAGTGAGAGGTCCGTGTTTTATAGCTAAAGAAATCTCCACTCATGTGGGCACCAAAATGTGCATTTGTCTGGGGAAAGGACTTTGGAGAACACAGAGCAATCAGGTTGCTGCCTAGAGACTGCAGAGGCTTTGGTAGGATTCTGCTCACAGCTATGATACCGTCCTACTGGTCTTCAGGAGGGATGCACAGGTGGTGCTCTGTGCAAGGGGGCTTGGCAGAGGAGTGGGGACTTCATTCACCAAGCAGAGCAACCTGGCACAAGCTTCATTTGCACAGACGCAGAGACGCCTGTTCCCAATTCATATAAGGGACTGTAGGCTCACCCAGCCACACACCTTGGGTGGAAGCACTTCCACCCAAGAAGGGACATTTTCTAACCACCAGAAAGTCCTCCCCTGGGCCAGCAAAGTCCAACATCTACCCACACTCCATCTCTGCTACTCGTTTCTCCATGTTCCCACATTGAACGTGGTTCAAAGTTACGAACACTTTCTTGATTAAAGACTCAGAACACAAGTAGGTCTAGAATTGGTAAGTAAACCAGGCATTTCTTTTAAGTTGGAAGGAACTTTAGAAATTATCTAAGACTGGCCCAACCTCTCCATTTGACAGATGAGGAAACTGAACTATCTCTGCATTACCTCCTGCTCTCACCAGGCTAGATGCCAGGTGCCAGCCAGGGCACTGCCCAACGGTGGGCCAGCTCGGTTCCCATGGAGAACTACTGTAATTGATTGAATGACCCCTTCCCTGAAAGCAATGTGAGACAATGGGGCACCAGCTGACACTGCAAACTCAGATGATACACTTTTAGTTGCGTGTGATGTTTTTGGAGGAGTTTCAGTTTTTTATGAACCCTAGGCAATCTCTTTTGATATTGGTTACTAGGCTCCTGTGAAATTGAGGACATCTTATTGCATTCATGTAATTTCAATGTACATTGAATCCCAGGCCAAAGGGAAAAAAAAAACGAATGAAAGATTGGTTGAATGTCCATTTGATTGTTTTGTTTTCAACAAGCTATGGACATTATATTGGGGCCTTTTGACTCACTGGTGACATGGCTTCTAGCTTGCCATGTTATAGTTGGCAACTGATCATATTTCACTATAAAATGAAAGATGAGACTGATGAAAAATCTTGTTAGAAAGCCCCTGGCTAAGAGGAAGCCCAGACTGAGATGCAGGTAAGCTAGTGTCCAGGAAATAATATAAAGAGCACAGGGGATTGTGCTGTGGCCCAGGCTTAAAGAATTCTTGAATTCTCATCTGAGTTCCGTCAGTTGCCATGATGTTTTAAGCTGACTTTTCCTCATTATCTTGCCCAGGTGACTGTCCTGACCCCACATAGGTCAGTAGATTAAATAACGACAGCAACATGCTTGAGTTGACCCTGTCCCCCTCTTTGTCCCTGAGCTGAGCTGTCCTGCACTTTTGCTGTGATTTTCCACAAGGCAGGTTTTGGGATCTAAGGACCAGCCTGGTGACATGGGCACTGAAAGTCTTACAACCTGGTCCCCATTCTGTCTGATCTCAAGGAACTTGAGACAGAGACGCAGCAGCACACTGCCCCATCCGCCTGCTGACCCCGCCGGGCATCTACACTCTTCCTGCTGTTTGGAGAGAGCAGGAAATGACCCTAGAGAAAGTGAGGACACATGAGATTTCTGCAGACTGCCATCAGCACAGAGGGGAAGGTGTCCCAAAATGTGAGGGACCCGTTTTGCTTTGTAGGCAGGTAGAGAGGGTGATCCTACCCAGGTGCTTAAAAGTAGCAGGAGGGAACGGTGAGGCAGGGGCAAGGGCTCTGTTGTGCTATACTGGACAGTGAGTGGTTCCATGTCTGTGTCCTGAAACCCCATTTTCTGGTTAGAATCTCAGCTATGCCACTTATCAACTCTGTGGCTTAAAGAAAGTATCTTAACATCTCTGAGCCTCAGTTTTCTTATATGGGAATTGAGGACAGTAATAACTAGCATTCAGTGACTACTTGCTATATGCCAAGCCCAGCTCAGAACACTTCACTCATTATCCATTTAATCCTCACAACCACCCCTCTTGCCCCCATTTCACAGATGAAAAAACTGAGTCTCTTAGCCACTCATTAAAGCGGTGAACAACGTTCCTTTCCTCACAGGACTGTTGTGAGAGTTAAATGAGTTAATCCCGCTGAGTGCTTAGAGCAAGTCACTCCTCCTCCCACCCCCACAGGTGCTCACTAGATGTGCACAGCCACTATCACTTTGTGATGACATCATCTAGGGCCAGTAGCCAGACCCTGAAGTGGAACAGGGAGTGGGAACAGAGATGTGACAGCAAGAAGCTTGAGGTACATCTGAGATGGCACGGTTTTCCTTTCTTTGCCTGGCAGTCACCTCTTCCCACCAAACAGCAGGGTTCCAAAGGTGCACAGTTTTTACCTCTGCATACAATTCCACAAATAAATTCTGTGCTAAGTTTGGCCCAGGTTATCTGTCACCCCATCTTCATGCCTTTGAAGCTCTGAGCACAGGCAGAAAAATCAAATTACTCAGCCCATAATGCCCCCACAGTCTCCTTCCTTGTGTTGTGGGTTCCTGAGTAAGAGGCAGCCCTTCCTCTCGGGGCCTGACCCTGCGTTCTGCTCACCATGCCAGCTGCATAACCCCTAGCAGACCTGTGCTGCCCTGTGCACCCCACACTGACCTCCATGGACTGGTTACCCAGACCCCCTGCCAGGGGGCTGCTGCAGGGTTTGGCCAATGGGAGGCACGGGTGGGTACCAAGGAGGCAGGAGGAGAGACAGCCAGCTGTTTCTTCCCTGCCTCCTGGTGCCTGACAACGATGCCCTGAGATGCTTCACTCCTGCAGCTCCCACAGGGTGGAGGCGTGAAGTCCTGTACAACCCCGTCCCCTGGGCTCAGGTGATTCTGCTTCCTCCTCTTGCCCCTTTGGCCCTGGGGGTGGTCATGGCCCCCCTCCATTGTTGCTGGCAGGTGCCCCTCACTTGCTGCCTGTCACTTCCCACAGCACCACAGGCAGTGCTTTAACTCACCTCTTCACGGGCCACCTGGTTGAATGTGGGTCCTGAGACTGGCAGCCAGCATGTTCTCACCCCCTCTCCCAGCACGTCCATCCTTTATTACTCTGTGAGCTAATATGGCTAAAAATACCAAATAGTTTTTCTTGTTTATTGACACTAAAATTAGAAGTGATAGATGAGCATGAAAAAGAAAACAAATATTCTCAGCACACACTATGTTACCACATGCATTTTTTCTTGTGACAAAAAGATCATAAGCATCCACTATTGTTTACTGGCTGAAATACATTATGAACAGTTTCCTTCATTAATGAATGCACCCTGACATCAATGAATTTTGTTCTAAGATTCTTCATGGCCACATAGAATTCTGTCTAGGTCTGTACCACAGTGTAATCAGTCCTCCGCTAACACACCTGCAGGCGGCTTCCAGTTTTTCCTCGTTACAAACACTGCTCCAATAAACATCCGTGCACAACGTAAAATACTTGAAAACACAACACAATCAGCTCAGTCTTCCTAAAGTAAAGCCACACATACGCAGCAGCAGGGCCACCCCCATCTCAAAAGATGATGATTTCTGCCTCCCCTGCCTCCCACTGTCCTGAGGTTCAACTGAGAAAATGTAAATGCAAGTTCTTTACAAACTGTAAAGTGTAAGGGGTGACTATTAAAGCACGATCTCACTCTTTTCTTGACCAGTCTGCAAGGCAAAGCACGGTGTGGATATATCTTCAAGGCACGTTGTACTGACAATTTTGAGAACAAGAATGGAAGTCTTTTACTTTTAGATTTTTATATATTTATTTCTCTTTAGCACAACAAAGACCTGTGTGTAAGAAAAGCAGCCTTCCTGTGCGAGACCAGCTGGCAGTGCGATCTCTCTGTTCGGGGTGTGCCAACTCATTGTGTCCCCTCGACAGGGCCACCTCAAACAATCGAAGGAATCGGAGTCGTCCGAAAGGTCTCACAGCTCTGGAGTCCTGCCTACAATACTGGTTACCCCAACTCCTACGGCTGATTAGTCATAATGACTACTTTCTGTTCCTTTCCTGATAGTCTCTTCTAAAAAGCACTTTAGATAACTCAGCTTGATTAAAAAAATTGAGCAGCAGTTTAGATTTTTTAAAATGGGAATTTTTATGTCAAGTATAGAAGCTACGTTGACATCTCACATGAAAACTACCCCATCACTCAGAAAGAGGCACTCCATTTTGGATGAATTCTTGATTTACTTTCTGCAAATCTCAGTTCATGGTTTTCTCCGCTCTTTGCTAAGGCAATACTATTAAAATGTCAGAACACAGTTTCCTGGAGCAAGAGTTTTATAGAGTTTTCAATTCTTAATGAGAGGCATCAGATAAGTTTTTAAAATCTGACTTGAGTCATGCTTAATGCAATTTCTTAACTAGTGTGAAGAGAAGAGGTTTCTGTGTGTTAAAGTGGTTACAGTCGACCAAGGTAAATGATGTTCTGGGGCGTGCTATCCTATCGGGTTGCTTGTTTTTTTTTTTTTTTTTTTTGAGACAGAGCCTCAAGCTGTCCCCCTGGGCAGAGTGCCATGGCATTACAGCTCACAGCAACCTCCAACTCCTGGGCTCAAGCGAGTCTCCTGCCTCCGCCTCCCAAGTAGCTGGGACCACAGGCGCCCGCCACAACGCCCGGCTATTTTTTGGTTGCAGCCATCATTGTTGTTTGGCGGGTCCGGGCTGGGGATTCGAACCCGCTACCTTAGGTGTACGTGGCTGGCGCCTTAGCCGGTTGAGCTATAGGCGCCGAGCCGGGTTGCTTGTTTTCTAGTTGGCTTTTCTACAAAAATTCAATAAAGGAGACATAACTTTACTTTATAATGTCAAAAAGAGTTTTTACTTTAAGTCCCCATGAATTAAGAAAATGCAAAAAACCTCCTCTCGGACTCTTTTTGCCATCTACTTGACATTTTTCTCTGTTCCGGGAAGGACAGGAAGGTGGCGCAGGGCATGGTGTTGGTGTGCCTGATCTAACTTGCCTTAGCAGCATCAGAGGACCAGCGCCTGTTTTCTGTGTGAGCCAAGGAAGCACCTGTTACCTGTGAGGAGCGGTCTGCAGGCCCCGCACAGCGATGCTGAAACTGCTTTTGTTTCCTTCCTTCCTAATTTTGTTTCTGTAGATGTCTCACTGTTCCCAGGCATTTGTTCATTTCCATCCCTACCACTCCCCTCACTTTTTAACGGTTGCGTATTCAACCAAAGAAAATGAGTAAGAAAAACAATTAGGATAGTAAAAAGAAGAATAACAAATTCAAAACTGCCATATGTGAGGCCCATGGGAGTCCCTGATTAATTTTCATTTTCATTGTTTAGTTCTCAGATTGGCCTGTTTCGGTAAATGTGAGAGTGAGTGTGGTCATGGACTTGATTTTCCTGTAGCTAAAGGAAAAAGAAAATGAACCAACCCAAGTCTCTTTCTTACCATGATGGCTTCCTGGAAGGCAAGAACTCTAACTCTATGAGCCAGTAGTCCCAACACCACAGCAGTGGAACTTTGTCACACAGGAATTCCCAAAATGGAGATTTTGCTAGATTTTAGAAAGCAGTCAGATAACCTTGAAACCATCATAGTTGTAGACAAAATTGTGCATTCTTTTTTTTTTCTCTCTGTTGTCCTTTCTTGGATCTATATTCTAGTACACATTTTGGGGTACTTGAAATACTGATCCTACAAAAATAAGCAATTAGAAAATAGTTATAGGTGGAGGACTCTCAAGGGGTCTAGATGAAAAGAAAATTGCCTGCATGATGATTACACAAAATGTACTTGGAGAAATGCAAAAGTGACTGGGGTATGGTGTGTCTCAGGCCTATCATCCTAGCACTTTGGGAGGCTGAGGAGGGAGGATTGCTGGAAGCCAGGAGTTCAAGACCAGCCTGAACAACATAGTGAGACCCCAATCTTGACTAAAAGCAGAAAAATTAGCTGTGTGATGACACACACTGGTAGGCACAGTTAATTGTGAAGATGGCTGGAGCATAGAAGTTTGAGTGTGCAGTGACCCATGATCACACCACTGTACTCTAGTCTGGTTGACAGAGAGAGACTTAAAAAAAAAAAAAGTGGACAGTATGCTATATTTTGGGTATTTGGAAAAAAATAGGAAAGGCCCCTTATAGGAGCAGGACCATGAGGTGAGCCTTAGGTAGGAAGGCTGGACGTGACTCAGAAGGTGCAGAGAAGGAGGGAAGATGTGGCTCTGGAGGGCTACGAGTTGACTGAGGCCAGTCTGAACAGGTGTGCTAAGGAGATGGCAAGTCTGACGACAAAGGTGTGTTCACGGAAGGCCAATGCTCCCAAGGCGGGTGTGTCGCTAGGAGCCAGCTAGAGCACCACGGGAAAGCCTCGGGGATGTGGACTTCATCCTACAGGCCACAGAAAGTGACTGGATATTTGGGGGAGGAGAGAAAGAAGCATGGGAAGAGATGCCTTTCATTATGCCGAACGTGGCAAAAGCAGGGGCAGAGGCCCCGTGCAGTCCAGCTGTCCAGGAGCCCTGGACAGGGTGAGCATGGACGCTGGACAGGATTCTGGGGAACACCTCTCGGACAAAGCTTTTTACTTTCTCTAATCCCCCAGTTCCATTCCCCTACCTCGCCCTTGACAGTCCAATAAACTCTGCCGTGCCGAGACACAAAGGGCAGATTATGACTTAACATAGGTGCAGGGTAACATGAAACTACACGATAAAGAGACACATGAAGCAGCGGGCACTCCAGGAGCAACAACGTCTCACAGAAGTCTTCAAAACACATCTAGCAGTACATAGGTTTTAATACTAGGAAGTAAACGAAATATCAGGGAGTTGTTGGGGGGTGTGGGGAGACGGTTATACAAGAAGCTTTTTACTCCAAATTGTTCCTCCACTTGTGGCATTTGGGTCGTGGCTGAGTGCCATGGAACCAAAAAAAAGCAAGTTAGTTTGGATTGTCTCATTTTTCTGCTTCCCGAATTACATAGATTGCTCACGGGCTTTGCTCTCGCCACATCTGGACTACAAGAATGAGTCATTTCGACAGGCACCCCAACAGAAGTTTCTGTTCTCTGCAGTGGCTCTGATGTGTACTCTCCACGTGGAGAGCCTGTTACACAAAGCGTGAAGGAAACAGAAATATCTAAAGCCACCATGTAAATCCCCACAGACTTGGGGTCTTATAGAAATCGGTCCCGGCCAGAATGACCTCCGGCATCTGCCAAGGAAAAGAGCCTTGCGTCTGAGAACGTTCTCTCCAGCCTCCCATGTTGCCTTTTGTGACAGGCATCCATGGGGTGACAATTAGGTGTGGTGGGTGGGCATTTCTGTGGGCTGGCAGCCTATTTTAACTTTCAACTGTGGGAGTGAGCTTTAACTCTGTGCTAAAATTAGGGGAATCCAGCAACTCCTGTGGTTATTTCAATCAGTTCCCACTTATTGAGTAGCAGCAGCACAGTTAAGTAATAACATGGTAACCTTGCCAAGACGTAAATGAAATGCTGAGTGTTGCCCAGTTGGCTCTGAAATCACTTCAGTGATCTAAGTGGAGAGCCAAACCAACAAAAGGACTGCTGGCCCCTCTGGGGCTGGAGGGGCTGGGGACAAGGAAAAGAATCCCGGGAGCAGCTCCCAGATGCTGGAGAGAGGCTCACAGGAGCAGACACCGATTGCCTGGCAATCCAAGTTTCACTAAAGAAATGCCAAGAGTGGTCAGGGAGGCTTGGTTTGATGTCCCCTCTCAGGGAGGGCACACTGGCTGTGCCAGAGGATTCTGCCATCAGAGCCAGGGCTCCCGACAAGATCTTGCCCCTGGCGCATGAGTTCACACTCTGGTAATGAACATAACAAGGATCTAGATAAGCACGCTGCAGAGAATACTGTTCTGACTGGCTCTACCCGGAGAGGACTGGCTCCAGCTGAGAGAGGCAGAGGCTGAGATGCCAGCCCCCAGGTCAGGCAGGCAGCCAAGGTCCAGAGAAGATGAAAAGGAGGAGGAGGGCAGAACCAGAAGACTTGAAGGAGCTTCCAGGCAGGACGCTCGTGGAAAGTCCTCAGTCAACCCCACTGGGGCAGGTTAAAGTTGAGGGGCGAGACCTGCACTGGCAAAGGCCATTGATAATTACAGATTTATCACTCATTGTTTAGATTAGGCAATTTGCCATTCCCACTGTTCCAGCTGTGTTGGCCATTTTCCTCTGGATGCTTAAGCTGACCTGAGTCCAAGTCCAGGGCAGGGTTCCCACAGGGGCAGGAATGTCAGGAGGCAGTGTCATGGGTGGCTGTCTCAGAAGTCTGCCTGCCACATGTGTCCTGCTCATTAGTCTATCTGAGAAGGCTGAGGAGATGGAATGAACAGCAGAAAAGACAGAAAAAGGGAATCCACCTATTGCTCTACACATCTGAAGGCGGCTGTGCTCAGAATTACCTAGAAGCTTTGAAAATATAAGGAAACCTGGACCCCACCCTAGATAATCGAATTTAACTGGTATGAGTTAGGTCCTCAGTGTCGGTATTCTTAAGTCTCCCCATGAGATTTCAATGAGAAGTGTGCTTGGCAAACACTGACTTGGTCTTTTTAGCAAAGGTTAGGTAAGGAAGGAGATTGCCGCTTCAACTAGCAGAAAGCATGGGTGTAAACTCTAAGGACTGTCTAGGTGGAAAGTCATGGTAAAGGTCACCAGGTGGATGCTGTCTCTCTTCCCCTAGCTGAGGGTTGACTGACCTCCACGCCATCCCCAACAAGGAGAGGTGCCTCGACCTACGGAGCTCCCTCCCAACCCCCACAAAGACAAGGCCAGGCAGCTCACAGAGGGCCCCAGCGGCCTGCTCAAAGCTTACCTTGTGTCAAACTGATATCAATGCTCTCTTCTATTCTTCTTCTTATCCTTTGAGTTTTAGTGGAAAGACACAAAGAAAATTCCACATAAAGTCATTAAAAAAAAAAAAATCTAAGCAACCAGCTGTGTTCCTGGCTTGAAAGTTTGGCCCCATTGTACCTTCAAACAACGAGGAAGCCTGCTGCAGCCAGAGGGACAGGTCTCAGCACTTGTGAAGTCCACCTCCCTTTTCCGCCCCTAGAAACCCACCGGCCCCACGTCCTGCCCTCTACACCACCAAGTCTTTCTTCTCCTAACAGTACTTAATCTGTTACTTTGACTTTTGTTCTAATAGTCACCTTTATCTTAAAATGCAGGCTATACAAAAAGGTAGCAAAAAGCTTTTGCATCACGAGTTATTTAGCATTTCCAACCCGCAAATATTTATTAAAAGTCTATTCTGTTCCAGGTAGTACCGGGGTCCAGGGAATTTAATGGTGGAACAAAGGCAGCCAGAGTTCCTTCCTCCCAAGAGCATTCACTGAATCATCATACAAATACCTTATTCTGTGTCACATAAACACATGATCGTCACAGCTGTGACCCTTAGTGCGCAGGAGAGGCACCTGGTGACTGGAGGGCACGTCGTGGGGCCTGAATTTCCCTGAAATTACTGAGGCTTGAGCTGAGATGGGAGACGTGGGGAAGACTAACTACTGGAAGGAGGGCCCCAGAGTGTAGCCCAGGCAGAGGCCCTGGGTGTGGAGGGAATGTCCACATAGAAATTGAGAGAAGAAGTGTGTGGGGCTGAGGCCCAGTGCAAGTGACAGGAGGCTGAAGAAGGGGCAGAGGCCCCACTAAAACACAACACGTGATCCCAAGAACCATAGGAAGCCAGAGAAATGTTGACCAGGTACAAGGAGGGCAAAGAAGTTAGAAAGAGCCTCAGCCTGTCCTGTGCAGTGGATGTGCTCAGCCCTCGGATGCTGCCTGGGTCCCTGGGCTGTTGCCCATGGAGAGGGGCACCCACTGTCCCATCTCCACCACCTTCTGCTTGCCACTGCAGCTGCCCTGGTCCCCAACAAAAGCCAGGTGATACACAACTCTGCCATCTGTGTTTTGAACAGCGATTTCATAATGGAGTTTCCTGATTGGGGCCAGCATTGTTCAGAAAAAACTTGCAAGCAGCTAGATTTTCTTCCACTAAAATGTGATGCATGTAAACAAGATTTCTGTAAAGAACACGTGCTTCACACAGATGTCCTTTGCATTCAAGAAGGATGTTTGGGTCCCAGTATGCCCACTTTGTAAGCCCCATCTCTTAAAAAAAAAAAAAAAAGAGGGAGAGATACCAGATGTGGTTGGTGATCACATGGATAGAGACTACAAATATTCTATCATCCTGGGAAGAATAAAAAGAAGATTTCTCACACACCAGGGCTCAAAGGAGGGATGTTAAGGAAAAAGAGATGCTGCAGGTGGCCTGTGACCAGTGTCGTGGCAATTTCTGTATCCAGCACAGACAGCCTCTGACCACAGCTGCCGAAGAGGGAGCCACAGCACCAGCAAAGCTGGGTGAGAAGGGACTCTTAGCTATTACTGAGCTGGCTTAGAACACATGGTGGGATAAGTAGAACCAGCATAACCTCCGAGGTGGGGAATGGAATTACCTCAAGTATTGTTCCATGCTGAGTTGTGGATCTTAAATATTGGCTGTTAGAGTTGGGGTGAATGTAATAAAATCAGATGCCAAATTAAAAAAAAAAGAAATAGCCTTTATATAAGGCCCTCTGCATTAATAATTCATACCAGTTACTCTGTATTTGGGTTTTAAAACATGCAAAGCTCCCCTTAAAAACTGGAACGTCCTTTTAAATATCAAAACCCCTCTAATATTCATTTATTCATTTTATAAATATTCCTGGGCACCCACTATGTCCTGGGCACTGTCTCTGGGTCGGGGCTCAAATGGAGCTTAAGCGGAGCTTATTACAAAGATGGACGTGGAACAACAGTCATGTTACCAGGGGTTCCCCAGAGCTCTGAACGGTCCCAGCACGTCCATGTACCCAGCCGTCCTCAGACAGATGTGGGTGTGAGTGGAGCTGTGACCACAGTGAACTCTGCTCTCCCCAGGCTTAGATCCTAGAAGAGAGAGACAGGCAACGCATAACAGACAAAGAAATATGCCCAAACCAGGAGTTAGAAATGCTGTGAAGATAAAATGGGTACGAGGAAGGCAGAGTGAGGAAGCACTCGGTAGTCAAGGAAGGTCTCTGATTAAGGGACACGTGCCCTGAGAGGATGCCGGAAAGCTGTGTGGAGGAAGAGCACTTCAGGGAGACGGAACAGCGCGTGCAGGAGTGACACAGCAGAGCAGGGGGCGAGGACATCAGAGAGGTGGGTGAGAACCAGACCACAACATAGTCCCTCTTGGTCCTTGGTGAGGAGTCCGGATTCAGTGCCACCATGGAAAGCCAGCTTTGTACAGGGTAGTTAAGTGCTGGGAGGAAATAAATCAGGGTAAGGGGTTGGAGAGACACTGAAAGACTGGGCGAGCTTTCTAAAACAAATACGCAGAGAAGCTCTCTCAGAGGAAGTGACTTTAGGGCTGAGTCTTCAACCTGTCTCAAGCAGCGACTGGGCAGATTTCTGGGCAAAGCTAGGTCCAGACAGGAAAACTGGTACTGAAGTGGGAACCGGTGTGACATATCCTGGAAGGAGCAAACCTCCAAGTGGCCAGAGCACAGTTTAGCAGGAAGGAGGAGGAGGGAGCTCATCCAGGAAGCTGCCAGGGCCAGGCCGAGGTACAGTGCTCAGCTCTCATTCTAAACGCACTGGGAGGATTTGGGAGGACCATGCTGGAGAAGTGACATGGTTTCTGTTTTGGCAGGATCATTCTGTTTGCTGTTTGGAGAATGGGCACCAGTGGGGAAGAAGTGGAAGCAAAAAGACCCCATGGGAAGCTGGCAGTGTAGCGAGGTGAAAGAGAGATGGCAAGGATGGAGACAGCCACAGTGACTAGGCTGGAGGTTAGGGATCTATTCTGAAAGCAGAACTGGCATTACTCACTGACAAACTAGATGGAAAGGTGAGAGAAAAAGAGAAATCAAGATGGGATTCTGTTTGGGGTTGTAGCTTGCTTGTTTGTTGAGGAAACTGGCTGAAAAGCCAATCGATTGTGATGGCTGCTCTTGACCAAGAAGAGTATAGAGCAAAGCCACAGGCCCAGGCACAGCCTGCCCAAGGGACCAGGGCATGGACAATGACCAGACAGGGAAGGAAACAGGATGGTGCTGGAAGGCTGACCTCAGGCAGGGAGAAAAGGGGAAGGTCTGGGCCCCTAAAAGAATGGCTGGGGATCGGGAGGACACCAAGGGAAGACCTCACAGGTGTGAGCCCTAGATTATTATTTTTTAAATCATTACACAGTAAAATTGGCTTTGTATCTGTCTGGGTGTATGTCTATGAAGAGATAGATCCCATATAGATACATATGACCAGTACCACCAACAGGATACACAACAATTCCATTGCACAAAAAACATTCCCTCAGGGTTGCCCTTTGGTCTGTTCTCTATTAGTATATTTTTATGTTTTGGGGGACTGCTATATAAGCTGAATTGTCCAGGATATAATCTTTTGAGATTAGATTCTTTTACTCAGAATACCTGGGTTTTTGTTGTTGTTTGTTTGTTTGTTTTTTGAGGCTCTCACTCTACTGTCCAGACTAGTGGCTTGATCATAGATCACTAGAGCACTGCAGCCTTTAAGTCCTGAGCTCAAGCAATCCTTCTGCCTCAGCCTGGGAACACAGGCACACACCTCTTCACTCAGCTGTTAATTTTTCTACGTTTTGTAGAGACAGAGCCTTGTTGAATTGCTCGTGCTGGTCTGGAAGTCCTGACCTCAACGGATCCTCCCACATTGGCTTCCCAAAGTGCTGAGATTACAGGCGCGAGACACCGGTTCTGGTCCAGAATGCCTTTCAAACACCTCTGAGATTCATCCAAGTTGCTGCTTTTTATTGCTGGGTAAATATTCCAATGTATGGATGCACCACAGTTTGTTTACCCGTTCACCCATTGAAGATACATTTGGGTTGTTTCCAGGTTTGGGCAATTATGGAGAAAGCTGCTAAAAATATTCATGTATAGGCTTTTATACAAATGTTAGGTTTTCATTTCTCTAGGGTAAACACCCAGGAGTGGGACTGCTGGGTCATATGGTATGTATGTGTTTAGCCTTACGAGAAACTGCCAAACTGTTTCCAAGGTGGTTGCTCCAGTCTGCATTCCCACCTGCAGTGACTGTTTCCTTTGCTGGGCATCCTGGCTGGCACTCTGTGTTCTCAGGACTTTTCTTTTACTTTAGCCATTCTATTCGATGTGTTGAAGTATCCGATTGTGCTTGTGACTCTTTTTTCCCTTGCGGCTAATGGAGCTGAGCACCTATTTATGTGCTTATTTTCCATCCTTTCTGTCCTCTTTGGTGATGTGTTCAAAAGTTTTGCCCGTTTTTTAATGGGTTATTTGTTTTCTTCTTGTTCAGTTTTAAAAGTTCTTTATGTATTTTGGATGTAAGTCCTTGGTCAGGGACGTAATTTGAAAACATATTTTCCAAGTATGTGCACTGAATTTTCATTCTCCTAGTAGCGTCTTTTACAGAGTGAAAGTCTTTAATTTGGACAAAGGCCATTTATCAAAGTCTTGTAATGCAACCTGTCTTTGGTGTATACCTAAAAAGTCTTCATGTAACAACAGATCATAAGGATTTTTCCTCTAAGTTTTCTTCTAAAAGTTGTATGGTTTTACATAGTACATTCAAATCTATGATCCATTTTGAGTTAATTTTTCTATTAATATAAGGTATGAGCTTTAGGTCAAGGTTCATTTTTTTTTTTCATATAGATTTTCTTTCCTTTCCTTTCCTTTTCTTTTTTTGAGACAGAGCCTCACTCTGTCACAGAGGGTAGAGTGCCATGGCATCTTCATAGCTCACAGCAACCTCAAACTCTTGGGTTCAAGAGACCCTCTTGCCTCAACCTCCCAAGTAGCTGAGACTACAGGCATGCACCACAATGCCTGGCTAATTTTTCTGTTTTTAGTAGAGATGGAGTGTCATTCTTGCTCAGGTTGGTTTCAAACTCCCGAGCTCAAGCAATCCACCTACCCAGGCCTCCCAGAGTGCTAGGTTTATAGGCGTGAGCCACTGCTTCCAGCCTTGCATCCTGATATTCAATAATTTAATTATCATTTGTTGTCAAGAATTATCTTATCTCCATTGAACATTTTGCACCTTTCTCAAAAACCAATTGGCCGTATGTATTGGGGTTTCTTTCTAGACTCTGTTCTGTTCGATTTATGTGCCCATCCCATTGTCAAGACATGTATCATACTGTCTTGATCACATAGCTTTATAATAAGTCTTGTTGTTGGGTAGTGGGATTCCTCCAACCTTATTCTGTTTCAAAATTGCTTTGCTTTTCCACAGAAGATTTTAATGTCCTTACTTTTTAATCTTTTACTGTTTATAACAGATTTATATTTTTTATGTGGTAACAACACAACATGAGATCTTCCACCTTAAGGATTTAAATGCACATTGCAGTGTCATTAACTGTAGGCACAATATTGTACAGGGTTCTCTAGAACTTAATTGTTTGCATAACTGAAACTTCATACTCATCAGAGAGCAACCCCCCATTTGCCCTTCCCCTTACCCCTGACAACCACCATCCTACTCTCTATTGTATGAGTTTAATTTTTTTAGATACCTCATATACATGGAATTTTACAGGACTTGTCCTTCTGTGAATGGTCTCTTTCACTTGGGATAATGTCCTCCAGGTTCATCCTTGTTGTCACCATATGACAGGACTTTCTTCTTTTGTAAGACTGGATAGTAGATATTTCATTGTCTATAAATACTACATTTCTTTATCTATTCATCCATTGATGGATATTTAGATTTGGCTGATTCCATATCTTGGCTATTGTAAATAAGGCTGCCATGAGCATGAGAGTGCAGGTATCACTGTATGCGTTCTTTGGGAAAATGTGTATGTTAAACCTTTGATCATTTTTTAAATTTTTTATTTTCTTTTTTGCTATAGAACTCAGTTGCATGAGTTCTGTATGCACTTTAGATATTAACCTATTATCAGATATGGCTTACAAGTATTTTCTCCCATTATATTGATTATTTTTCTTGCTATACAGGATCTTTTTAATTTGATGTAGTCCCACTTGTGTATTTTTGCTTTTGTTGTTGTTTTTTTTTTTATTTCCTTTCCCAAAATTCATTACCAAGACCAATGTCCCAGAGAAACAGTTAGGTAAATCTTAACTGAAAATCTTGGCATGAGAAAGGTGTGCAAAAATGGTCCCAAAGGAGCTCACCAATGAAAAAAATCAAAGGAGAGTTGAAATTTGCCCAGACTTTTGGGAGAGGCAAGATGATGTTTTGGGTCATGTTATCACTGGTGATAAAATATGGATGTCCCCAAATGATTCTGAAACAAAACATCAAAGTGCACAATGGTAGTCAGCCAATTCGCCATGACCAAAAAGTTCTGTCAGTCTAAATCAAGAGTCAAAATGATGTTGCTAAACTTTTTTGATATCAGAGGGCTTATTCATTATGAATTTGTACCAAGTGAACAAATAGTTAACCAGGTTTACTATTTGGAATTGCTGAAATACTGCATGAAAAAGTTAGACAAAACAACTGGAACATTTCTCCAACAACTCATGGCTCTTGTATTATGACAAAGTACCAGCTCACAGCTCACTGTCGATGAAGGAGTTTTTAGTCAGTAAACAAATAACTATATTGGAACAACCATCCTACTCATCTTATCTGGCCCCCAACAATATTTTTCTTTACCTGAAGATAAAGGAAATATTGAAAGGAAGACATTTTGAAGACATTCAGGACATCAAGGGTAATGTGACAATAACTCTGAGGGCCATTCCAGAAAGAGTTCCAAAATTGCTTTGAAGGGTAGAGTAGGCACTAGTGTTACTGCATAGTTTCCCAAGGGGAGTACTTCAAAGATGATTGTAGTGGTATTCATCAATGAGGTAGGTAGCACTTTTTGTAGGATGAGTTTGTGAACTTAACTGTCCTAACTTGTAAATAGAAAAACACCTCATGTTTATAAATTGGAAGACTTAATATTGTTAAAATGTTCTTATTATCCAAAGTGACCTACAGATTCAGTACAATCCATATCAAAATCCTAAGTAGCATTTTTTTTACAGAAGTAGAAATAACAATTTTAAAATTCATATGGAACCACAAAAGACCCAGATCAATCTTGAGAGAGAAGTACAAAACCGGAGATATCATACTTCCTGATTTCAAAATATATTATAAAGCTATAGTGATTAATTAAAACAGTGTGGTACTGGCATAAAAACAGACATATAGGTCAATGGAACAGAAGAAAGAACCCAGAATAGACCCATGTATATGTAGTCTACTGATCTTGAACAGGGGAAGGGCAAGAATACCCAGGAGAGAAAGGATAACCCCGTATAAATTTTAGAAAAATTCCAACTGGGAATTTGATTGGAATTGTGTTAAACATGTACATTAATTTTAGGTTGATTGATCTCTTTACAGAATTGAGTTTTTCTGTCCTTGAACAGGACATGTCCCTGCATTTATTTAGGTCTTTGTTATTCTTTTATCACCATTTTGTAGTTTTTAGCAAGTGGATCCTGCTCATGTTTTGTTATATTTATAACTAAATGTTTCCTTTTTCAGAGCTATTATAAATTATTTTTAAAATTACTTTTGAATTGTATATTAAATTGCAATATTATATGTGTTTATCTTGTCCTACAATCTTGTTAAACTCACCTATTGGTTTTAGGAGGTTTTTTATAAATTCCTTGGAATTGTCTTCATAGACATACATGTCATGGGTAAACAGACATTTTTTATTGTTTCCTTTCCAATCTATATGATTTATATCTTTTTGTCTTTATGTGTTCAGTTGAACTCCCAGCGCAATGTTGAGCAGGAGTAGTAAGAGTGGAGATTGTCTTGTTCCCTATCTTAAAAACAAAGTATATAATCCTTTTTTTTTTTTTTTTTTTAACAGTTTTTGGCCGGGGCTGGGTTTGAACCCTCCACGTCCGGTATATGGGGCTGGCACCCTACTCCTTTGAGCCACAGGTGCCGCCCACAAAGTATATAATCTTTTACTATGAAGTATGATGTTTACTATGAGTTTTTTTTAGAGATGGTATACATTAGTTTGAAAAAGTTCCCTTCAATTACTGATTTGCTAAGATCTTTTATTATGAACAGATATTGAATTCTGTCCCATACTTTTTCTGAAATGAATGTGTGAGTTGGGTTCTTTAGACTGTTAATATAGTGAATTACACTTAGTCATGGTAGAATTATTTTTATATATTGCTGGATTTGACTTGCTAATACTTTGTCGAAGAGTTTTTGTGCCCATGTTAATGAGGGATATTGATTTATAGTTTTCTTTTTTGTGTTACCTTTATATTTGTGCACATATTATCTTTGTATTTATTTGTATCATCCTTTTTTGTATCCATCTTTGTAAGATGCAGATGCAAGTAAAGCAGTGTTTAGGGGAAAATTTGTAGCATTTAATGCTTACTTAAAACATTTAATAATGCTAGAAAGAAGAAAGAATTCTAACAAATAGTGGAGTGTTCTGTCCTCTTCCATTTTCTAGGAGAGATTACATAAGGTTGGTCTAATTTCTTCTTTAAGTGTTGAGAGAATTAACCAGTTAATGCATCCTGGATTTTATTTTTCAGTAGAATTTTGTAAATTTTTGATTATTAAGGGTACATAGTATTTGTATATGTTTATGGAGTACATGTTTTGATAACAAGCATACAGTGTGTATTTTCCAGCAGAATTTTAGCTACAGATTCAATCTTTCCAATAGGTATAGAACTATTTAGGTCATCTATTTTATCTTGAGAGTTTTGGTAGTTTGGACTTTTCGAGGAATTGGTACAGTTCTTCTCAGTTGTTGAATTTATGTGCATAGAGTTGCTTATAGTATTCCCTGATTTTTTTTTTTTATTGTTGGTGAGATCTATAGCAGTAGTTTATCTTTCATTCTTGGTGTCAGTAATGGTCTTCTCTCTCTTCTCTCTCTCTCTTTCCCACCCCCTTTACTTGAAGCCCATCAGTTTTAATGATCTTTGCAAAGAACCAACTTTTGGGTTCTTTTCTTCCCTCTATTATTTCTCTGTTTTCGATTTCATTTACTCTGCTCTTGGTTGCCTCCTTTGTTCCCATCGCTGCCATTAAGAGATTGCCTGGGGACTGGCATGTGAGGGAACAGAGAAAATAAAAAAGAAATAATGGACTTTGCACTCTTCCTGAAAGTCAGGAGTTTCCTTTCCCACCCCTTCAACCAACTTCTCTTGGAGCTTTCTCTGCTCCCTTGTGCCCAATTCTGGCTTTCAGGCCACGCTGTATTCAGGATGGGAGATCTCAGAGAGAGCAGCAGTAAACTCACCAGACTCTGGTCTTTTCCCTAAGTTTACTTGGTACTAATAATATTTACCTTTTGCAGTCCCCATACATGCTGTCCAGGTTTTACAGTTGCAGTTAATCAGAGCAAATAGGTGGAGTGTTTTTCTTTCATCTGACCCAGAACTGAAACTTTCCCCCATATTCTTTGAGCCAACTCAGAGAAGGGTATGGGACCTGATATTTGAGGCCGGCTTATCTCCCACCGCTACTGCCACTCCATCTCCACAGCCTCATCTTGCACCAGCGCCACATCTACCACCACCACATCTCCACAATTCTCACAGGGATCCTCTGCAGTGGGGTTAAGACAGCTTTGAAGATTGGTACATCCAGCACTAGACAGATCCCAGACAGCTAAAAAGTTAGCTTTTTCTTCCCCCGCTTCAGAGCGCAATTTCTGCTACATGAGAATGAGTAGTTCGTTCCCAATGGGGATACATGCTGAATACAACCTTGGGGCATTGTGTTCAAATGGGTACAGGTTCTCCTCAAGGCCTCTGGTTGGCTTCATATAATTCTCTTCTGGGCAAGACTGATAGTTCATGAGACAACAAGATTTTTCTTAGGGGAAAAACAGTTACCTGTTGCCCTAACTCACACATATTCCTGGTGGTCTTCTCTGATGCTAGGTGAATTTGTTCCAGGTTTCCAGTGCTCTGCTAAGAATGCAGGGTCAACCAGAGGTGGACATCCACATGATTTTCATAATATAGAACATTAATTCTCTTGTCACATTTAAGGAAAGACCCGATTGCAATGTCCTTGCAGGCTTTCTGGAGAGGGTGAATGGGAGGAAGCCTTGACACTAAATGAGAATGCAGCCATCCCTTTTATACATGCCTGCCTGAACCAAAGGAGCCTTGTATTACTACACTAGGGCCTGTCTTTTTAATGTGTTTTAAAATTAAAGTCAACATGGAAATGGGGTGGGTGCCTCAAATTGAATGGGCATTGTGCACCAAGCTGGTTATCTCACTGTTTGTTATACAATAAAAGAAGATCAGATAAACACAGGCATAACCTCTGCCTCATTGATAATGTAAATCATCCCTTGTATCATTTGTCTTTCCTTCAGGCTGGATACAAAAGGCACAGAAATGAACAATTCATGCCTAAACATAGGAGAGCTTGAAAGCTAGTGTATGTCAGATGTTTATTCTAGGTCATCATTAAGGGTTTGAGTGGATTTGTTTATAAACACAAGCTATTCTGTCAGTGGGGAGCAGGAGAGACAGAGATAGGGGGTTTTTGGGGTTTTTTTGTTTTTTCAGTGTGGAGACATCTCTTTTAAAGACACATTGCAACTTCTCTGCCATGCATAGTCAGTTGCATAGATAACTCTTTTCACAGGATGTGAAATGTAGTTCCCTGAGCAGTCCAAAGTATAATGTGCTGTAGAAACAATGCTTTTTCTCTCCACTTTGTGCAAATGCCATTTTTCATTACCCACTGAGTGGGATCCTGCCAGAGACTAAGATGAGAGCAGGGCTCCCTCCCGCCAGTGGTCAGAGACCTCCTGACACACGCTCAGCAGAGCCATCGGTGAGAACGGAGGAAGCCTCCCAGCAGCTGCCCCTGCGATGAAGTCCGCAGCACACAGCCCTTGAAGGATGCCACATCTTCTCATGTTGTCCCTTCCCCCAGGCCTCATTCTCTGCCCAGCATTTTGTGGGTGGTGGTCCTTGTTTTTCCCCACCCCGTCAAACCAAAGGCAGCTAAAGAAAAAGCGCCAAGACAAACAGAACGAGAGCCTGGGGGACCCGGTAACGGTTTCATTTGTGCTCAGATGTGTTTTCTATTTGCTTTTGCACAGAACGCAGATTTTCCCCTGGATTGCACATAATCTGAACTAGGGTAAACCATTATGAAGTGGCCTTCAAGCATCATGTCTGTATCAGAACTGAAAGACTGATCAGACATTTAAATACGGAGACTGGGAATTCAGGTAAGTTGCACTGATACTTTAAAAAAAAAAAGCGCTCAGAGTTGTTTAAATAATCGTTGCTATCTTAGGCTTCTCTCTGTCTTTATTCATCTGCCTTTCTTAAAAGAATTCTGCACTTCTCTCTTTTAATTTTGTTCTCATTTCAATGATTTGGCTTTATCTAAAAAGCCAAAAATAAAAAAAAAAAAAATTCTGCATCCTTTCTAACAGACAGAACACAGAAAGATGATGAGCTGGAATTCTCAGCATCCCCACTGTCTGGCGATCTCTGCCCTTTTGTAGGCCCGAAGTCTTGAGATAATCTACAGCTTCTCACAGTGTCGTCAGCATTTCCTGACTGGCCTCTTTGAAGTGGATCACAAGAAAAGATAAAGTACACATAGAATGTATGCACGCTTCAGCCGACTGCCCTCCATCCCCAACCAGATGAGAGGGGGAAGACCCAGCTGGGAAATAAAGAGGAATGTGCGAAGGCTGTGCTGGGCGAGGTGCTGCCAGGCCAGCCCCACAGCCGTCAGGGAAGGAGTCCTACAGTGGGGCGGGCGGTCCCAGGTTAATGTCAAGTGCCGGTGTTTCTTTTAGTTACTCAAGGATCAAAGGGAAATTATTCAATAAAAAGGAACTTAAAGGGGACTTCTGTGGCTACGTAAACCTTAATCAAAAACACTTGTTCAAGGGCGGTGCCTGGGGCTCAAAGGAGTAGGGCACCAGCCCCATATGCCGGAGGTGGCGGGCTCAAACCCAGCCCCAGCCAAAAACTGCAAAAAAAGAAAAAAAAGAAAAAAAACCTCTTGTTCAAATGCAGCGTTCTTGACCTGTCTTTCTTATACTGATTCCTACACATTCATGATTAAAGGAAGGTTTTCTGCATCACAGTTCAGCGTCCCCTTGTCTTCTCAGCTGACCAGAATTTCACAAGGGTGACAGGACAGTTTGTTGCTAAGGAACTGAAGACTGTGTCACAATCCAGGATTCTGATGAAGAAGAGTAAAGACTTTCTGACAGACTGGGTATAAGTACCAACAAGCTCTGTGTGCATGCATGTGCACACACGCGTGTGTATGTGTGTGCGCGCTGTGACAACTGGGGAGAAAGAGAAAGTGTTCCTGTCTGCAGAGTTGCTTATCAGTCACCTCCTCTAGAAAAGTCACCCCCCAAGTGCCTCTTGCTTGTAAGAATACCCTCATGCATTTGAACTTCTCACTTCAGCTTGTTTTGCTCCCTCTCTTCAGATCCGTGTTCCTTCACACGGCCGTGTCAGAGCTTTCTCACGCTATGACCTCAGTCTCATGCTCCTTTAAAAGGAGGCAAGCGTGAACTTCACAAAGTCTCTAACATTCTAGGTGTTCGGCGGGGAGACTGGAACATGAAATTCCTCCCACTTGGAGCACACCCACATCAGCGTTTCTCTAAAATCTATTTATCTTAGTCACGACCTATGAACATGAATAGAATGCAGTAAATGTTCCTTGTATCAGGGAAAAGTTAGAATTTATACAGTTGTAATTTCTAGGGAGGAGTGCAATAGCTTTATAGCTTTTTTTTTTTTAACAGAATCTGTGAAGAAGCAGAACATTTTAACAGTGTCCTTGCTCTTTCTTTTGCACTATTATAAAAGATTTCTGCATCTCAGTTTGGTTCTCCTGCGATCATATTCCTGATTTCGTGATTGTTACATTAAGAAAAATGGGAAATCTGCAAGCAGATGACTTCACAAACGAATGGTACACATACAATGATGGCAAGTACTCACCAGGAAGAAAAGAACAAATGGATGTATGCAGAAAAGGAAACAATGATCCTTTAAGAATTGAAGATAAGAGTTTAATCGATGATAGGAGAAAAACTACAGGAAGATGTGATCTGCATTTGATAGAAGGGAAGTAAACTCAAGTGGTCAAATCATTGGATGCTGGGCCAACATTTTGCTTGAACTCTGTTTCTACTTTGGTGCAGGGCAATTCTGAGGAATACGTGTTTACTCTGCCTAATCCTCAATTAGGTTGGATGCTAATGAGTTTTCTGAACACTGCAAAGAAGAATGTTGTGTCTGAAAGAGAAACCAAAGGGTACTTGGAAATGAAAATGAAAAAAACGTCCTGAGAACATGGGAAAGTTCATGTTGGTAGGCTGGGGGGAGTCCAACAAAACAGGTCTTAGAAAGAGGTAAAATGATTAAAAGGCATTCACTCTTCCGAGCTAGAATAAAACTATCAATGTAGAATTTGACCCTGACCTCCCATAAATGATACTGGCATGTGTTGACAAGCAAACAAACTTACAGTATGTCACTTGATTCTGCACATTACTTATACCACATAGGATTTTCTTTCTGTGCTCCTTGGGATTTTTCTCCAACCATCCCAACAGCTTAAAGTCTACACATAATCTAAGAATAAAATATAGAAAGTACTTCAATATAAACACCTAATTTAATCTAAATACCTAAGTGAAAATGTATAATTGAACAAACAAACCTTTGAATAGTACCAATATAAATTTGGCTTAAAGTGATTAGGGGTATTTAGCCTCAAGACAAAAGCGTTTAAGAAACTCAATATAGATTGAATCCTTTCTGTCCAAGGCTCTGCCAAGGCACAGAGGGATTAAAATTTCTAAAAAGGAGCACGGAATGTACAGTACAAAACACACCAAAGAGGCACCCAGGACTGCATAAGCCACGGGTTCCAGGAGTGGCTTTGACCAAACATGCTATAAAAGAGATGAGTAATCACAGGAGGCCTCTCAGAAAGGGAGATTCTCATCCTGACCTCCACGGGATATATAGATGGAAACGAAGGAAGGTTCCTAAGGCTTAAGAATGGCACAAGGGAAGGCAAGGAGGCAGCAATACCCCTGAGATGACTAGGAATATTCTGGTTATCTAGGCATGTAACAAACTACCTCAAAACTTAGTGATTTAAAATAAATCTTTTCTTTTGCTCACACTTTTTGTGTCTCAGTCATTCAGGAAGGGCTCAGTGAGGTGATTTATCTGTGATCTAAATCATATCAGCTGAGACTAGGGTCCATTTCCAAGATGGGTTAAAAGTTTGTTGGAACTTATAAGTTTGGTGATTGGAATCTGTCTCTCTCTCTCTCTCTCATCTCCCCACCATATCTTGGGCCTCTCACAGGATGGCAGCCTCAGAGTAGTAGAATTTCTTACAAGGCAGCTTAAGGTTCTGAGGGTGTATCTGGAGGGACATAGGCAGAAGTTGTGAGGTTTCCTATGACTTAACCTGGGAAGACCCAAACATCACATCTACCACATTCTAGTTTTCAGGCATATCAAGAAGGCCAGCCTACATTCAAGGGAATGGGAATCAGACTCCATTTCTCAATGGGGAAAAAAAAAACAGCAAAAAAATGTGTTTCAAACATCAACCTACCTCAGGGAACAATGAATAAAGCAGAACAGTTTAAGGGAATGGTCAGTGCAGGAGAGCAGGGGTGACCATCAGAGGATGAGTGTGGAGGGCTTTAAAGGTGACAGACTCAAACACTCAAAGAGTCTCTCTTGAGGGACTGGAATCAGCTAGATGAGAGAGAGCACCGTGATGTCCTAGAGTGCCCAGGCACTGGACTAGGTAAATGAAGGAACTGAAACTCCCCATCTGAATCACTCTAGCAAGAGACTCAAGTCAAAGGATATTTGGTTGTGAAGAACAGAAACTCATCTGAGCCAGTTTAAGAAAAACAAGGACCTATTCAGATGCACCACAGGCAGGCATAGAGCATGCCAGGACAAGAGGGAGAGGAATAGGGCACAGGAAGCCTCACCAGGCCTCACCAAACCCCAGAGCCAGGGTTACTCTCAGCTCCTGGCAAGGGCCACAGATCTCTCATCTCTTTGCCAGCTTTGATCTCTTGCTTGTCTCCACAGATAAGTTCTCTCCGTGGACTCGTTAGCACACAAATGGTAGAAAATGGCTACATCAGGCCTGCCTGGCTATTGATTTCAAGCACCAACATTATCTGGTCACAGACTGTGTGTTTCTTAACTTGAATTCATGAAAAGAAGCATCTAGTTGGGTTAGATCAGTCTATGGAGCAAAATGAGTGTAATACCCAGTTTTGGTATACTCAACAATGGCTGCAAAGCAGGCTTAGATAGATGTTCAAAGACAAGTCACATGAAAGCATTGTCATCTAGCTCCCCTCCCACCATCACTGAGCAAGAATAGGTGGGGGAAAATTCAGGAGAAAAGATGTAGGATGTCTAAATGACAAGTGAGAGGAACCAGGTGGGAAATATGCCAGTCTGGAGCCAGGGGTTGGGGTAAAGGAAGAACAGACTGGTCCCCAGGCCACTCTCTGTTCATATTCCACACCCCTTCCCTGATGAAGTCAAACCCTTTCCTTATAGGACTTGCACCTGCAGCCTGGATATATGAAGCAGTAAAGCAATGGACAGAATGGATATTGTCAAAGTCCTTTCTGACCTGGCTTCACAGAGAATATTAACACTCACAATAGCTTTTGGGAGTATTGACCCCTCTCTCTTTCTACATCATTCTCCAGGATACATATCTACACCCAAGTCACAAGGGAAAGATTGATGGTATAAGTGTAAGTACTTTAACAATTTCAATGAAAATTATTCATTTAAAAAAATGAGTAAGATAACAAATCCCAGTTGAAGAAAAGCAGTAATGCACTTTATACTGTCATAGAAAATTGCAAATTAGTATTTTCCTTTTTCCTAATTAGCAGACATAAATCAGGATCATTTTAAATTGGTGAGAGCTCTTTCAACACCAGAGAAAGATATTGACCTTCTTGTGGTAAAGGTAAGAATGAAGTACATTAAAATCACCCTTTTCACAGTAATCAAGTTTACCTCCACAATAACTTTGGACTATGACACTCCTTCAGAAATGCTGTCTGCTCAAAATTCTCCAAACAGCAGCACTGAATAGAAATCTGCTGGGGTAGAAGAATTGTGGCCAGGCAGTCAAAATCAATTTGTTCCTGTGATTGACATCAGGGCCTGTGTGTCAGCCAAGCTCTCTCATACCATCTGTGTTCTGATTATGATCAATAGGTATTTGTAATATGCCCAGGAAATGTGCTGTTTGAGAGGAGACAAAAAAAGGTCTCAACCTAGAGTCTCCTGATGTAGATGTAGAAGCTGGTTGATGAATTATTAGAATATAGAGTTTGCACTGATAAACTTTTGAACTTTCATTGAACTTGTAGATTAAGAATAGGCAGTTTTTCCAAGAGGAAAATTCACCAGACAACCAACAATTTTTCTTTCACATATTTAAGCAAGATGTTCGATCTGGTAAGGAAATAATAGTAATTTATGTCTTTGATAATTGAGAAGGATTATAGTTCTATACACAGAAAAAGCAACCATCACCCAGGGCCTGTGAGTCACAAAGCCATTAAAGAAGAAGCTTGTAGCTTAAAAGCAGATGAAACCTCCAGATTGGGAGGGCAATGTTCTCCAAGAGGGAGTTAAGACAGGGGAAAGAAATCCCCACATACATGAAAAATTAGGGCCCCCTCTCTGCCTTCCTTCCAAACAACCATCATGACGCTCTTCAGATTCAGCTCGATCACCCACGCGGAAAGAAAAACATGCCTACACAGAACCATTTCTCTTTGTGAACCTAGGTCCCTTGCATATACTGCCATGTCTAAATGTCCACACGTTCACAAACTGACCTTCAGGGGGTGACAGCCCTCCAAACAGTAGCAATGAAGCTGCTTCCCTCAATCTGCCGAGACCCATCATTCTCAGAACATCCTTGTCCTGTAATCTGTAGGAACAGCCTGGAGCAGATTAAAGGTTAAGAAGGAAGATTGTTGACCAACTGGAAACCTGTGTTTGTATCCTTCAACTAACTACAAGAAATTATTTTATTGATGAGATAGCATCAACTGAGAGATAGGGATTATTAATTTTGCTGCTATGACACTGAACAGCTTGTTTTAAAAATATACACTGGCTTGTGGCTCTTTGGGTTGATTGGTACACTGCACCAGAGATGTCAACTAAATGCCAACCACTCTAATAAGTTCAGTTGCCCTTATTAATAAAGATAAGTCCTATCCCTTTCCTCCCAAGATCTCTTCACCACAGTGCTTTTGCTTCCCTAGAATTCAATTTGTTTCAATCCTACCACTATTTTTTAAGCAGGCACCTTGCTAGATACTCAGAACAGGAGGACACAATCTTATTGAAATGGGAACAGAAATTTAGGCAAATTTTCTCCAGTAATGAGGATCAGAAGACATTGTTATGAGAACATATGACCCACGGGTAATGGTGGAACCACATCTATGGTACATATTGCAAGGGTACATGTTGGATCTATTAAGTATAAATGTCTTAACATAATAATTAAGTAAATGAGGTGAGGGATAGATTAACTAGTGCAATGTAAGCATTCCAAATTCTATATGAAATCAGCACATTGTACCCCATTAATGCATTAATGTATACATGATCTATGTGTTTATGATTTAATAAAAAAAAATAGGAAGAAAAAATAGAACATATGACCCAGTAGAGGAAAGTTCTCATGAACTTGAACAGGTCTAGAAATCCCTTCTTCTCTCCATTTCTCTCTTTCTCTCATGGCATTTTGACCACACCTGCCTGTTTGCTCTGTCTTCCTGTCCCCACTGACTTGGCTTACTCAAAGTTGCTGTTTCCTCTTAACTGTAGTTTGCACATGACCTCTCTCTGAACCTTGACTCTCTTTGCCAGTTCAGTTTCAGCCATCGCTGCTGACTGCCTTATTTAAATTCTAAAATGTAGAGAGCAAATTTTATTGTCCCCCCTCACATTTCACATGGCCACATTCTGGGTTACAGGCCAGCCACTAGATAAACTGCTCTAGTGTTAATTACTCAACCATAGACCAATCCTCTATGGCCAAAAGGGCCAGGTCAAGGGGTATAAGCTATTCCTTAATTGGGGGCAGTTTGATTTATAAAGGGCTTGGCAGGCATCCCGAAGTTTGGGCTTCCTGGCTATGAGATAATGGGGGGAGGTTCTAGGTAACATTTCAGATGACCATAAGGGGATCCCACCATAAAGGCAAAGATGGAGTAAACGTAGATGTAACTGCACAGACACAAGCCAGAAATAGGAAGTAGCGGGTACATGTATGAATATTTAGTCTGGTGAGAGCAATGCTTCTCAGTCTCTGTGATGTGAATTGCATGGGGATCTTGCTAAAATGCAGGGTCCTATTCCATGGGCCCAAGGCACGGCTGAGATTGTGCATCTCTGGCAAGTGCCCAGGCAATGCCAATGTGCTGGTCCACTCTTTGAGTAGCAGGGCTAGAACAAAAAGCATGTCAAGGCTGTGAGTCCCAGGCTAAGAAAGTGGTACTTACTCTACCTCAGTGAGTAATAAGGAGCTTTGAAGGACTTGGAAAAGAATGATATAACAGAGCAGTGGTAAAAGACAACTGGTTTGCTGTGCTTAGGATAAATCAGAAGAGAACTGGAGGATCAGCTATTTAGCAATTGAAAAGGCCAGGAAAGAGGAAGAGGTAATAGGACTAAATCAGAGTGAACGTGCAGAGGGAAAAGAAGGGCTGTGCCCTTCCTGGTGTCCTACCTAGTCTTGCCTTAGTTGATAAGAGAAGCAGCTTCCTCGGGCATCATCCGGTGGCATCTTGTATGTCCTTCCCAGGGTGTCTGCTTTTCATTTCAAATCACATCTAAAGATACATCCTCTCTTTTACCTCTAACCCTTAATTTCATTCTCTCTGCCTAACTGCATTTTCTATTGTGTGCAACTTGCTGCATGATTTAACTATATTATAACTGTGTAACTGTGTTATTTAGCTATTACTTCATTGTGTACCAGTAACCAAATTCAGTAACTATATTTGTTCTGCTGAAAAGTTTTGTAGGAAGCATATCTGAAGGGCACTAGGCAATGAAGTAAAGTCTATTACAGCCTTATCACCACCAGGAAAATGATCTGTTTGTTTGCAGTTCACTGAAGTACAGAGCTAAAGAAATTGAAAGAGAGCTTAGGGAGAGTCTGAGTGAAGCCCACATATGGAGATGGATGGATACTTTAAATACTATGTTGTGGTTCAGGATCCCAAAAAATGGCTATGACAATACACAGCAGAGAAGTTTCCAAATCATTTTATGGACCGGGAAAGACAGACTCTACATTGGAATTCAGAGCCTCTGTTATTACCTGGCTTATACAGTCCCTACTATACATTTAAAGCCAAATAAAAGATAAGCGGAGTGTTAAATATAAATCCCAGCTGAAATTTTCTTAAGGCTAAAGGCTTCATAATATCCTGAGATTATGGATATAAATGAAGAAATCTGTGCTTACCTATTGGATTGTTCGTGCCATTTTGAGATCAAACTCTGAATGCTGAACTTTGGATTTTTAAGGCTGCTGTGCACTGAACAATGTATACACCAAGCAGGATTTTAAATCCAATCCATTTCTTCCTCTTAGGGTGGCATTCTGTACACACACATACACTTATAGCTCCCAAACCCAACAGTTGTCACTGACAAAAGCAACACAACAACAATTTGTCCCATGTAAATAAAAAAAGAAAGAAAGAAGAAAGAACTGTCTAGCCCTGGGGTCTAGAGCTGTTTTGATTGCACAAGAACATAATCAGGGTCAGGAACACAATGGAGGAAACATTCCCAAAGGAAATCAAGATTAAGATGCACACTTGGGCCTCTTCCTACAAGCACCAACCTCCCAGGCCCACAGGTCATTTTGTTTGACAACGTCACATCGATTCACATTTCACAATGTGGTCTGAACTTCAGAATCTTAATGTGCTGGTTGGAATTAACTGTATCTTTAGAGAAGAGTCTAATCTTGATCATGTTCTTCTTTGAAGAGACTTCCTAGCTGGTTTGAGGCATCAGCAAGATGCCTTGTTATTCTGGCAAATGGGAACCCAGGAAGAAATAAATTATATACACACACATACAAATATATGTGTGCGTGTGTGTGTATGCACATGCATATAACTGAACATGTGGCATGTCAAGGACCCTGGGAAACGGCTTTGAAGAGACCATGGATTTAGGAAAAGGGTTTCATTTCAACAAGACATGAGGAAATGAAACTTTCTGTATCCATTGAAGGTAATAATAATGGAGCAAACTATCTGTCGCTAGTGTAAGAAATAAAGTGTAGTTCAGGACACTAGGAAGCTGCAGGGGCAAACAGACAAAGCTTCAGAAGAGTGGTGTGTGAGTTAGTGGGCAGGGGAAAGAAACCGGGATATTGCCAGGCCCACAGCCCATCCTTGGCTTCACTCCCTCCTGGGGCTCAGGATTCTGGACACGTTTCTGAGTATCTGGATGGTGGCATGGGGCAGGGTGGGATAGAGTGCAGTGTAGCTTGCCATGCTGATAGTCCCTGCTGTCTCAGGGATTTCTTCTGGAAGCAATCCAGAAGGAAATTCCCCAGTGCCACCAATCCTGCTTCCTGCTTCCTTTTATACAACCTCTTTCCCAGTCCCACTACTCCAAAAGTAAGACCCATCTTCACTCTAAGTAATATCCCTCCTAGAGAAAGCAAGTGACTGGTCTGTGGTCACACAGCTATGAAGAGGCTGCAACAGAAAGAAATCCAGCCTCTTTAGTTCTAATTGTCGCATGCTCTCTCCTCCCACCTATGAGGGGAGCTTCAGCCTTCAGTGTGGGTTACAGGACAGACAAGGCCTCAGACCTCCTGCAGGAGGCTGGGCCTCACCTGGCACTTCCATGGCAAGAGAGGTGCATCCTGCCGCCACCACCAGCCCTGCCAGCCCCACAGTGCCATTCTCTAGGCCAGTCATTGTCGAACCTACTCCTTGGTCTCAAAATCACCCACTATCACTCACTGCCCTCACAAAGGACAGGAGAGCTGAGGTTTCGGGGCCCAAGCATAGATACAAATTAGAGGATTTTTTTTTTTTTTTTTTTTTGAGACAGAGCCTCAAGCTGTCCCCCTGGGCAGAGTGCCGTGGCATTACAGCTCACAGCAACCTCCAACTCCTGGGCTCAAGCGAGTCTCCTGCCTCCGCCTCCCAAGTAGCTAGGACCACAGGCGCCCGCCACAACGCCCGGCCATTTTTTGGTTGCAGCCGTCATTGTTGTTTGGCGGGTCCGGGCTGGGGATTCGAACCCGCCACCTTAGGTGTACGTGGCTGGCGCCTTAGCCGGTTGAGCTATAGGCGCCAAGCCAGAGGATTTTTAATGTTATGAAAATGACAGTGAAAACTCCTTGAGGACAAAAATTATATTTAATCTACAAATATGTATTGAGAAGAATCCCTGAAAAATAATTACTCTAAAAGAATAATTCTAAGGGTGAAGATGCATGCACTTTAGTGGGGTGGAAATTAGGAGTGGCATTATAAAGAGCTATGGGAGTTTGGGAGCAACCTTTACCCAATAGATAGTTCTGAGCTGATGGAGAGAAGATTTGGACACAATACTTCCAACACATCAGCAAAAGATTCCATGTGGAAGAGCCTAGGTACAGAAGTTCCCTGGGCAGGGGAATGGAACAGCATAAGAACAACTGAGCTGGACATACTCACTATAGAGGCACCTGTTTTCCCCCAGAAGCAAGCCTGGCCCACAACCTGGCTGCCAAACAGGAGAGGTCCTTACCCCTCTAGAGACCAGAAGGCCCAGTGTAGAGACTCGGCTGGGTAGATGTAGAAGATGCTGTGAGCCAGCCTGGTCAAACTCCACCCCAAACATCCTAGGGAAGCCACCTATACTGTAGACACTGGAAGATAAAATAACAACTTTTCCTTCCTCCTTTACAGGTGGGGAAGGAGAGATGGGTTCCACCAATCAGTTGCACTTGCAGGATACCTAGATTTGGACACAGGTAGTGGTGTGGGAGGCGTGGCCCGAGGTCTCTACTTTGCTGGACTGTATCAGGGCAAGGAGGTAGGCTCTGCCATGGACCAGTGGGGATGTAGTTTCCCTCAGTCACATCAGAGATGAAATCATTCTGGGAGCTGGAATTGATTCTGGCTACAGCCTGCTTGTCCAGCCCTCCCAAAATGTCTGTAGGCCAATTAACACCTGATTATTAATGGCTTCCTGTTTCAATGAGCTACAGTGATTTCTGTGGTCTGAATCAGCACAGGCAGTGGCCAGCCTAGCATATCTGACAATCACAACTGATCATTTTTTGAACATCCACCCTCTTATGTAACAAGATTATTTTCTGTGATAATCATGTAATAATCAGTAATTATTATTATTCTCATGATTCAGTCATTAGCTTTAAAACAGAATAAATTTCAATTTTCAAGCTATTATTCAAATTCAGTCAAATATTTCCTGTATGAATTAAAATTTGCATTTACTAAATTTTAAACACAAATTAGAATTCCAAGTGGTCCCAGAGAATGATGGAGTTGAATTAACTTTGTGTTTGCATCTTGCCTTTGCAATTGCTGTGCTATCACCCTTTATCGATTGTTTAAATGCAGGCATACCTGGTACTTGGAGTCTGGCAACACAGACTGTGCCTGAAGCCAGCTCAAATCATCTTGAATTGTTCTTTCTTACTGGAAATTCTCCTAATTAATGTCCATATAGAATATAGTTATTAAAGAATAAGAAATCATCTATGCTAATTTGAAGCGCGCGTGTCTGTGTGTGTATGTTTGTGTGTATTCATCATTCAACTCTGATGAATATATATACACACACACACATATATATACATACACACACAGGTGTGTACACATGAATTACATGATTAAAATTCAACAGTCACCATAGCAATTGTTTAGAACATAGACCAACAAAAGATTTTGGGGGGAGGATTATTTTATCACTGACATTGTTTAGAACTGCTGGCCTGGGGATAATAAAAATCAGACAGACTTGCAGTCAATTTTATTATTGGTTTTAAATTCTCTGCAGACAACGCAGCCTGTACCACACACCCTGAGGATTTGCTCACCACCCCACCCCTGCACCCCAGCCAGAGCTTAGCAGGTACAGCTGAACCTGGAAGAGCCTGAGCCCAGGGCTAAGGACCGCAGAGACGCTTGAAGGAAAGGGTAAGGGGAGCCCCAGACCTCAGCATCCTGGCCACCAGGGATTGCCCACATACCGAAGACTCCACCTGAGACTCTCCTGACTCTGCAGATTCTCAAATATTGCTGAGACATAAAAATCCCCTCTCAAATCGCCTTCAGTGATAAGGAATTGAGAGCCCAAGACTATTGAAACCCTGGTGCCCAGTTCTCGGTACTGAAGTGACTCACCCACCCCATGAGATAGAAATGTGTGCTTCAGCACAATTAAAAGTCATTTCGTGTCATGAACCCTTGAGGGCACACACAAATAGATGAATCCATAAATGTTAACTCTATCAATGCTGAAACTCCACTTGATCCAGACCCCGGGTTCCTTCCTTTGCCTGGCAGATGAGCTGCACACCAGTGTCTGCAGGGGACAAGGAGAGAAAGGCTTTCAGGAGTTTGCAGCCTGTGCAAGGAGCGACCCAGGGCACCATCTTTAATGACAGAGGCTTCTTCCCCTCCAAGTAGTGGCTGCCCTGAGAGACATCTAAAGTTCTCTGAGGGCAGAGACCAAGCTTATGTCTTGTGTCCCTGAGCTCCCCAGTGGTACAACTCTGATGAAAGGCTAATTTCCTCATTCTGGGGAGAGTCAAGCTTGTCTTTTCTCCTCTAGATAAGAAGCTTTAAACGTAAAGGTGCAGGCTCACAGAAGAGGGCTAAAAACACAAGCCAATGTTAACACTGGCTCCCGAGACCCCACAAGAATCCAGTGGAGAGTATCTCCCTTGATGGAGCGGAAAAAAGCTACTCACCACCCCAGGAGGGAAAGCTCTGAGCACTGGTGGACACATGCAGGTGGGTAGCACTTGATACCCAGGGACCCTCAGAAGGCTATGACCTTCCTCCTCCAGGTAGCAGTGGGCCAGATGTCCATCAGCAGGTCCCAAAGACTCGGCCACAGCAGTAAGGGCTGCATACCAGCCAGCCTTCTTGCTTGGCATTGCACAGGAGTGTCACCAGCGCCCCACCCCATAGGACAAGTAGGTGTTGTTCTGCCTTACACAGAGTAGCCAGGCAGGAGAGTCAGGGCAGTCTGGTCACATGGCTTATGTCTAGGTGTTAAGGAGCACACAGATGTGTGTTTCAAATATAGTATTGGCACAAAAACTCAGATTGCTGTATTACTGTCAAATAGTATCAGCCAATCTTCTATCCAAAGTCTACAGGCCTTAATTACTCCAGTAACAGCCTGGTGACCAGTCAAAGAAAGCCTGTTACAAAGGCTCCTTTGTTGAATGGGCCTTTGTCCCAGTGAGGGGATTACTCCAAGCACCTCTTTCCAGCTACAGCCCAGATCAGGGAGGGATTGCAAGTCCAGTCAACCCTTGAGAGCCTCAGAAGACCCGTTCTCAGGTCCCAGGTAGCTCAGGTTTGCTGGCTGCGTGATCTGTAGGTCATACTTGCATACTTGCAAGGCCAGTCCCTTGCCGGTAAAATGGAAATCATCAATGCAAATTTTACCCTCTTTTCCCCAGTACCCAGGGCTGCTGGGGGCGCTGAGCCCTCCTGGTCACTTGGAGCACTGCTGAGTGGTATTTACACCCTACTCTGGCAGGCTGAAGTCAGAATGCCTTTAACTGTGCCCTCACCCACTGTAGTCCCACATGTAACACACATACAGTGGCTGTTTCTCCTCTTTCCTATCTGGATCCAAGAGCTCCAAGCAACCTCCCTGTCTGGAGTGAGAGGCAGAAGCCCACTTCCCTGGGAAAGCCAAGAAGGATGACAATGGCCCCTCGCACTTCCTAGAAAAGCAGCAGGTGCTGTGGACTCAACCAAACCAAGCTCTAAGAGGAAGCGGAAGTCTGGAGGTCAGCTTCAGGCTGCCCTGGACTCCTGCAGCAGCCAGGTGAGTTGTGAAGAAACAAGATCTTCTGCAGACCCTGGGCAGGGCCAGCTGTGGACACCTGCCAGGCCTAGTGTCCTAAACCTACCAGCTAGCACTCACTGTGACAGTTCTCTCTCTCATTCCATTCCTCACTGGAATGTCACTGGGATAGACAGTCAGGAGTCACAGGCAGTGGGCAAGGACTGTGGCAGGGCCCTGGTGGACCATGCCGGGTGTAGCCCCGCCTGCACCTTTCCTTCTCCAGCTCTTTCCTGCTGCTTTCCTGAGGATGGTCCTCCAGCCTTCTTTCAACTCCCTGAGCTACTGGATAGCCTTCCAATAAACTCCTTCTCTCCTTAAGTTCACCAGACTCGAGGTCTGTTGTTTGTAACCAAGAGTCGTGCCTGATACCGTGAAAGCTATAGCCAGGGAGGAAATTACCCAAAATACAAACTATGTTGTTAATCCCCCTACACAAATGTATTCAGCACAGCATTACTTAACAACTGTGAAAACGGGAAACAGAGCGCGTACCGGGCAGCAGTGAAATAGGTAAATGAGCTTGAGCCCTTGACTGGGAAAAGTGAGCAACGGGGCAGGATAACGGGTGTGAAGACAATGCAGTGGGGAGGGAAGTGCCCGCGAGATGGACTGACCAGTGCAAACAGGAGGAGAAACTGTACGCACGAGAGACCTGACTCTCCCCACCGAGAATAGAAGCGCCTTCACCCAGACTTTTATTTATTTATTTATTTATTTATTTATTTTAGCACTAAGTCAAGTTCTTTACTTCCCAAAAGTAATGGCTAAAGAGAGGAAGAAAGAGGAGGGTGAGAAGAGGAAGACAGAAAGAACCAGAGGGAGGAAGGAGGTGGGCAGAGCGGGGAACAGCTCGACTTTGTATCTGCCTTGTTCAGGACCCTGTCTCTGCTGGCGATCGTAAGTGCTCAACACTTATGAAGTGAATGAATGAATGATTCCACAGGGGAGGGGAGGGAAGAGCACCTCTAAATGTTACTAGTGACTACTGAGGTTGGTCAGACGTCTTAAAGCTGTTGTTTGCCTTCTTCTATTTTCAGCACTTTCCATCACGTGGTTTTGTTTATTACCCTGAGAGGAAAAAATTGTTTGTCATAGCCCAAACCACTGGTAGGTGACCCAGCTTCCCCTAATATTTATGTCCCCGCTCAGAAGCCTAAGTTGCAACCATGCAGGGCGATAAGGGCAAAGGAACATGTGCTCCCCTTGCCAAGTGGAAATGCTGCGCTAGAGCAATCCATTAAGGAGCCTGGCTCTGCTACCCGAGTAAACACTGCCTTCCTGTGGGCGGCCAGCACTGAGTGACCTTCACAGCCCCTTGGCTGGAGCCTTGAGACAGGCGTCTGTCTGGGGCAAAAGAGTCACCAGGTGCCCAGGCCAAGCCAGAGGCCTTCCCGCCTTCCTCTGTCCCCCTCCAGTTGTCTTCTCTCCCACTTCCTCACCCAGGCTTTGTCACCAGCTCATGTACTCCACAGGGTCTCAACAATGGCAGAGTTCACAGGGGTTGACCACCCAATCAGACTGGCATTCACTGAGGCCACCACCAGATTAGCAAGTCAGATCCTGTCCCACCTCTGAGTGACTCAGCAGAGAAGCAAAGGAGTCAGCACTCTGCAGAAGTCTGGAGGTCAGCTTCAGGCTGCCCTGGACTCCTGTGGCAGCCAGGTGAGTTGTGAAGAAACAAGATCTTCTGCAGACTCTGGGCAGGGCCAGCTGTGGACACCTGCCAGGCCCAGTGTCCTAAACCTGCCGGCTAGCACTCACTGTGACAGTTCTCTCTCTCACCACACAAACACACACATACACACACATTTGCACACATTTTCACCATGAATAACATCATCCAAAGGTGACACTGGACACAGAGATGACGGGGACACAAAGGCATACACCTGCAAATGTTCTGATCACCAACTTCCTGCCCTTTCCTCTCCTGCAGCTGCCACTTCCTTTTCTCATAACAAAACCTGCTCCATCCTGGTTTGATTCAACCCATGACCACAAGCCCCAGGCTCCAGGGCACATGCTGTAGGCAGTTTTATATCCTTTTTATAAACAGGTTCCGTGGTGTCCAGCAAGTTGCCACAGAGCAATACTGGCTGAGTGGCAGCCCTGCTCCAAGTTCTGGGTCCGAGTTCTGCATGATCCTTCCCCCAAGTTACTGAGATGGCCCCACCAGCAGGTCTGTGTTCCAGCTCTGCAGGGCCCCTCCTCTCAGCACCTGGGCTCTATCCCAGCCTCTTGCCTTGGTTTCCTCAGCCCTTGGGGTGTAGCTGCTTCCTGCAGTTACTACCACTGAGATATACCTCAGAGTTCCTTTTTTGCCAATTTAGTCTACACATATCAGCTTAATTAATTTCCTTTATTGAATTCTCTCTGTTAAAATAACTACAACTATCAACTTCTTACCTATACAATGTTTATTTTATCAAAAGTCTTTCTGGAGTAGTATTTATCAGTTAGCTTGACTGTATTCAATTTGGATAAAAATGTATTGAATTTTTTCCAATTTTTCCAATTACACTTTAATTTTATAATCATTACAAAACTATAGTGTTTTCCTAATTGTCTTTTTGCTGATATAGGAGAAAAGATAGTAGGAAAAAGCATGTCAAGTTGAACCTGCTAGTGAAGACAAGTTTCTAGGTGCTTTGATGGAGTGGTCCATCTCCTCGTCACCTGGGGCACAGAGTAGAGTTTTCATTTGTCATGTTCAAACGATACTCCTCAAGGAACAGTGTTCAAGACCTAATTGGAAGTTACCACCCACCATGCTGTCCAAGTGATTGGCCATTTCTTACTTAGATTCTGAAGGGATTTAGGTACAGTTGAGCTGGAAAGGAACATATGCCCTTTAAATAGCAAGGGATTCCAGAAGAAAAGAAAAAACTACTGAAAAACCCACGTCTAAGTAAGGAAAACAAGACCCAACTGGGAAAGAGAAAGCTGTAGAACAAATATACAGAAGGAGTTAAGCAGCCTAACTATTCATAAAGACCAGAGAGGCCACCACATTCTAAGTCAAGAAGGGGCGGACTATTAAAATCACAGGTGGTTGCAATAACCACACATACATTCGGTACTGAATTTCCAGTCCCTATCTCCGTACTTTGGGAGCAATTAGTCTCGGGTGAAAAATTGCACTTGCAGCTAATTGTACCTGCAATTACCTACTTCCGGGTGCAATTAACCACTTGAACCTAATTCTGAGTGTGCAAGTGTTTAATTGCGTATGTGAGGAGGTGATTCCAGACACAGTTAGTTGTGCCCTCAGTCTTTGCACCTGCAACTAATTGTGACTAATAAAACAAGTCTTCATACAAGTCAGGTTGAAGATGCATATGGTGACCCTGTTTGGGGAACCAAAAATTAGATTGGTTGGGCTAATAGATGCACAAGTGTACTAAAGGGAACAAAGAGACAAATTACTGGAAAGTGTCGTTGTTTGGATTTATGGCTACATTGTCCACGTCCCTTTCCTGCAGTCGGGCTCCTCCTGGACTATGGAATATGAAGTCAGCTGGTTAAAGGCAGGCACCCTGCCTTGGCTGACACAGATATTTGTAAAAATAACAGAGTAACTCTTCTGATAACGTTGAGGAACATCCACAAGGTACAGGACAGAACCACATTCCAGCCAGTTCCCTATGATTTGAGTTAACTCTGAGGAGGTGGTTGAAAACACGTAAGCGACAGGTATTTATTGAACTCCTACTACGTACTAAGTTATACAGTGAAGCGGAGATTAAAAGACATGACTCTTGCCTTCAATTTCATGTCAGCCTCACAAATAATTATTGAGTACCTACTGTTTGGCATGTCCAAGTGCTCATGAGCTTATGGGAAAATCCATTTACTCTGTCTTTCTACAAATACCTATTTATCAAGCCCTCTTGGAACCCACATTCAAGTGGGGAAGACAGGGGCTAAACAACTGTTTAAACAATCAACGTCTTCATGACAGGGCCTATGCGAGGGCATGCATGACTACAGGCTGCCAGGCTAAGTGTTTAGGTTAGCTCCAAAGAATTGATGCTTGAGATGAGATTTTACAAATGACCCGGGCTTACCTAGAAAAGGGGGCAGGGAGAGGGCTCCAGATGGAGGGAAGGAAAATGCCAAGGCCCTGAGGCAGAAAGGAACTTCTCAGCATTGAGAGTGAAAAGGCTGGGGTGGCTGGAGCAGAGGAAGGGGAGAGGGGTGAAGCCCATGTGATGAGTGGAAGGAGGTTCTTCCAAGTTCCCAAAGACAGGCCCCGGGAGAGGACCGATGATGGTCATCTGCCAAGACAAAGGGCCTTGTGTAGCCTCCCGACAACAGCCAAGAGAGGGGCTCGACATGAGATTTTTTTTTTTGCCCCCTTCCTCTAATCTCACCAACACCAACCTGAACTCTGCAAGAAACAAAAGAGAGATGAGCAGAGGAAAAATAAAGTTGCAAAGCAACTCCTCTTCCTACCTGCACCACAACCCTGACCTTCCTGCCCCTTAAGTCAGGAATTTGGAGGTGAGATTAAAGTTTTATGTTAAACTAGACCAGATCCATAACACTTGAAAAAAAAATTCATTATCAAAATTGGGACTCTTGTCATAGTCGGAGGTTATCTGGAAAGCTACATGAGGTGTCTCTAAAGGACAGGGAACTGGGCCTGGCTGAGCAATCTGAGGGCTGGGCAGGAGGCACATGTGGCCTCTCAGTGATGGATTCCATGGAGTCAGCGGGTTCAGTGAACCAGAGGGGCATGGGAATGGTGCGTGTCACCCTGAGGGCTGACAAGACAGGCAAGTTCCACAAAGACAAGAAGAACCCAGAAGACTCAGACAGAGATGGGGACCAGGTATTGAGGGAGGAGGAGAATGGGGAAGAAGTTCATTCTCTGTTGGACGGGAAGCCTCAAGAAGCCTGGCTGGAGTGGATGTTTGGAGGTGGGAGAAGTGGGGCAAGGGGTGGGAAGCCGGATGGAAGGGAGACTGGAATGCCGGGGAATAGGAGTTGGGAGTCCCTGGCATCAAAGCTGGCTTTTCCTCCAGACTCTGAACAAATAGAAAATGGCTCAGTTTGTGTTTCAAGTGAGGAGTTCATCTAGATAAGCTCCTTTCCAGGGCTGACATTGTGGCCTTGGCCCCACCTTACTTCTCTTTGTGTTGTCTGCTGGAGTGGTGAGGACTTTCCCTGACCATCCCAACTCCTTCCCTCCTGCTCTGGGCCAAGGCAGTGCCTGTGCAGTGTACAAGGTTAGACAAGCAAGTTGAAGAATTCATCCTAGAGGAAGTACTACATACCTCATTGCCGAATAGTACTATGGTCTCCTTTGAGGTATGCTCCTTGGGAAGCTATGTGCCAATGCCAGCACCTAGTCCACCCTTCCAAGCTATTCTGAAACTTTTTTTTTGGTATGTCCATCAGGGCTGTCATCATATGAAGTCAGACAATTAAGCGTGCAAATTCATCCTAGAAAAAGGGCTTGGAAGGGTAAACTAGGCCCTGGCGCCAGTGCACAGCTGGGCACCGACCATAGTGATACCCAGCGATGAGGCATGAGTCTGAGAAGCGAACTGTCCTCACAGGTACGTCTGTAGGGTTTGGGGGAGCGCAGTAGAATCTCCTGTTATTCTTTTCTGTCTTGTGGCAGAGACTGGCCTGATGCTCACCAGTCAGTTACTCTTCCTCAACACCCTGCAAGGCTATATTTCCCAGCTTCCTAACAGCTACGTTAGAGGAGCTAGCGTCCAGTCCAGCAGCCAGGATAAGCCTGGCCCCTAAAACACTCAGCCCGATCTTCCTCTCATTCCCTCTCCCAATTCAGGGGACTGGAGAAAAGGACTTTGAGGCGGCAAAAATCTGCATTCCTACTCAGAGGTAGCCATCACATCGTACCACGAGCAGCAAAGAAACAGGTGCTTGGTAAGCCCCTGAGATGGGGGTTCATCCATCACTACATGTCTGGTCAGCCTTAACATGTCCACCCATCTCTACCCCCAGGTGTCCTACCCCCTCCCTTCCTTCCCCCCTGCACTCTTCCCACACCCCCCAGCCTCAGTCATTTCTCACAGCACAGCATTACAGCCGCAGCAGAGGTGGGGGCAGCCAACCCAGGCAGGTCGTTTTCTTCCTCCAGCCTGCCACCACAGGCCTCTCACCTTGGCCATTCGGAATGCTCTTCCTCCAGATGCCCACATGTGGCTTTTCCTCAGCTGAAATGACCCTTTCTAGGAGAGGGTTGCTGCCACCACCCACCCACAACATCTCGCCATCACAACACTATCCCTCATTGCCTTCAGGGTGGTAAATTATTCATGACATTTAGTGCATCTGTTTGTTGTTTTGTTTTTCTCCTTGTGGGATGTCACCTCCCCCAGAACAAGGACTGGGTCCATGCCTGTAGTCCTAACACTTTGGATGGCCAAGGCAGGAGGATCGCTTGAGCCCAGGAGTTCAAGACTAGCCAGAGCAAGTGTGAGACCCTGTCCCTACAAAAGAACTAGAAAACCTAGCCAGACACAGGTATGTGCCTATAGTCCCAGATACTTAGGAGGCTGAGGCAGGAGGATCATTTGAGTCCGGGAGATGGAGATTGCAATGAGCTTTAGTGATGTTAACACACTCTAGCCTGGGTGACAAAGTGAGACCCTGTCTCCAATGGATAAATAAATAAGTGTTGACTAAATGAAGGAAGGAATGGATAGGTGTAATCATTCCTTTCTCTAGGTTATCTGACCTCACTCCCTTTACAGATAAGGAAATGAACCCTTTTCCTAGAAAAAGAGGAAACAGGGAAACAGCAAAGGCAACTCAACCATGCCAGCTGTTCCGGAGTGCTGAACTTGGATGTGATTTATTCAAATCAAAACTCTGGGGGGATTGTTTCAGAGGTATCCATAAAACAAATGTCATTTTTACCTAGAGAATTCACCCAACCTTCTAACCAATTTCAAATATAGTTCTTTAATGCAGATTTGACAAATTTGAAATCTCTTACACAAAGCCATTTGTCATCTAATGTGTGCCTGCCCTGCACCACAGTTTAAGTTATAGCTTTTTAATGGGGTAAAACATTTCTAATAAAATCATCAAAATACCTTAAACCAAAACTGCCTATAAGAAATTGACGAGTTCCAAGCATTGATTCAACCCCTGAAAACATCAACCTTGCCATTGGCACCGTGGGCGCTTCTAATAAAAGCAGCTAAGGAGGTATAATGAATATCTAATGAACCGACTTGAATGTCTGTGTTGCTTCTCGAATTGGAAATAAGTCAATGAGCCTTACAAAATGCATATTTTACAGATATCTTCATAAACAACGATCTTATTTTTCACTTGTGAGATGAGCGTCATTGTTTTTATAAAACAATTGAAGATTTAATAATTTATTATATGGACACATAACCCAGCGCTTACAGGGGGAGAACAACCCTGCCCATACCTGATTTTTAAAAGGTCCTTGAGCATAGAAGCTGTGGGGGTTATAAAAGTAAACCAAAGTGCCCACAATCTAGTAGCAAATGTGGAGCGCGTGAGTAGTAATTAGGACGCAAAGTCACAGAAACTTCCACAAAGATGAGTTAAGGAGAAGGCCTAGGTCAAGCACCAAGAGCTGAGTGAAGATAAACAGACCACATTGGTCCTAGTTTGCATCAGCCAGGGGCACATGGGCCTGGGACAAGCTCCTCCCATGAATTCACCTAGAGACCTCCTCCTGCCAAAGCCCTCACTGTGCTGTCTCACCACCTCACTTCCTCAGCTGGAAATGGGGAACCGGGAAAGTTGCTTCCTCCTGTTGGCTCAAGCTCCCTCTCTATCTCAGCAACTTCCCTTCCAGAGGCCAAATATAACCCTCCCTTTCCCGGCTCACAAAGGATTCCAGTGACAGCACACAGCACAGACAGCCAGAGAGCACCTCACCAGCCCAGCCCACAGCCAAAAATAACCGCCACTTGGTTGGCGCGGACCTGGGATGGTTGCCTTTTCCTGTTGTTGAGACTTTGCTCTGAGTTATTTTTTGTTTTGGTTTTGGATTTTGTTTTGTCATTTGAAAGTAAACAAAGTAACCAAAAGAAGTTGCTGTATCAACCTCCCACATCAGGTTTACAGGATCAGTTCCAGGCCTGGTGGGTCATGACCAGAGCGGTATTGACCTCTCAGATCTGCCCAGTGGCCTATAGAAAAGGAGAATCAGGCCAGTGAGTGTCCTCCCCTCTCTGTCCCGCAGTGGGCTGAGCATGGCCAAGGTCATGCTGGGACCCAGGCAGCAGGCGGGGCCACATTTCCTCTCCAGTCTGGCTCTCCTGGGTGATTGGGACAATTTCAGGCCAGTACCCGTGACATACCCAGGGAGCAGACAGGCCGGAGCTGTCAGATCTGTGCCCTCCACACGTACTGAAATGATTTAAATGATTAATCTGTTTATTTAAAAATAAATTGTTGAACAGTGTTCAACAACAACCAAGCCCGTTTTTAATCTGTTCCATGACACACAAGGCTCTTGTCAACTAGGTTTGCTGCAGGCCAGCAGACACATCTTGTTAAATCTTCCCTAGCAGGTGACATTAAATGGAACCAGGCCAAAGAGATGGCGGCTGGAAGGAAGATTGTCTTCTCCACGCCCTGCTTCCAAATGCAATGCATGATAAGCAATTTCGCAAAACTATAACCTTCAATTGTTGGGACATCTCTGTACTTTTGTTATTCAAAAGCAGAATGTTCTCTGGCATCAGGTTTCTACCAGAGCAAAAAACATTACTCAATTTCTATATGTGGGAGCCTATCACACAGATTCGTCTCATTCCTTGTCATGTTGTATGCTGTCCCAGGACCAATAAATAATTTATGCGTTTAATGCATTTATCAGCTTTCCCATATATATGCGTGTATACATACATATATGTATAAAATCTCCTATGTGCCAGTGTCAAGGATGTCCTCTATATTCTCAGAAAGCAAGCAATCTCTTGGGTGTTTCTCCAACACGAAATTAACTTCGCATCTTATGCATCAAATGAGTGAAAAGTGATAACGGGTCCCTGTTCTTTACAGAAGACCAAGTGCTAGTCCACACCAGAGAAGTTACACTAGGAATTTCACATTGCATATTTTCTGAAATTGCTCCCCTCTTTATTCTTTTTTCCCAAGGAAGATCTTTATTATTCCAGAGCCACTTAATTGTAGAGGGAATATGGCCCCTAAATTTCCACTTGTTCTATTTAAGTTGCTTTTCCTTTGCTTTCCCCTTGGAGCAGTTGTCACGCTTGTCATTAAGAGCTGCTTCTGAGCACCTCCGCAGCGCCAAGCCCGGTGCCAGGTGCACATGCTTGGCAGTCCTCACCTCTACTGCTGTCCGGAGGCTCCAATTTGGATGCAACCGCGATCATCATTCTCTCTCTCACGGCAGCGGCATCCGGGGTGCTGCCCACATAATGACAAGCAGCGAGCGGGAACACCGGCAGCCCCTGCCGTGGGGCAAAGCCACACAACTCACGCTTGCTTTCTGCCCCCACCACCTCTCTCTACCCGTCTTCACCATTTGGAAGGCTTCTGTGCTTCAGTGATGATTCACGATGATTCTTAAAGGAAAGAATCTTAGAGGAAAGCATCTCAGAAATAATCGAGTCCAACTGACTCCCTGTAAAGAGAAGGAAAGGGAGGGAGGAGCTGAGGGTGAAGTTCCTTGACCAAGTTCACACCAGCGTTGTTGGCAGATCAGAGACAGGAATTAAGTATTTGATCCCACTTCCAATGCTCTTCTCGCTATACCAGTGGCTTGCCAATATTTGTTAGTACACGGATTCCACAGTACGAAGTAAACTCTGCATCGTGACTCACAGACTGGTACACATATATTGTAACTAACACACACGTTACACAAAATAATACTTACTGTGTGACACACTTTGATATTTTCTATTGTATATTCATTTTAAATTTTTCTAGAGATGGCTTAACAGCATGTATCCTAAAATTGGAACAATACAGAAAGGATCAGCATGGCCCCTGCACAAGGATAACATGCAAATCTTTCCCATATTTTTTGTACATTTACCAAATGTTACTTTTCTTTCCAGGGATAACATTTATAGGTATACAGTCCTACAGTTTGCATTTTTTTCTAATTAGACGTATCTTTAATGTCTAGGAAGGTGGGGGGTGAGTTAGACATAGCACAGGGCTCCTTCCAGGCGTAACCTGTGATGCTCTGATCAGGAAAGGTCTTACTGTCTAAATCTGTCCTCTGTGCTGAAAGCCAGAATGATCCGGCAGAGAGAACAGTGGACTTAGCCTCAAGGCCCAGCATCTAGTCTTGGCTCCACCAACTACCAAATGTGTGACTTAGGACAAGTTTCCTCTGGGTTCCGTTATCTCATCTGCAAGATCAAGCTGTTGCTAACTGACAGAGTTCTGAGAAGTAAATGAAATGATGTAAATTAAAGCAATAAAAAGCTCCATACACAAGACTTGTCTCGGAATAGCAATGATCTTAAATTCTCACATTTCAGAGAAATGTGGTATCTAAAGATGTTTCTGGATTCTGGTCAAAACACCTGCATAATGTATTATGGATAAATTTGGGAGAATAAAGAAAAACTATACCCTGAACCTGGCTTATTTTTAAATGCTTTTGCAGGTGTTTGAAGAGGAGGGCTGACCTTAGATGTTGAAGATGTTAAGCCTTGAAAAAGTGGGAGTCATTGTGACCAAAGAGGATGCCATGACCTTGAAAGAGAATGTCAATGAGCCTCAAGTGGAAAAAATGTATGCAAGAAAGGCTGCTACTAGTGAGCTAAAGAGGAAGAGTTGAACATTTGGCAAAAATTTCAGACGGAAGTGCCATTCTGAATGCTAGTGGGACAAATGAGGTCGAGTACATGAAAAGAAGGAATTCCAGAGGCACTCAATGTTGTCCTAGCTACTTTTGAAGGATGCATCTTCCTAAGTGGCTGGGCTTGCTTTCAGTATATTCCAGCTTTGGACTCACTAAACCAAATTAATAAAAATCAAAAGTTTATATGGAGATTATTTTCCAAAACATCAAAATGTCTGCAATGACCTTGCCAAGAATCCTAGGAGGATCCTTGACAGCTAAGAACATTATGCAAAGCCAGAAGTCAGCTGTCAAGCCAAGCTCAGAGATCGCGTGGCTAGGGTGGGGAGAGGCATCACGGGCACTACTAAGGTAGGGATGATAGGTAGCAGGGTCTCAGCAAGACCCTAAAGAGAAGGACTCCGGCGGAGGACAGAGCGGGTGGAGGTGGCGTGTTCCTCACATAATGTATTACCACTATCATGAACTGTTGCAGGATGCTCAAAGTTGTATTTCTCACCAATAATCCCAGAGAAATTCCTTGGAAAAAATAGACCAAAGAAAAAGTTAAGGTTCTCAGTTACAGATTGCATTTTACAAAGTATGTATATGATGGCTTCTGGTTCTCACTATCCATACCCACATGCAACTTATTTTGTGTGTTCGATTGAGAGGAAATTTGTACATTCCTTTAATTAAAAAAAAAAAATATATATATATATATATACACACACACACATTTTTTTAAGAGCCCATTTTGCTCACAAAATCAATTGCACATTTCTCCTAAGCAGAGCTTTTGGAGACAGTGGGTATATGGGTGCAGGGGTGCCAGGGTGCAGGGGCACAGGGGTGCGGCTGCAGACCTCCTGAGCAGCCCTCTGCAGGTCTGCCTCTCCCACGGGCTCCCTCCAGCCTGCTGATCTTCTACAGCTCCTCCTGCCACACCCCTCATTCCAAGGGCTTTTCCTGTGCCTTCTGGAACCCCCCTCAACCTTGGGGAGGATGGAACATTCCTCTCTCTTCCTGTTTCTGCCAGGATGGGGCTCTCACGGGACACTGCCCATAGCACCCCACTTCTCCACAGAGAGGGGTCCTCATCCTCCCCTTCTCCAGGGCCTGGAAAGAGACTGTTTCTTCCTCGCCCCTCCCAGAGACCACCACTCTTCTACCTTCATGCAAATCCCTCCCTCTCTCCATTATGGCGCTTGGTTGCCCACCACCACCTCGGACCCTCTGCTCACATTTACTGGCTGACTTTCTTCTTTTCTGTCCTAGATTTTGCCACTAGTTCAGACACTTTAATAACCATTCATGTGGACAGCACACCAGACACAGTTCCATCTTCTCTCCTTTATCCCTCTCCCCCCACTGGGTACCCACAGCCCAACTTTGGAATCACCTAGAGTTGTCCCACTGGGATTGCCTCACAGTCTTGGTCTTTATCCTTCTCTCAGATCATTGAGAGAACTCCCTCTCCTGAGCACCTTGTCCCCTGAAATCACTTAAGCCTGACTCAGTCTTCAGGAGCCCGTCCCCCCCACCCTGTTCTTTCCATTTCCCCCATTCTCTCCGCTCTCTGGCAGCTTTGCTCCCCACCACTTCCAACCCAGGCTCTAGGGTCCAGCACTGCTACCCCACTTCAACAATACCCTAAAGCAGCCGTCTATGAATCCACTTCATGATGCACACCCAGCAATGATGCCGGAGAATAACCAAACACGCAGCCTCCACATGTATTTATTTGCTTGTTCATAAGTTGCATAAATGTTACTGTTGGACTAATATTTTCTTCATTTTAATATATATCACCAAAATGGAAAGTCATAAATAATAAGACTTTGAATGGCCAATATAATAAGTGTTTTGGTATTCTCTGCCCACTCCCGCTGATCACCTTACAGAGTCCCTGAAGCAGTGCACACCTCACTTAGTGAATCACAGCCTAAAACCCTGTCCCTCTCTTCTCCTCTATCACATCACCCTGCAAAGCTATCCCTAGCCCATCCAGCCATTAGTGTCCTGTTCTCAGCCAGGTGGCTGAATGATGCTAGAGGTCCCATTCTGTGCCAGGTAACCTTTCTGGACTTGCTCTTTCAGCTCAAGACAATGTCAATGTTAGCCCTCAAGGGACAATAGTCAAGCAGATCTGCCAGAAAACTGATCTTTGTCTATTAATATCACCAGCACCGAGCTCAGTGCCAGGCACTTGCCTATGACCACAAACGTCCCTGCATGGAATTGTGCACACATATGGCGTATGCCTGGCTTTGGCTGTATAGTTGCATAGGGGCATGAAGAGCATAGTGGAGAAGGATGCCCCAGCTGGGTCGCAGAGTGCTGAGCTGTCTGAGGGTTCCTAACCCCCACAATAGCCTGTCTGCCCATTGTGACCCAAACAACAGACCCACCTTCGCTGTGGAGCCAGATACTCCACAGTTAGGCCATCTGTCTCTGCAGTAGTTTAATTAAGGCCATGTTGGTGCCCTGACTATTCTCGGGGGTGGCTACAGGGGTGGGAATGCTCCTCTTCAGACCATCTTCTCAAATGATGGCCCAGCCCTGGCTCAGAACCCGGCTGTACCCCCATTTCCTTCAGACTCCCACACACAAAAGGAGTCAGCTATTTGGAGGGAAGAGGTAAGCAGGACAGTGACAAATCTGGGACTATCCAGCCTCAGGTGGACATAGCATGGACTGGGATTTACCCAGGGCTGCCAGAGTGAGACCTGAGAGAGGCACTTGGGACCCAACTTCCCTTTCTGACCACAGAGGGCAGCATCTCACACACATATACAGACAGACACACACACAGACACACACACACATGTGTGTGTGCGCGTGTGCACCTGTGCCCCCTTAGAAATGCATCCCAGGGTAACCAGGGTTTGCAGAACACAGGACAGCTACCATCCTTTTCAAGGGAAAAGATGATTCAGGCAAAATTCCTTCACTTCCTACAGTTCTTTCATCTTCTCTTAGGGGGACTACGAACCCCTCGTCCCTCTCGCCACGATTTCCCTATCCCCCTCATTCCTGAGGCCATGATGGGGAAGCCAATGGGGACACAAATGGAAGGACCTGGACAGAGATAAGGCCACTTGGACTTTCACCTTCCAGTGCTAACTATGAGCTCATTCCCTACTTAGCTTTTTACTTTAACCAATGACATCCCCTCATGTGGCCTAAAGGCCCTGCCTCATTTAATTTGGCCTACTTCCCTGGAAACTTAACAGTGAATTCAAATAGAGTTGCCCAAAGAAAACCATGTGACTTATGTAGCTGAGATTTGGCCTAATGCTGAGCTATTTTTGGCAAAAGCCACCATCCACTAACAAGTCTCTCCTAATAGACTTACAAAGACGAAGATCTTAATCAATGCTAAACACGAGTTATAAATCATAAATACATTGCTATCTACTCACCTCCCAGGGCTGGGTATGAATGAGACAACTATGACCGTGAAACATTCTAAACTCCGAGAAAATTCTCGGAGCCATTCTTCTGCTTACAGGATTTCCACAGCACCAGTCCCCATGCAGCTTTGACAAGTGAGCTATTTTAGTGTGAGAACAAGTAGAGTTATTGTTATCTCTGCTCTGAATCAAAGAGAAAGAGAAAAGGTGAGAGGGAAAAGGGAGGTGCGGGAGAGAGGAAATGGGGGTGGCATGTGGAAAAGCAGGAAGGACCTCAGACACCAAAAGAAAAGTGTCCCAGTGCTGGTCCCTGGAAGGAAGTAGCCAACCAGCCAGTCTGTGCACTGAAATAACCCTTGTATTCCTCTGCGGGCATAGCAGTAGTTGCTGTCTCTGCCTCCCGGGGTCTGGAGGGACACGAGATGTGCCAAGGGGCTTTTGTCAACAGGGCAGTGGTGTCTACACAGAGTATCTACGCCCTAGTCACAACCAAGGAGCTACTACCCGTTTCCAAGAGCCCCTCCTGAAGACTCAGAGCACCACGGGCCAAAAGGAAGCTTAACTAGCAAAAGCTTTTTCATCAGTAGATGCATTTCGACGGTTTCTCTTCCCAGATTACCTAGGGATCTTAACGAGGGTGCTATTTTAGCAAGAAACTGAAAATGAGAAGAAAATCTGCCCTCAGAATATGCTGACTACCTATTTTAACCTTCAGCCCTGGAGGGGCAGTGCTCCACACATGTTTTGAAGTGTTGTACAGATTTATTTTGAGAAGGGCAGGCTCCGAGCCACAGTTCCCTGCATTCTGCTTTGTCAGCATCAAAGATCTCCTGCCACAGGCACATTGAGCTCCCTCTGGGGCTCTCCATCTCCTCCATGACGAAGATGAGACATTTACCCCAGAGCTTAATGAAAAGACTTCCTCCAGCTCCCATCGCTGACTCACCCCTCCAGCTCCCAGACACGTCCACTAACAAGAAGGCCTCGCTGCAGGTGCGCTTGGCACCGGAACCTGGCCACCAGAGGGAGCCAGAGAGCAACAAGGGCCCCACAGTTCCCCCAAAGCGCGCTGGCCCAGAAACGTCCAGGCCTGCTGGCATCTGCCAGTCCACCCAGACGAACATCTCACCTGCACTGCACAGTTCCTCGGTAAACTCTGATTTTCCTCTTTATCAAGTTTGGATGGAAAACAAAACAATTAATTTAAAAAGCAGCACACAAGAACCTAAACATTATTTATGTCTCTAATTATCTCATTCTACTGGGTATTTTAGTCCCTGTCTGGTCAGGACATTAATTATCTTCATAACTACAGCAAAAGTTAAATAATAAGCACCCAAGGCTACTGCACTACTGTAATGTGCAAGCTTAAATGAACTTATAAATTTTATTAATGGATGCTTTATACAACTCCATATATTATAAATCAAACAGGAAACCTATTTCTATCTTTTAAGGGTACGGTGAAAAAGCTTTAACATTATTGAGGATAATTTTTATTAAGTTTAAAACTCCCTTTTTTTCAGTAATGAAACTGTTATGAGGATAATTTAATCTAGTTTGTCATGAGGCACCCCGGCTTGTTAAATAAGTTAATAAATGACTGTGCATTAATCAAAGTGACAAAGCTATGAAGAGCTGGGATGGGAGACAATTCTGGTGATAGTATTAATTAGTATTTAATTAGAAACTTAGGGTCCATAAATAAAAAAAAAATCATGGTGGAGACATTTATGCAAATTGCTTAGAGCCTGCAGTAGAGTTAGCTTTGCTTTAAAGAAACATGATTTTTTCTCTAGCATACTGTACACAGCAGCACGGTGGCCACATCACGTGGCCTAAACGAGCTCTTCTTTTGTTTCCAATTTGTTCCAATTACAGGCCTGTAAATTCAAATCATTCTTTTGACTGTCTTGATTGAAATGTAGAGTTTCCGCAATTTCTGCTGGGAGTTCTTTCTTTTTTTTTTTTTTTTATTCTTCTTTTAATAAAAAAGAGAGGAATGTTGTAAAGACTTAAAGAAAGAGCTTCAGATTCTTTTTCTGCTCTTTTAATTAAGATGTGTGCCACCATTTTCTAAGAACAATTGTGGGTTCCATTTGGTACACAAACAATGCCTCTTTTCTAAAGCTGGTGAGCTGTAACTAGGTTTTGTTATGTGATATGATATTGAGGACTGCATAGACTCAACTCTCATCATTTCTATGATAATCACAGCACTCTTCCCTTTTCTCTCAGTGCCACACTTTGGTAAACGGGCAATTTTTGATGTCCCTCCCCCCCACCCCCTGCAAAATAATAACCATTTGGTTCTGGGTGTCACTGCTTTCCTAAGGTACATATCCCCCACCCCTTTTTAGACTTTATTATTTGTTGCATTTATTCAAGAAAAGGTTATCCACAGTAAAACTGCTTTTTCTATTCAACAGTCTATTTCTGTCATGCTTCATTTATGTGTGAGCATGATGGACTGAAGCCCGTATTATCCACAGCTGACAAGTGTCAGGCCGACAGTTCAATCAGCCCTTCCTTGAGATGGTGCCCAGGGCCCCGTGTTTGAAGTAGGACAATAAAGCAGGCAACACAATCAGGGCAAACTGATCCGATCCCTGCATGTAAAGGGGATTCTGCCCTAATAACACAGTGCGGGGTATTTTTTCCCCCCCTCTCCAAACACATTAGTCCTTAAACAGTGACTTGGCCCTTAAGAAAATCTGTGACTGACATGAAAATGCTGAAGTTTTAACGTGGTTGGTTTATCCATAACCTCATGGGGCTGCTTCTTTGTGCAGCCTGGTTTTGTCAAAGTCAGAAAAATAATGTATTCAGTGTCTGATCATTTTTAGGGAGTTATTTGAATGGGATTTTAAGTCAGACATCCTGGTGTTGACACAGGGATCATTTTCTTGTCCTTTTGTTTTACATTTGTGGAACAGATCATTTGCATGGGCTAATAAAATTAAATCTCTGAAATGCATACAAAAGCCAGCTCCCTTCAGCAGCACTGCTGAATTCCCTGCACCAGGCGAGTGCGCAGAGTTGCTGGATGTGTTTCTTTATATTAGGTCTCTCTAGAACACAGGCTGTAATACAAACACATCTTCAAAATTAGTGCTCCTTCAGCCTGGGTAACACGTAGACTCAAATGTATATTAAAGCATTTCACTACAAATCCTGACAATCAACAGTGGAGCGAAAGTCGATAAAATGCTAATAACCAGCAGTCCACTCCTTGGAGGGATGGGGATGCCACTGCCAGGCTCTTTTGCAGCCTTCAAACCATTGCCTCTGATAACTGGCAAGGGAAGCTTGCTTACCTCTTTCGTAGGTGCAGGACCACTAAATGCCTTTAACAGGGAGGAAGACAAAGGCCCCCTTAAAGCATCATAAGGCTTTCAAACCAGAAGGTACCACAGAGAACATCAAATCCAACCTCGTACTTTATGTGTGCCTCTCTCTTTATGGGTGAGGTTCAGAGACATTGTGTGACTCCCAAGGTCAAGGAGCTTATAAGTGAAAGGACAAAGAAAACAATAACAAAATCTTCTGAATTTTGCTTCTCTTTTCTGGCTTTGCTAGCAGGGCCAAGCTATGTAGAATTCAAAACTCAGGGTATGAGGAATGATGCCAGGAGCTACCATACGTGACTTAGGTCCGTTCTGTCCTGGGACAGTTCTGGGATTTCTAAGCAGTGTGCCTTCTGCATGCTAATTGCTCTCTGTCCACACTGCCCTCACCCAGTCTACCCAGTACCACAGTCTCTGCCCTGCACTGGTCCTGAAGACCACATCATCTGGGCTCCCTGGGCCACTGGCTTCTGGTTGGGTTAGAAACTGGGGGTAGGGAAGGGGTGGCACTGAGAGTCAACCAGGGGTGGGAAGAGAGAGGCCAGACTCTGTCCTCCTTCCTCAGCCCTGCCTTGACTCCCTGTCCCTGAAGAGGCTGCATCTCTCCAGCAAAGCTGCTCCCACCCAGGGGCCCTTCTCCCGAGCTCCCATCACCATGGCCCTGTACCTCAGTTTCTTTGGTTTTTCATTCCCAGGGCTAACAGCTCTCCACGGGTGCTAATCTCTTGTTTGCCCACCTAACCTTGCCTGCACCTCTGAATGTGGTCCCTTCTATAGTCTCCAACAGAGCATCTCAGAGGAATTTCACTTCCCCTGGGACCCTTCCCTGATTGATGCCTTGAGTTACTTCTAATCCAGTAGTTTTTAACATATTTTGGAGTCTCATAGAGAACTTGATGAAAGATATAGGCTCTCTCCCAGAAAAAATCAATTATACGCACATACACAAAGTTTTGCAGACAGGTGTAGAGTATGCACAGACTCTTAACGGCTATCTACAAACTCCCTGGGGTGTCTGTGAAACCCCTAACATCTCTGCTAAATGCATCTTCCTAAAACACCTGCTTGTTTCATTTGATCCTATCTCTGTGCTTCTTGAAAGCTGCCAGTGGTGTCATACTGACTCCAGAAAGCACGAAGCCCAGACTCCCCAGTACTGCATTTCTGGAGAATCTGCCAGGGTCCCATTAACAAAAGAGCTGGAAAGGGGGAAGTTAATACAAGAAAGTTATTCTCAAGGTGGAGAAAGAGGTGGGTGAAAGGGCAATCCAAAGATCAGCACCTGCAAAAGGCAGTACCTAGGGCTGGAAGGGTGAAGGGAAAAGGTGAAGCACCAGAGCCCGGGAGCCAGGGCTCCCCAGGGAATCCAGCAGCATGGCAGGGCCTCTGAGCTGGAGCTGTAACCCAGAAAAATGCCTAGCCATGCTGGTCCAAGGCAAACAGAGACATCTAGACTTCTCTGGTGCTCTCAAATCTTCATAGCCCACTCGACTCAGAGCCAGCTGGCAAGGGAGCCTGCAAGGGTGCCTTGAGGTATAGAGCAGGGGTAAGGTGGTGATAATCTGAAATCAGACAGGCTGGGGGTCCCACAGAAGCACCCCCATGACCTGGCCTTCCTTCAGGTCCATGGAGCCACCATCCAAACACGGGCTAGCCCTGGAAGGCTCATTCTTCTTATGAATGTTGTGCACCAACTGTGTGCTGGCCACTGGTTCTCAGAGGAAAGCTGTAGAATTCGGACCAAGAGTTGCAAATAAATATTCAAGACTGAGGCTGGTGAACTACTTTGGCAGAAAAGTGGTAAGGGTGGCTAATTAGAGTGAGAGAACATGGAGGCTTGGGCAGGCTGGCAGGGCAAAGTGAGATATTTATTACTGGGATAGGCAGAGAGAGAGGCTTTGACGGATTAATCAGAGACTTGGAAAAATGTGATTGATAGATCTGGAAGAAATCAAAGAAAGCACCACCCTGGGCCTTCTACTCCAGTCTTAAACAAGCCAGATGTACAGAGAGCGGTGGTCAAACAGTGGAATTCCCTGCGGAGCCTTAAAAACATAACGATGCCTGGGTCCCACCACTAATGTGCTGGAGCCAGTGCTTAGAAGCTCACAAAAGAGAGTTGCCAAATTTTTGGAAATTTTCAGTCCATTTTTAAACAGAGGCATCATTTAAAACTAGGTTATTTAAGTTTATAGTTATAAGTCTTGTTAAAAATAAAGGTAATAGTTACCCCAAACTTCATCGCTTTATAATCATTTTACTACACATAGGCTTTTGAGGGTGTTTATTGCATCTAACTGGTTTATTAGATCTACGAATAAGGAATTATTGCTGAATCTCTTCCCAATTCCATGTTCTGTGTCAGCTCATTGATAGCTTATGGAATATTACGCCACAGAAACTAGCAAAGACTATAAATCGGGGCTCAATTTATTGGGCCGTTATTTAGATCAGAGCTCAGGAGACTACAGCACACAGGCCAAATCTAGACTGCAGTCTGTTTTTCTATGTCTCACAAGTGTTTTTTAAAAGATTATTTAAAAAAAAAAAAAAAAAGAGGAGGAAGAGATTGTTTGTGGTCCACAAAGCATAAAATATTTATTATCTAGCCCTTTATGGAAACACTTTGCCAACCCTTGGTCTAGACTTCAGAATGTAATGGAAGAAATGTTAATAATGCAAATCAAACTTAAAGTGTGTCCCTCTGTAACTGTTACATTGTGAATAGCATAGAAAATTGAGGAAATAGTCTTCTAGAAGTGAAAACTATTAACTGATCAGCAAAGGAGTCTGTCGTGTAATCAATGAACAAGTAAAGGTCTAACAGACATCATTGCTTCGCTCCCATCTAACTTGTTAATGTAAACAAAAACACTGACTAACATTTGTGTTGCGACTACATTCATGGATCCCTGGCTGAATTTGGACAGTAACAAGCACTCATTTGCAGTCTGGTTTGGTCCAATCATGGTTGAACAGCCACAGGTTAACTACAGACATGGAGTGCAGCAAAAATCCAGGAAAGCATTATCTGAGAATCAGTTGGCCAAAGAGAATATTGTATATCTTATTGCCACTTGCAAGTTAGATGCTGCACATACTTGATATTAGTAAAATTATACTAAATTTATACATATATATAAGTTTTATATATATGTATAAATGTGTGTGTGTATATATATATATATAAAAATTTATGCTGACCCCACTCCCAGAATCTGATTGAATTGGTCTGGGATGTGATTTGGGCCTTAGGATTTTTAAAACTTCCCCAAGTTATCCCACAGTGCAGCCAATGTTAAGACTGGCTCAGGGGAAAGCCAACATGGAGGGAGCAGAATCCCCTTAAGATGTTGTTCTCGGCTCGGCGCCTATAGCTCAACCGGCTAAGGCGCCAGCCACGTACACCTAAGGTGGTGGGTTCGAATCCCCAGCCCGGACCCG
>NW_003852400.1:36170826-36265826 GCF_000181295.1 Otolemur garnettii
AAAAAAAAAAAAAAAAAAAAAAAAAGATGTTGTTCTCTTTGGTCAGAAAGTCCACTTGAGCCTGACCAAGATGGATTTGAGGGTGGGAGGCGTCGGAGGGCTCCCCCAGGAACTGGACAGACCCCGGGGGCTGATCCTCTCCGAGCTTCCTGGAAGAGAATTTCGCAGGAACAGTGTTCTCCTAATCTCCTGGGCACAGACACGCAGCTGTTACTTCCTCTCCCGAACTTACTCCCACTATAACTCCAGCAAGGACCCCTAGTCCTCTCTGTCTCCTACCTGCATTTCCCCCAACCCTCACATTCCAGCTCAGATCTCCCCTCCCCTGCTGGCCTTCCCCAACTATGACAGACACATTCATGACCCACTCCAGTTCCTGCTTACCCCATGCCAGCAAAACCCTGTCTATTAGCATAGTCCTGTACCCAGCTATATACCATTTCTAGGCCTCCCTTGTAGCCAGGTGTGGCCAGTTGTGGCTAATGAGACCTCAGCTAAAATCTGATGAGGGTTTAGGACAGAGTTTTTACTTTCCCCATAGTGTCAGCCCCAGCTAGTGCACACCCCGCCCCACCTCTCTGCAACCATCATTTCCAGGGCAGGAGGCAACCGGCCAACACGCAAAGGATGGAAGCGTAGGAAAACAAACGGAGCTGGTGCTGCCATGCCATCACTGACAACACCAGCCCCTGACTTCCTGCCTTTGGAAATCTCGTTCTGTGAGAAAAATAAATCCCTAATTGTTCAAGCCACTCCTGCTTGGATATTCTGAGGTTGCAACCGGATGCGATCCTAATAGAAATGCCAGTCCTCCAACCTCACAGCAACCGCCCCTTCTGTAACTCTTGACTATGACAGACTTGTTCTGTACCGCCTAGAATGCAATTTCCAACGTGTGAATGGGTCATGTCACAGCTATTTAGTTATAAATCAGTTGTTTTAAATTTAGATGCATTTCCCCTATAAAATGGAACTATTCAATAAAATTCAGAACAAAGGTGGAATCCAACAAAGGTGGAATCCAACTTCTAACTCCTGGAATCATCAAGGTGATCAAAAACAAGATTTAGGCAGACAGAGGCTCACATAGCTTCATAAAGAAGGTAGGCTCCAAATGGTGATTTGTAAAGAGAAAAGACACAGTAAAAAATGATTCTAAAAGATTCGACCTCAGGAGGAACGTGTGTAGGTACAGTCTGAGCTCATGGAGGCATGTGCTTGCATCATAAAGTAAAGGGCACACACGGCCCACAAGTTCGGAGTGTGTGAGGAAGGTGTGGATGACAGCTGTACAGTGAGCTGAGCAGACCACACTAGTAATAACTATTACATACACAGTTGCATTCTATTTTTGTATCACATTAATGGCTATATTATTGGTAATTGTTCTTAATAGAATCACAGAAATGAGAGATGGAAATGCTTCTCGGTATGATGGAATGCTGCTCTTTTATCACTGATCGCTGTAATAAGCCTGCTCAGTCATTACTTACAAACCCTACTGCAACTTTGCCAATGAGGCAGACCAAAATGAGAAGATAAACAAAATTGGCTTCCTTGCTAAATGCAAAGCCTAAGTTTGAAGATATTTCGCTGAAGTTTTAAACTGATTGTCAATTAGTCAATGAGCTATGGCAGGCCGTGTATTTCTGGGTAATTAGTGTGTGTCTTGTGGGGGTTATTTGGCATGAGGCTGAGGGCAAAGTAATTTGTATCTCCCAGGAAATGCAATAATTGCCTCAAGCTGAACTGCTTGGAAAGTGTATTAATTCTATTAGGAAACATTTATGTTATTTTATATGATATCCTGTATATTCATGAAGCATACTCATAAACCATGAATTATTTATTTGGGGGGCTTTACCACATGAGGATGGCATCCCAGATGCCCGAGACCAAGGGTAGGGTTGTGCATGCAGTGGGAGAACTCAGATATTGCCAGAAAAGATGCATGTTGGGTTTTGAGATTCATCTTATTAGGAGACCACTATCCCAGCAGCAGAAGAGGTTGTCTTGAGAAAGGGAAGGTCAAAGGTAATGCCATTTGCTTCACATTAGCTTTTCAGGGAGCCAACAGGCTATTTATCTGGGGTCTGCTGTGCAGTCCCTGAGAGCAGACATCTGAGAGCTGAGGGCAAGGCAGTTCACAGGTTTGATCTCGGTGCTTTAGGGCACTTGCTTCTCCAAGATCAGAAGGTTCAGGGCATGACAAAGGCAATCGTTCATTCATTCATTCAACAAAAGATTACAAATGAATGCTCAGTGTGCTGGTTATCAACTGTTACCCAGAAAATTACCCCAATTTAGCACTCAAAAGAGAGCACCCTCACTAGCTCCCAGCCTTCAAGGGTCAAAATCATGTGAGGCCTACCTGAGTCCTCTGCCTCACAGTCTCTCACAAGGCAATCATGGGTTGGCCCAGAGCCTGTGGTCCTCCCCTCTGAAGGCTTATCTGGGGAAGGATCTGCTTCCAAGCCCTCCATCTCTTGAAGATTGTTGGACTGAGGGCCTTCGATCGCTGTTGACTAGAGTCTACCCATACCCAGTGCCTTGCCAAACAGGTCTCCCCAATATGGAAACTTGCTTCATCAAAGTATGCACACCAAGAAGGCAATAGAGTCTCTTGGCAAGGCAGAGGTCACAGTCTTTTGAAACTTAATTGTGAAAGTGACATCCCATCACCTCTATAGTCTATTGATTCAAGGAAAATCACTGGATTCAGAAGGCACTGAAAGAGCAAGAATTACACACACGCACGACATCTGAGGGCCTGCCATCAACCCTGCCCACCACAGCCAGCCTCCGCCATCACGGCTTCCCAGCCTACCAGAGGCTCTGGAGGGCGGAAGAGAATGACAGGAGAGACCTAATTTAGCCTGAGTGAGGTGGGGAGGCCTCTCTGAGCAAGTGACATTGAATTTGAAGACTCAATAATAAAGAAAAGTTAGTTAGGCACAGAGCTGGGGAAGAGCATAGACGTTTGAGGAACTGAAACAAGATCTGAGTGGCAGGGACGAGCGCGTCAAGGGGAAGGTGGGACAAGGTGACGCTGGAAAGGTAGGCAGGGGCTGGACGGCACCGGGTGGCAGGTCAGGAGCAGACGTTTAATTTTATTCTGAGTGCAAGTGGGAAGTCACGGGGGGATTTTAAGAGCAGGATGACATGATCCAATTTACACTTTTAAAAGATCACCCTTTCTGCTGAACCAAGAATGAATTGGAAGCAGAGAGAGCAGTCAGGAGCCTCTGGGGCCAAGAGGTGGTGATCCCTGGGTTAGGGAGGCGGCAGGTGGAGAACACCCAGCGTGGAGGGAAGCATGAGAGTGTGAAGGGAACATCCTGGGACAGAAGTCACCATTTCCCCCAGCCCCTGTCCTCATTGTCAATTTTCTAAGAGAAACAAGGAGAAAGGTGAAGAAATAGTCATGTAACCATGGTGGGAAGAGAAGGAGGTGGACAGAGCGAGACAGAAGGAAGGAAAACAGCGTGGGAAGAAGGCAGACCCATCCCCGCCCTCCTCAGCGGCTCCTCCGCAGCACGCGGTTAACGTTTCCATGCGTCTGTTTCCTCTTCTGTAAAAATATCCACCTCTCAGGGTTATTATAAGGATTAAATTACGTAACAAGCTCACACAGATCCCAGCAATTTTCTCCACAGCTCCTTGACTCTCTTGGCCCAGATCCCTCCTCGTTGCCAGGCCCTCCCCAGCTGGAACTGATGCAACCAGCCGTCTCCCGCCCCCTCTGACCCCGCACCCCACTTGGGTCTGCCCGCTTTACTTTGTTCACCCTTCAGCTTAGGGCCTAGCAGAGCCCCTGGCGTGCCTGGGTGCACAGGATGGGTCGCTGTGTGGCAGGGCACAGCTGCTGAACAACCACATTCCGGGCAGGGTGACTCCAGTGTCGCTAGATACGCTGTGGACAATGGGGAGAACCCGGCTTAGGGCGCAGAGCGAGCGCCAGCGGCCCCTGCAGCTAGGGCGCCTCCCACAGCACCTCACCACGCACAGACGACTGCAGTGCGCCCCTGTGTTTTAATCCTGCGAGCTGGTCTCTGAGACAGTTCATGTTCCCACTTACAGACCATACAATTGAAGGGAAAAGCGGGGAATAAATCTCTCCAAAGTCTAGAAACAACAGATACTGGAAAGAAAGCCAGAGCTCAGACTCGCTGTGAATTCACTTCCCTATCCGGGGAATGCCTGAGTGTGCCCGACAGAGCGAGCTGGGCGTCCTTTCCGCCCCTGTGTCCCCTGCTCTCCCAGGTGGCTGATCACAGACACGGTGTGTGAAATACACCAAACCGCGCCCAGCGGGACCCAGGCCAGTCAAGCGACCCGTGTGTGCCGGACACCTTCCCTGCCCTCCTCCCGAGTGCCTGCCTTCTTTCTTTCAGAATTCACTGGTGCCTCACTGTATTTCTTAGTGTTTTTATTTCTTTCAGGTAAGTTATGTTTTTACTACGGTAATTTGGAAATTGACAGGATATGTTTAAAATTAGATTTAATTAGTAATACATGTATATGGTGTAAAAAGTCAGATGTTACTGCAGAGTGACGCAGCCTCACGGCCCTGTGCTGTCCCTTCCCACCCCCATACACATACTCTGAACCCTGACAAGCTACATCTTCAACCCCTTCTCTTAGCTATTTGTTCCTGTTTTTACCTGGAATTTTGATTCCGTTTTCTTTATTGACTTTCAGCTTCTAGTGTTCCTGACCCTGGAAGGTTTTAGGGTTCTTGTTTTATCCATGGAGTTCTAAAATTTCACACTAAGGTAACTGGGTGTAGGTCTTTTCATTGTCCTTGACACTCGTGACAGCCATCCTTTCCACATGACAGCCTTTGGTTCAGAGGGACTTTTTGTATTGTTTCTTTGATAGTATTCTTTGCTGCATTTGACTCTCTTCCTGTTTTCGTGGAGATTTCTTAAGCTTTATCTTTTCAAACTTTTTTATTTCTGCTGACATATTTTATCATTAGTAAGAATTTTTCTCATTTCTCTGAATAGTGTTTTTTATTTGGGGGAGCACTCACTCTGTCGCCCCCGGGTAGAGTGCCTTGGAGGCATCATATTTCACTGCAACTTCAAACTTCTGGACTCAAGTGATCCTCCTGCCTCAGCCTCCCCAGTAGCTGGGACTATAGTTTTTCTTAATGTATTTTAGTCCTGCCATAGACTCCTAGCCTGCATACCCTTTATTATTTACAAAAATAAAGAATGAAATGCCTTCACTTTGGCTCACATGGATTGGTCACACACATACTGAGTGTCTGGTTGGTGTCCAGCATTGTGCTAGCAGCTAGGACTAGTCAACCAGATAGACATGGTCTCTCTCCTCAGGAGGTCCCACCTAGGAGGATAAGCAGACTTTAAGTATGAATCACCGTATAGTTAACACTATGGTTGGCTATACCTTTATACGTTCAGGGTGATATAAGAACTTAAAAGAAGGGACCTCTGTCCATCTGTATGACCTTGTCTTTGGGGTCAAAAGGGCTCCCCTAAGGAAGGGTCATTTATACATGTCTGAAAGACAACTTGAGCTGGTCAGACAGGAAAGTAGAACATCCTAGGCCCAGAGAGCCATGTACAGGAGCAGCCTGAGATCTAAAAGCACTTCTAGAAACCACAAAGGCAAAATCACAAACAAATTAACAAACCATAAGCACGAAGGGGTCTGACTGAGATAGCACTGGGAGGGACCGCCTTCTCCTCCGGGCTGAGTGGGGATGGCGAGTCCATAACCTCACTCTCACGTGAGGGCTGTCGCAGAAGCATCACTGCACTAATTTGCACCTAGAAAGATGTGTCATTCCCTCTCAGGCAGCATCTTGATAATGTCTTATCTTGAGAAAGCGTGCAGCTTCTGCCTTCTTTGTGATACAGAATGGCACTGTGATACCAGCCATTTGTGTCCACACTGCAGTCGCAGATTTGCAAAGTCAGCTTAGCGGATGGGATCCAGTCACGTCTTCCTCCCAGGTGTGACGTGCTTCCAGAAGTCCCCACCTGCAGCTGCTCTTCTTCCTCCGTTCCTCCAGGGGCGTGGTGCTCAGAGGGGGCATCGTGGAAGCTGGAGGGGACATTTGGGGCTATTTCCATGATTGGAAAGCATTTGCTGGGCAGGAGCAGAGCTGTGGACATTCCACAGTGTATGAGACAGGTAGTCACAACACACAACTGCCCAGCGTCCCACGTGACTGTCAAGTCCCACCAGATATGGATGTAGGTGAAAAACCTATTTATACCTTTCTGAGACTTGATCTGTTGTTTTGCATATAAACACAAAGTGTTTTGGCACAGTTCTATACACACCGAATTATTTAATAATGAAACAGTGGTGTAAACGGGGGAAAGATTTACCTTGTTTTCTTTAAAACTTTCCCCAGGGTTAGTCACCCTTTCCAAAAGTCACATTGTGATGTTTAAGTCACCAAGGGGGCATACCTGGACAAACCTGTCTTTGAAACTGTCACATTCGTGGTGACTGGGGTATATATGTCTCATTTCAAAATATTCATTAAATGTTGTTTTACTTCCCGTAATCCTAAATGCATCCTCTGTAAGAGGAAAGCACGTGGTGCTTCCTTATGAGCACCAGTTCCCTGCTGCTAGAGGCGTGGTCCTCGGACCAGCAGCCTCTGCATGGACAGGGAGCCGTCGGAGGGGAGGGTCTCTGTCTCCACAGGGATCTGCGGAATCTGAATCTGCATTTTAACAAGATCTCTAGATGATTCGTAGGCACATAAAACCTCTTCTAGGTTCTACAGGCCTGAGCATTGAAAAAATATATTCTCCTATTGTACTTTTATTTCTCTTCTTTATTACAGTTGGGATATTACATTAATTTTTTAAATTATAAGTAAAGGTAGATTATATTATCAATGAATTTCGCCTCAAGAAAATGATGGGAGCTATGAAGTACATTTTAATGAAAGAGGGTATTGGCCCTAATGGGGTGAGCATGCTGCTCCGGGCTCCCTGCAATCCAAGGGCTGGGAGTGAGAGACTTGGGAGTATCAGAACAGGAGCAGAACATCAGAGTCAAACGTCTCTGGACTTGACCACTTATAAACCTGACGACTTGTGTGCCTGTATCACCAGCTACTAAATAACATGCCTTGCCCTCAGAATGCACTAGATATATGTCTGCTTTTGAAATAAATAGCCACATCTCAGACTCAGCGTTCTGCGGTTTCCTACAGAGCCAGGCCACACTCTAGAAACGTGTGTTAATTCCTTTCTACGTGTGATGCAATGTCACAGGGCTATGCGTAATAAGAGAAGTCTGCCTCTGTGTAGCTCAAAACAGTCTAGAATAGAGCTGAGAGGCCCACAGACATGTGGGTACAGAGATAGAAAGTGCTAAGTGCTGAGAGACAAGACACAATGGGAGTCTGAGAGAGGCTGAGATTACTTAAGACCACGGGAAGCTGCTGGAAGTCAGCAGAGCTTTTCACAGTTTCCCTCGGCGGCCCCTGGGTCCCTCGGCGGCTAGTTCAGCCTTCTCCATCCTCCTCAGACCTGGTTTGCTCCCTCTGCCCCCTCAACCTTATGAGTTGACCTGTTTCCTTCTATTCAAAGTGAAATAAGTGACCAGGTGGGAACTCCTTCTAATTCCCACCAGTATCTCTCTGCACCCCCCACCCACTGGCCCTTTTCTCCTCCTCCCCTCCAGATATTGTGGCAGGACTGTCCCTACTCCTGATTAAAGCTATTCTGTGTTACACCCAGCTTCCAACAGACCTAACTCTCCTGCTGTGAGGATCATTCTCTCCCTCCCCTACAAAGCCGACATCTTTCTTTCTACTGGGTCCTCCATATTCATTCTTAAACATGCTTCACTATCTTCCAGTATTATCTTTTTATCATCACTTAGGCCAGTCTTCCAGTCCAGCTGCTGGCCCCTCCTCTCCTTCACAGCCAAACTTTTAACAACACTGTGGTGTGTCTGTACTATCCCCAGCTCCTCAACTCCAGCAGCTTCTGACCTCATCACACCAAGAAGCCCCTCTCACCTGAGTGGCCCTCACCCTGCCTGTTGCCTTCATCCCACCTAACCTGCAGCAGTGCCTAGCAACAGCCTCGTCCCTTGGTTCCCACCCTGCCCGTCTTCCCCATCCCTGACCTTCCTCTCCTTCTCAGTGTTCCCCATGGGTGTCTCATCTCTGGAATCTCTTGTACTTGGGGTTCACCCCAAGGCCCTTCTCTATCTCAATAAACACTTTCTCTGGACTTGGCCACTTAGCTCCTTTCATTACTTCTAAATCTATCACTCAGCCCAGTTTTCTCTCTTGGACAGATTTTTTAGACAACTCTATCTGGATGTGCCACAAGTACCTTAAACTTTGAATACCCCAAACTCCCAAACTGAGCTAAGTCATCATCTCTATCCTACCTGATCTTCATCCCTTGATCTCTATGCAGTGAATGGCCCCCATCCACCCATGTGCCCAGAATGGAGACAGGGGCCTCACGCCTGACACTCCCCACTTCTCCACACCAAGTCAGCTGCCCTCAAATCCACTCCCTGTGCCACAGCCAGAGGCAGCTCACATGCCAACACGAGTATCTCATCACTCTGCCTAAAACCGGCCCATGGCTCCCTCATCCCTCACTGCCCTCAGGATAAAGCCCAAACCCAGGGAGCTTCTTCCGGCACTTCACTTCCTTCTCCTGTATCCTCCAACCTCAGGCTGGCTTGATCTTTCTAACATGTCAGTCTGGCCAGATGACCCTTGCCCACATGCTTCCAGAAGCTCTGATGGATCCCCTACTGCCAAGAGGGCCAGACCAAATACCTTAATGCGTACGATTCTATTAACAAAAACATGGAACTTGCAGAATGGCTGGAATACTGCTCAGAAAGTCTGTGGCACAGTGTCCTTCAGGGAGGGAAAGTGATGAGCTGGGTCGTGCACAGAGCCAGGGCAGGGAAGACACTGGCTGCCAACACAGGGCATTTGAACTCATCCTGACACAGTAGAAAATACAGCTTCGCAAGAGTTGGAAAGCAGCCTTTTTGGGTGCCCCACACCCAACACCCCCTGGTTTCAGCCTCCTTCTGCCTCAGAGGGCAGGCCAGGGTGAATGCAGGGTGTCCTCACAACAGTCCAGCTGGGGGCATGACACACCTCCAGCTTACACCATGGACCTTTCCACTTTCTGCCTTTGGGACGTCTCTGGGGCAAAAATAGCCACAAACTGTAAAAATACTATGGAGAATTGTGGCAGGGACCTGCATGTGAACACAGGCACACAACTCCCAACTTCAGGGTAAGGGAGAGGGAAGAGGCCAGGCTGAGTTCCATTGCTCCAGCCTGAGTGACTGGGAAGACACAGCTGCTCCTGACAGAGAAGGCCCCATCGGAAGACCCGGGCAGCCTGGGGGTGGGGCGAGAAGATCAATGGGCAGAGGAAAGAGAGGCTGGGAACGAGGTCACAGAAGCAAAAACAGAAGTCACCCAGGAAATTCAGCCTGCTGGAGAGAAGACTCAGGGAGCACACGGAGCTCTCCAGATACATGGAAGTCTGTCAGGAAGGAGAATCAGGAAGAGGGAGGGGGTGAAGGATCGCAAGCAAAGGCCCGTATCACAAGGAGGTGGATTGTGCTCAGCCTGTGCAAGCGCCCTCCAGTCCTGGCCTAGGGTGAGGGAGAGAGCCCTGCCCCCAGGGCCTCTCATATAGCAGGCTCAGGAGGTAGGTCACTCTCCGAACTCCAGAGGGAGGTTGTGTCCAGCTCTGAGGTGTAGAGTTCTGTTCTCCCATCTCCACTGCCCTCCCTCTCATTCCTGACACCCCTATCTTCACATTTGTGGTGTAGCCTCCTCTGGATTCTACCTGGGGAGCATCCCTGGGCAAGGCCGGGAAAGAGAAGGTGCTTGGTCTGAGGACTCCCCGCCAAGGTCCTCTCCAGTGGCCTTTCCTCTTCATGCTCCCTCCCACCCAGGAGCCCAACATGGTCCTCATGCCCTGTCCAGGCCTGGCCCCAGCACTGCATACCCCAGGCTCTCCAGTGCCTCCAAGAGTCTGTCTTGGTACCCTGCTATTTGAGGTTAGACCCTCTGATAAACTGAGCTATGCTCTTAACTTGAAAAAAAGTGACTCCATTTGCACACAGTGTGACAGACCAAAAAGCCAGGTGTGAGTGGTCCAGTGGGGCTCATAGTGCCCCTCAACCACACCATGCACCCACTAACCTATTCCCCAAGGGCCCTCCTCTTACCCTGAACTCTGCACGGATATTTTTTCTTTAGTTGGTTTTGTTTTTAATTTCAGATTAATATGAGGGTACACTCAATTAGGTTATAAAGTTTGTATTAGTAAGGTGAAGTCTGAGTTGTGGCTGTTCCCTTCGCCCAGGAGGTGTGCTGTATACCCGTGCGCTGTTCCCTGTGGGTGGGAAATTGCGCAGCCCTCTCCCCAACCCTTCTTGCATCTAATTGAGTTTTTTCCTCAGGAGTATGTAGTTGTTAATCTACTACTTTCAAATCAGCACTGAGCACATGTGATACTTGTTTTTCTATTTCTGTGATGCTTTACTTAGGAGAGTGTTCTCCAAATCTATCCAGGTTGTTAGAAAAGATATAAAATTTCCATGTGTGGACCTTTTCTGACAGTGGTTCCAGGAAAGGCCAAAGACTGCTGATGCAATATGCCCCTGTTGTCCTTTTCTGGACGAAGGGGGCCTTTGACTCCAAACATTTATTTTGGAGAACAATACTCACATACACACCCAGAAAGAGGGGGGGAGAGAGAGCGTTTGGAGTAAGGGAAAGAGATCAAATTGGCAAATTCATGATCTAGTCTTCCAGGGAGAAAAAGTTTCTTTGAACAAGTTCTAAGGATAGAAAACTTATTTCTGATCCTACATTAAATAAATAGCTTTTCAACACCTACAGCGATCTAGGCACTAAAGGAGACAAAAAAAGAATTTTCAAACACACCCCTTGTCCTTCGAATTGCATTGTGAAAAAGAGACACGTGGGAAGCCAAGTGGCAATACAGGCAGCAGGTTTAGTGAGGGCCACACAGCTGGACAAACCCAGTGGCCCTTGACCCTTGGGTGCCTAAGAATCTTTGAGGTGAAAAGTCATTTAAAAGGGGAATGCTTAAAAGTGCATATTCCAGGGCTCTGTTCAGGAGGTGGAGTTCACAAGGTCTCTGGTGAGTCCTAGAAATCTGCATTTTAAATCCATTTTTAAATAATTTTAATACGGGTGGTCCATAGATGACCTCTGACGAACACTGATCTAGCTTGTCGTTCTCTGCCATGTCCAAAGGCGAACGGAAGCCCACTGCCCAGGCCCAGGAAGAGAGCTGTTTTGTGTTTAGACATTAAAAAGCTGACAAGGAATCCTTTGCATTCCTCCTCTGCACCACTGAGCGTTTTGAAGGGGAGCCAATACCTTGCCATTATCTGGAGAATGTGCAATTGGCAGTAGGAATAAAAGAGACACATACAGCTGAGTGTAGGACTGACGAAACCAGTTTATCTGAACCTGATTCCAGGGCATTCTGATACTGAAAGGTGGTGTTGTGACTCACTGAAGCTTCTCATCTATTGTTTTTCTTTTCTGGGTGGCTTTGCCAAAGACCTGATAGATATCATTATTTTCAGATTACTGTTATTACACACATTCTTCTTGAATCAAATACTATTTTGTTTGTATCTCCATAGAGCAAGACGAAGTCTAACTTGTTTTCTTATCTTTGGATGTAAAACAATCCCAGCAGTTAAGTCTCAGATGGGAAGAAAAATTAGCTCAGGCCTTGAGCAGAGATGCCCAGACTGCTTGACCTCCCATAACCAAGCAGACCGGGTGGCACCCCGATCCCTGTACATATGCCAGAAACTGGGCTTAAACTGCAGAATGAGCAAATAAAGTTTGATATAAGGAAAAGAGTTTCTGCAATTTAGCAAGAATGAGTGATTGACGAGTAACATCATCCAGAAAGTGACAGATTGTCAAACCCACCTGCTACCTCTGGGTCACTTCAACCACAGAATTTCTGGCCTGGTGAGTACAAAGGCATGGCTTTATCCCTCAGTGGATTTCTCTACAGAAAGTACAGAACAGAGAGAAAGATCTGCAAGCTGTCTGCAAGCTGTGGGGGGACTGCAGGGTTTTGTGTGCTGGCCCTACCTCAGTCTCCATGTCTGTCTCCACGGCAGCTCTAGTTGTATGTATTCACCAGGTTGTTTGAGTTTCTTTGGTGGGGGCACCATAATGAGTGAATTGCAAGCTAACAAGCAAAGGATTTTTGATGGCAACTGATGTTTTATACAAGGATAAGCTTGCTGAGGCTGAGTCAAGGGAAGACACCTGATTGGTTTGCTTTGGCCTAGAACCCGGGCTTGTCTCAGGCCAGCTGGCTCCATATGGGCCTCTGCAATAGGGTAGCCAGATAAAATACAGGATACCCAGTTAAACTTGAATGTCACTAAAAAGAACAAATCCTTTTCAATATAACTATGTCCCGTGGAATGTTTAGGATATCCCCATGCCACACACACACACACACACACACACACACACATAAGTATTCATTGCTTTTCTGAAATTCAACTGAGTATTAAGTACTTTTGTTTGCAAAACCAGGCAACCCTACTATTTCATAGTGCTTATCCAACATCCAGAGCCCCTCCCAGGCTTCTTGGAGTAGGGTTTTGTGAATTTGGGATGTCCTGAGAAAGAGTTGTGGAGAGGGGGAACGCTGCAAAGTAGAGACCTCAAGGCCGATTATTTCTGCTTCCACCATACCCAAGAACAGCATAGATGGAAGTAAATACCTAAAATTGCTGTGCAGGGTGGGGCCAGTCTAACACAGGAATTATTATATTAGTACCAGGCCAGTTTCAAAGGCTGCCCTCTGCTCTGTGGCTACAGGATCCCAAAGTACAGCCCCCTGCTTAGCCTGACTGTACTTTCTACTGCCCTGCTAAAAGGTGGTGTGCTCCAGTTTTTCTGAGGAGCCCATCTTCTCAAGACATTTCTGAACTTCCCCTCCTGGCTTCTGGCATCCAGCAGCCATCCAAGGAGTCCTGAATATGGACGCTCAGGCGTTCCCTGGAGACTCAGCCTCAGAGCTGCACTCCTGTTCCCACTGGCTCCCTCTGGTGCCAGGTGTTCTTGTGTCATCCCCTGATCACCCTTCTTCTCTTGCCTAGTGTAACCTTGGTAACCTGACCCCAGGTCTGGGCTGCTTGCCCTAGGCACCAGTTGGCTATGCTATAGGGCATTACTGCTGGTATGGCTGGGATTTGCTCTGGACTCTGAAATGTGCTACTTCAGCCAGCCTAACTCCCCAGATCCTGCCAGCCTGTTCTGCCCTAATTAGCATCTATCCGTGCCATCTTCTGGGATCATGAATTCTATATTCTGGCCATGCATTGCGTGAATAATGCTTACTCCTTTTCCCCAAATAGTCCCCATATCCCAGTAGCGCAGAGTTCTGTGACCATGCTCTGTTTACATGACCACCCTTTGGCCTTGGCTGGCCAGGGTATGATGGTGTGAAAGCCCAGGAAGACTTCGGAGAGAGCAGCCTTTAGCCTCCTCTTCTTGCAGTCTCCCCCCAGCTCTGAGGACACTATTCTCTAGACACATCCCCAACTGAATTAGGTAGCCCTGGGACAGCTGCACTGAGATTTGTTAGAGGGTTGAGGCAATGTCACATTTTCCACTTTACTGACCTGAAAAAGCATACACCTACCAAAAGTTTGGAGGGCCTAAAGTATATTTTGAACATCTCCTCCCTGGCCCCATCTTCCTACAGAATTGTGGAGACCCATCCATCTCCTCAATTTGGGGGGGGGGGTGGCAGACAGGCTGGGATTTCTCAGCATTAATTTCTAGGGCTGAAGCTGCATTTTTTCTGATTTGGCCCTTGCATATTATTTAATTGTTTATCCTGACATACAGATTTGTCCCAGAGGGAGATGTTTTAAAAAGTGGCATGACATCCCTGGATAGAGAGAGAAATGCAGCTAAACTTACCTTGGCCTCCCTCCTGCCAGACTCCTCCCAATTATTCTGCAGGCCTCTCTGCCCTGAGGGCAGTCAGCAGCTCCAGGGGACTAGAATTGGCTTTAAAAAAATTCCTTCTTCTCTGTGCCCCATGTGAGGGGGCATTGTGTGCTCTCTAAATAATAAGCCTGGCTTTGTGTGACCTAAAGGGGCAGGGCCCTTTGAGAGATTTTTCAGTTGCAGAGAGAGCAGTCAACTGCACCCTAGGAAACCAAGAAGTTTCCCCGACCAAGGAGAGAAGTCAATGACAGCAAGACTTTTTTCCCCTTAAGTGGTACTGTGAGAGTAATTAGGTAAAAGTGCAACAGAAGAATCCAAAGGATCTAACAAATCATAACAATGAATCATGCACCCCACCCATCACTACCAAAACAAGAGATCATCAACAGATCGTTTCAGAGTACTTTGTATGTGCAAGGCCTTGTCCCTGATCAAGGCAGTGATTTCTTACATTTGCTTTCAGAATGCAACACTAGCTAGAAGCTAAACAGTTAGAAAGAAGGGGAAGGCACAGCCCTTGGCTTCTGGCTAGCAACACATTAAGAAGAGGACACTGGCCAGAATTAACTGCCTTTGCTGTGCCAGCCACCATGCTGGGAATTTACATGCATGAATCACCTCATTCAATCACCCCCATAAGTCTGAGAGAAAGACAGTAGTTCTCCATTTTACAGATGTGGACACTAAAATCCAAACAGTATGCATATGGTAGGTGGAATGATGTCTCCCCTCCTTCAAGGGGCCCAAAGCCTGTGAATATGTTACCTCCAGTGGCAAAGGGGCTTTGCAGAGATGATTAAGGCTCTTGAGACAGGTAGATTATCCTGGAGTATTTCAGAAGGCTCAGTGTAATCTTAAGGGTCTTCATAAAAAGTAGGTAGGAAGATCAGAGTCACAGTGACAGAAAAGTGACAATGGAAACAGACATTGGAGTGATGTATGGCCAGGAGCCAAGGAAGGCCAGCAGCTTCCAGACCAGTCGTTCTCAACCTTCCTAATGCTGCAATGTATTTTCATTGTTAGAAAGGGGTCGCAACCCACAGTTTGAGAACCGCTGGTCTAGACACTGAAAAGGGTAAGAAAAGTGATTCTCTTCTGAAGCCTCATATAGATGCCCACCCCTGCTGACCTACTTTGGACTTCTGATCTCAAGAACTGTAAAGTAATTATCTTTGTCCACTTTCTGCTGGAACGGAATGCCACAAACTAGCTAATTTGTATAGAATATGTGTATTCTGCTCATGGTTCTGGAGGCTGGGAAGTTTGAGATCAAGCGGCCACATCTTGTGAGGGCCTTCATGCTGTGTCCATAGCATGGCAGAAGGTATCACACATGGAGACAGTATGTAAGAAGAGAGGGAGACGATGGGGGAGCCCACTCCTCTGGTAACCAGCCTACTCCTGTGATACTGTCATTAATCCCTTCACAAGGGCAGAGCTCACTTCTTAAAGGTGCCGCCTGTCAATGCTGTTACAATGGCAACCAAACTTCAACGTGATTTTTGGAGGGGACATGAAACCATAGTAGTTTCAAATGTATGAAAATGTATGTTTCATACATAGTAGTAACAAATGTATGTTACCTCTAGGCACTAGGTTTGTGGTGACTGGTTGCAGCAGCAATAGAAAACTAATATGTGAGCCCCACTCCCCTCCACAGGGGCCCTGGTGGTCAGAGAAGGTTACTACACAGTGGGAGAGCCAGGCAAGGGCCAAGAGCAGGATTCAGATAAAGTCAGTGTGTCCTTGAAGCCTGTGTTGTTTCTTTCTTTTTTGCTAATCTGCTTCTGAAAGATACATTTTAGGGCTAAAATGAGTAAAATACCAGAAGAGAAAAATTCTGTAACACGATGTTTAATGAATAAGTAAGAAATTCAGGAAATGAGTGAGTTCCAAGAAAAGAATTACTGGTGCATGCTAAAGTGATCTGGGAAGAGCCAGCAGGGGTGGCACAGCTTACCCTGAGCCCGACAGCATGGGCAGACTGGAGGTGGCACTAGAGGAAAACAGAAGGCCTTGCAGAGGGGGAATGACCCGATAGAAGAACTGCCCCTGGGAAAAGAAGGAACAAACCAGATGCCTTAAGTGATTGGGGAAATTTTAAGTCCAATCTTTTGTTTCACGGAAGGTGTCACAGAGTCTGCCCTATGTTATGTCGCAGGTGACAGAACGTAGGAATGGAAAGGCATATCCCCTCCTCCTACCTTTGACTTACTCTGTGCCTGGGGATTCCATTAAATCTTCCAACCAAAGTCTTGGCAAAGTCTTTGGACACCATCCTGCAGTCTTCCAGTCTACCACCTTGCAAATGGAGAGTCTTGACCCAAAGAGACATAATTTGTCTTTCTTGCCCACAGTTGCTCGGCAGATCAAGACTCCAGGCCACTGCTCCCAGCACTCAGGAGCAAGGTATTCTCACTTCTTTAAAGGCAATAAGCACATTCTTAGCCTATAGGTGGCCAGTTAGATTCAGCATGTCCAAATGAGGAAAATTTGGATTGAAATTCTAGACTTCAACCTTGGCATGGCAATTATTTTTTAAATACAGGACAGCAAGTTCAAAAAAAGACATTTTGGGGTGGTGCCTGTGGCTCAAAGGAGTAGGACACCAGCCCCATATACTGGAGGTGGCAGGTTCAAACCTAGCCCTGCCCAAAAAAAAAAAAAATACATTTTTAACCACCTTTAATTTACAATTAAGTAAACTGTGAGAGAGATAACATATGATAAAAATGACCCTGGGGCAGAAGACCCAACCTTTCCATTTCTACGTTCTGTCACCTACAACATAACATAAGGCAGACTGTTACATCTTCTGTGAAACAAAAGATTGGACTTAAAATTTTCCCAATCACTTAAGACTCTTTGAGCCATAGGAAACAGAAACTCTGATTCAAACTGGTTTAAATATTCAAGAAATTCCTTATCCTACAGGACAGAAAGTTAAGCAGCAGGACAGCTTAGGGGGTGATTAATTTGGTGGTTCAACAATGTCATCAAGAACCTGGGTTCTTTCTGTCTTTCCCTCTGTTCTTGCCAGCTGAGTATCAGCGTCACTGCATTCCAGCAGTAACATGGCTGCTGGGATTCTACACATCACATTCGGGCATGAAGCATCTAGAGGAAAAGGAGAAAACTCCCCAGAAGACATCCCCTTAGATGGCATTGGCCGTACTTGAGTGACACATGCCCATTTCTGAACCAGTCACTGGAAAGGAGACCCCTAAAGAGACAGAGTTTCATCCCCTCCTGGGAACGTAAGAAAAAGGACAATGGGACAGAATCACAATGGGGGGAACTATTGCTGGATAGAAAATTCGTAGCGGCCTTCATTCTCTCAAAGGCCCCTTCCAACTCTAAAATCTCTGTAAATTAAAAGACATTTGGTTGCCTGATATGGTTTAAGCCCCCAAACTCCACACCAACATAGAACCGAGCACTGTGACATGCAACAGAGGTGCAACTGTGACTAAGAGGCTTGGAACTCATGGGAGGCTCAGTCCAGGGCAGCCTGACCTCACCACAGCCCTGGACAACAGCCACGTTGATTCAGCCCTTACAACTCCTCTGGGATAAGGCCTTATAGTACTGGTTATATAAATACGTAAGAGAAAATGGTTGCTCTTAATTTATGCAAGTTACATTTGAAAAACAAACCAACCAACATCCCTGTCCTCTATCCTTGGACAATCTAAAAAAAATGAGTAGAGTTACACAGTGATGAATGGTGGAAAAAGGGGTATTACATTTTCTTAAAAGAAAATTTAAATTGGCTACTGGAGTTTTTGACTTCACATTGACCACTGGCAGACTGTGTCTTTTCAGCTCACTTCCAGAGCACTTGAATGAAGAATGACATTTTTTTCCCCAGCGTCGACCTGGTCCCTAGAGTTATTTCCTCCAGCTACAATGACTATTCTAAGGAAAGGAGAAAATAGAGATGGATGGATGTTTGATGGAAAATTTTACACTTCTCGTTAGTCTTTTTTTTGTGGGGCTCAGTGTGTTTGCTCAATTCCAATTACCTGCGCCTTTCTTCTCTGGCTGGATTAGTAACTATTCAATTCAACCAAAGCACAGAACAGTGTCACTAAAATGATTGTTCTTCTCCCAGCAGGATACTTAGGTTTTGATTGAGTAATCAAACTCTGTAAGAAATTTTACCAAGATATTTATTATACCAAGTAATGGGAACAGGAGGTATGTTTTGTTATATGATATATTATAACTAACTAGAAGAATAGACCAAAAAAAAATAAAAAAAACCTTCTTCCTTAAACATGAAAATCACACTGCCCATCTCTCTTAGCACACGTGGTGATAAATTCATGGGCCCCACCTCCCGGCGGTTTTACCAGATGACTGTGAGAATGAGAAGCATCTAGAACAATAAGTATATTTAAATGAAGAACAAAGCATTTTTAAAGTTGTAATTTTTTGACCAAACCATGGCTGCCAGTTGTGGAGCTGTGGGTGGGGAAAGCATTCTGTTCTTGTTATAAAGCTTGGATTTGCCTCTGATGGAAATTCTGTAAGACCTGCAGTAATATTTTAAATCTCTCTTTCCCACCATCGAGCTTCTAAGCAGACCTACTTACAGATGTTACTGCTTCATCTGAGGTCCATTTCCATTTTCCTTGGTGGAACTGCTAATAAGCAGTGAAATGGCCCAAACAGGAGAAACGAGAGAGAAGAACCAGGAGAAAAACGAAGGCCCAGAATCATCTACAAGTTGAATTAACTAGTTCTTAAGAAATAGTGGGCCTAACAATGACTAGATGTGAGATTAGGCCAGATTTGCCCATTTTCTTTCAGACTCTCATTCCAGGTCCTGGCTTCATCCTGCCTCACAGGCCATCTCATTGAAATAGAAAAGCACATTAATTTGGTGGAGATTTTTTATTTCATGCCCTTAAAAGCACATATAGCATTGATTTGTTTTTGTTTTTTTTTTTTTTAACAGTATCTTTCGCCTTTCTGCTTGAGACTTGTCCTTAGGTGGAAGGCCTCTCTAAGGTCCTCAGCTTTTCATTCTCCTAGGATCTATACTCTGACTCTTGACATATTAGTTACAGGTCCAAGGTGGGGACAGGACAGCTATCTTTACAATCAAAACCCAAACCTAAACAGATGGCTCCTTTATACCAAGAAAATGCAAGGACGTGTAGTTTCCTGTGATAATGGGATTTGGCCCGAATGTTAAAGGATGTCAAAGTCAGCAGCAGGAACTCAGGTCTGGGAGCCAGATGCTATGGGCTTTCTGCTCAATTTCAACTCTAGGCCGTGGTCTTCCAGCCAAGCGTTTACCCTGGGATGTGCTAAAAAGACCAACGCCTGAGAAAACTGCAACAGACTGACCACATTCTCCAGGCGTGGCCCTTGAACTTGTAAATGCAGATTCCTGGCATTCTGAATCAGCCCGGGAATCTGCCTGTACAATTGGCTCATCAGGGAATTTTTCTGCTCACTGAAGTATGAGGACCACTTCTAGGCTTTTGCTACTTAAAATGTGGGCCTGAGATCAGCAACATCAGCAGTACCTGGGAGCTTACTGGAACTGGAGACTCTCAGGCCCCACCAGATCTGTGGGATCAGAACCTGCACTTTACAAAGATCCCCAGACAGTTCCTTAAAGGTCCAGAAATATTTGGCTAGGGGAGTTTGGCCTCATCACTGAGTTCTTACCAGCTGGGAGGAGAAGTGCGGCTGGGTGGAGCAAGGCAGAAAGGGGCTTCTTTTTGATCCTAATCTCCACGTTGGGCTCACTAAGGAGCTTCTCAACAATACTGATGTCAAGGCCTTACTATAGGCCAATTTATTCCAACCCCCTATACCACATATAATTCCAACATGCAGCCAGAGTTGAGAACCACTATTCTTTTGAAGCAAAACTCAGAATCAAAGCTGAAAACCCCAGATTTTAACCATCAAATCAAGCCCCACTCCCCCAAAAAAGCAATCAGGCATTTGCCTATTTAACAAGAGATTCCTAAAATATTTGCCCTTTCCTAGGAAGAGGCAGCATCAGGCTTTTGAATGGCTACTCATTGTCCATGCTTCATAAAAATATGCTGGGCCTCCACTGCCTGGGAGCCTTAAAGCAGCGTCCAGTTCCTTTTATTAACCAAGGCCTAGCTCTGGGCATCCTCGGGATGGGAAATGGCTCTTTCTGAGGCAGCCTTTCTCTTTGCTTTTTCTGCCCTTGGGATTTGTGATTCTGGACAAGGCATATGCCTTCTCACCATGTCACTTTCCTCATTTGCAGAGGGAAAACACAGTGTCCATTGATTCCTTTGATTGAGCTGACTGCTCCCCCTGGCTCCTGTCCAGTGACTATTTCTCTTTGCAGCAACCCTTAGCTGGGGGCAAGCCAGGAGGGTGACGGCTGCCCATTTGGAGCACAAGCCCCAAATGCCAACATGTTCAGCTGATTTACTTCAACGCAAGCAGGTCCATCAGAAAGCCTTGGAGCAATTTGAAAACAGAAATACTACTGGGTTCCTTTGAAACTGTGAGTTCTGTTTTAGTCTAGGCTGTTGTAGATTTAGGCTTTAGAATACAAACCCTTCTTTCTACTGGAAATCCTCCTAATTGGTCTAATGAACTCTCTGAAACTCCCAGGGACTGATCACTTTTGTGTTTCTAATTATTGTTACATCTGCATTACCTTTTGACATCTTCATATCACACGCCGTTGCGAGTCATCCTTGCCACCTACTATCACCACACCAATAATATTGAATGCTTGCCATGTGCCAATGCATTTCACATTCAGAGTATCACTTTGTCCTTACCACCGTTTTAGGGGATAGGTGCCATTATTATACCCATTTCACAGACACAAAACAGAGGTTTAAATAAGTTAAGTAACTTAGCCCAGATTCCACACAGCAAAAGTAGCAGTGACTGGCTTCATCCAGATCTATGTATCTCCCAGGTGTGTAGCTACAAAATGAGTTCCTGTGTTTTAGAAGTTTCTTCACCTTTCTCCTCAAGTCTTGGTGCTTCTCAGAGGCAGAGACTCCCATGCCAAACATCACCTCTGACTTTGCTTGTTTAGGAATTGGCTATAGTGTAGAGTCGAATGGATTCAGAACCAACCACAAGGATAGGGGAGTGGGGCCAGGAGTAAATTTAGACTTCCATTTCACACCAGATATCAAAATAAATTCCGTATGAATTAAAAATGTAAACGAAATAATGGAAATACTAGAAGAACAGATAGGTGAACATTTAGAAATTTCTGAGGTAGAAAAGGATTTTATACAATGACTTTGAAGACAGAAGCAGAAATTAAAATATTCATAATCTTGACTGTACAAAGTTTCAAAATGTAAATTTAAATGTAAGAAGCAATCGGCAAAAGGGAAAAAATTACAAAACATATGACAAAGAATTAACAGCTTGAATGTATAAAATTCTTTCTTGCAAACCGGTAAAAAGTAAGAAAAAAGATAGATACTCTAAGAATAGACAAAGAGAAAAGAAAGAAAAAGGGACTAATATTTACCATGGATGAGGATGGAATTCTGGCAACATAACTTTTGCCTTCTCTGCAGGTGGGAGCATGAATTGACACAACCTTTCTAAAGGTCGATTTGACAAAATGGAGTGAAACTTTTTAAAAATGCAGAACAGTTGGCTCAGTCATTTTGAGGAATGGATCTTAAGGAAATAATTAAGAAGGTGCATAGTGAGCCAGCAGGAGGATGACCCTGGAATGGTGTGGACAGAGGTTAAAAAAAAAATAGCAACACCCCAAAAGCCCAGTGAGGGAATAATTGAAAACCTCACACTACATCCTGCAGGCAGAGAGTACTGCATAAGGGCTAAGGAGAGAGTACATTTACTACACTACATCCATTGGAAGGATGCTCGCCTGTAAAGATACCCACAATATACTGTTTATAAAAAGAAAAGAAAAAGTTATCCCATAGAATAATTGTGTTTTTACCCAGGAGATCCAAGAAAGTTTTGTCTCTAGATAAGTTGAGCATGTTTGTTTGGTTTTTCTTTTCCTTTTTTTTTTTTTTTTTTTTGGAGGTTTGCATTTTCTCATTAATTCTATCATAAGCATGTACTGCTTTTATAATGAAAAAGAAAAATACTACCGAAGTTGTAAAAAAGGAGACCCCTGAGACGGAGGGAGGGTGGGTCTGAATCTAGTCAGAGCAGGGTCCCACTCCCTCCTGAAAGGCAGCTGCCATCCACCAGCCTTCTTGCCTGCTGGCCTCCCCTCCCTAAAGCCAACCCAACCATCAGCCCCCAAAGTCCCTGTCCAGGAACCCTGTACAGAGGTGAACCCAAGAAAACCGAGGCGTGGAAAGAGGCGTCCTGTGCGCGTGTCTGTGCCATCGGGCAGGCAAAGCCCCTAAGTCCAGTCTTGGCCCCTTTTTAGGCCGCATATGGGTAGCTATTTTCCAGAGATAGGTTGCCCTTCTTTTGATCCGCCTAAAAACACCGTTTTGGCACCACCCTCCCCCCACCACCACCCTCTAGTTAAGATTCATTAGCGACCTAAGGTGGCCACTTCCCAGCAAATGGGGAGGGACCCACCAGCCCATTGGCTGTGGCCTCTCAGTCTCCCCCACCGTCCTTGGCCGACCCAGACGACTCCCCGATTTGTTCCTAGGAGGCTGGAAAGCAGATGTGTCACCCAACAGGCAGGGCGGCAGCGCGGTGGCCGGAGCACTGCCGGGTGCGGATTGCTGGGAGCCCGGGTTGCATCCAGTGACCAACCCATACTCGAGAGGGGACTGGGGTTCTTGCGGCGGAATCAGGGAGGTGCACCCGGCCAGGGCCGCTGGCTCGCGGGGATCCGGCGGAGGCCTGTTTCCCCCTCACCCCCAGGAGCACCGCTTCTCATCTGGGGTACCTCGGCCTCCCTTAAGCCACCGGGACGGTGGTCCTAGGGTCTCCAGGGCCCTGCCTCCGGAACGCCAGTTCCCGCCCGGCCCAGGGTCCCCGGCTTCCCATTCAGTACAGACGCGCTCCGCGGAGGTCCCGGGGCTGCCCCGGCTCTGCCTCCTCCGTCCCTACCCGCCTGGGCGCCTCCTCCGGGCGGTGGCACGCTGACTTCCCTGCACTCCTGCCCTCTCCTCTTGGCCAACCCAGGGATCTCCGGTCCCGGACAAAGTGCAGCGACCACCGGCCCTCAGATCCGCCACTGCCTCAGGGCGGGGCTCCTGCCGGATTGATCCTCAAAACCCCAGACTTTCTGGGGTCCGGGTCGAGGCGGAGCCTGAGGGCGCACTGACCCCCACCCACCCACCTACCCACCGCAGGACCGGGCGGCTGCGGGGACCCGGGACCGCGGGTGACTCCGCACGAGGCGCTGCTGGGTGGGGTGCGCCAGGAGAAACTGACCGAGGCCTGGGAAAGGAGGCGGAGGCCATCCCGGAGCTGCAGAGCTCACGAAAGGCCAGAACTAATCCAGTACAGTAGGAAATTTAGAGAAGAAATTTGAGACAGTAATAACAGCTACATCTCAGACTACGGGAGTGGAAAAAAAGTTGTGAATCAGGCTTTCGCGCAGGGACTCTGGTTTTGCAATAAGCGCTTAATTAAAAATAAAATATATTGATGTGGTAGGCAAATCGCGTTCCTGGGAAGGTAAAAATACCGTGGACTCCCCCACACCCCAGATGCTCCACCTGCCTGCTGTAATTACAGGGCTTCTGAGAGGAGGGAAAAAAACACGACAGAGAAATCTGCTTGCATATTTTTCTTCTATTGTGCTGGGCTCATTTGAATTATAATGTGTTGCAGGCCGGAGTAGGAAATTTTGTGCCTTGAATAATGAATCCCCCTGGAGCCCACGGTACCTGTACTTCTCTTTAGTGTCCACTGAGAATAACATGTTCGACATTCAAGTGACAACACTGGAAAGGATTTCAAAGCCCCGGAGCCCCCGAACGCTGTGCACCCCGACGGCTCCTCCGCCTGCCCTCTCTTTGGCTTCCAAATGCATCACGCTCTTTCTTTGCTTAAAATGTGTTCATCGTTCACACGGGTCCTGGATGTACCACAGCCACACAGTACAGATAGGAAGGCTTTTCCTTCTGAAGCTGAGCTAGTGCTGCTCGGCACTGAGCTTCAAAGCTGCTGAGGCTCCAGGGAAGACACTGTCCAGATTTTTTAAAACGGAAAATTTAGGCACCGAGAGACTCAGTCTCTTGTCCCAAACCCAAACAGGCTTTTCTGGTCAATATCCTTCAATTGGCTCAGGCTGGCTTTTGGTAAGAAAAGATAATAAACATTTAGTAATTTAATGAGACAAATACCATGTAAGTCAGGGCAGTACCAAACCTTTGAGATACATCATGGTTCTGAACAGCTCTTTGATAGAGACTTTAAATTAAGGGGCAAATGTAGGAAAAACATCGGAAAATCTCAGTGAGATGAGAAAAGGAAAGCTTTACAAGATGTTGGAAGCAAGCGATCTCTCGTGTCTAAACAGCCAAACAAGTTTTTGTTTGTTTTGTTTTTTAGTGGAGCATTCTTTCTGGTTTAAAATAGATTCTGAAATCTTTTTAAAAACAAGTCATTTGCGGCCAAATGTATGAAAGTACAAACATATAATGCCATAGAACCATTAAAAGAAAGAAAGTTCTTTACTGATAGGGAAGGATTTCCAAGATACATTACTAAATGAAAAAGCAAATATGTTAGTATTTGTGCAGGGTGAAAAAATAAAGACGCGTTTACACATCTGTTTGTATAGCCACAGACTACCTCTGGGTGCATATTGCCTTTCGGGGAGGAGGCGGCTGGGTGTAAGATAGGAGATTTCCCCCCATTTATCTAAATCCTTTGTCATTTTGTCTTTGAACAATATAAATGATTGTTTGTTCAAAAAATAAATGTACTAAATATTAAAGTCTTCACGCTGTATAGAATACAGCCAAGTGAAGAGTTGGTGATGGAGGCAGGGATGGCCGGGTACTTGTTAATCCTGGTTTTGACAGGTAAGTGTAATCTCGGCTTCCTCATCTTTTCATCCTGTCTGTTAACCACTTGCCAAAGGAAGCCTGTATGGGATTTTCTCTTCTGCCTGCCCTCTGTTCTAACATAGGCACAAATAGCCAGGAAAATGCCCCGAAAATGAGATATGGGAAGGAATAAAAAGAAGCAGCAATGACTAGGTTTAATCAGCAAGGGAACAAAGGACAGCTGACAACACTCAGCTAGGACATTTCCTTTGTGTCCTGAGAACTATTTCAAGACTTTTTGTAACTCTCTACTTATTCACATTCTAAGAGCTCTGAGCTGAAAAGAAGAGAACCCCAAAGCCTGGGAAAGGCAAGAACTCTGCCAGACCTTTGGATCTGGCTGAACCATCTTGAAACAGCCCTTTAGTGTGTGCTGCACCACGTCCAGGAGTCATGAGGAGCAGGGAAACTCCGAGTGTCACCGAACTGGTCTGAGATATTCTCCCCAGGAGCTCCCAATCCTGCCTTTCAGATGCTCAGTCCTGTAGTCCAGATAATACTCAGGATATCCAGAGAGAATGAGCCGGAAGAGCCCCGATGAGCCCCAACAGGGGACCATTCTCCCCAAAGATACATGTAAACCTCCACTGGGATGGGCTCCTCACTCCTCTCAAAACAAAACAAAACACAAACACAAAAGTCCATCTCCCCTTTCACCTGCTCTGCGTCCTTCTAACAGCCCAGAGCTTTCTCCACTCAGAGTAGTGTTACTCCCCCTCAGCGCTGTTGGCATTCTGCACCAGGTAACTCTTTGTCACTGGGGCAGGGGGACTATATTATGCATTGTAGAATGTTCACCTGCAATCCTCGCCTGGCCTCTGACTACTAAGTGTCAATAGCAACCATCCTTGAGTTGTGACAGCCTAAAACATCTCCTGACATTGCCAAATGTTCCCTGGGGAGGGGACCAAATTGTTCACAGTTACAAACCATTTAATTAGAGGCTAACATGTAATACTTCCGAGAGATACAACAACTTTTTGTTTAATAACATGCTAAAATATAAATAATATTTATTTAAGAATTATAATCAGGCACATAAAATAAGTCAAAACTCCGAAGAAGGAGGAGGTAGCACCAAACACACATAGGCCGGCCATTTGGGTTGTATGTACTTGCTGGGAGTTAGAGATGAGGTGGGATATGGGGTGACATTCAGATGTGCTGGATACATTCCTTTAGCCCCTCTGCCCCTCCCAGACCACCCTCCACCCTTGTCCACCTGCTCTGTGCCTGAGGAATTGGACCCTCCGCAGGCTGCATCAACAGTCCATGTCATCAAGCACAGACTTTGGTGGGGTGGGGCCAGTGGGCAGAACCAGGACCAGGTGTGGGAAGAGAATGAGGTAGGTTACCCTGGATGCCCCCTGGCCAAATCATGACTGGCCTTCCGCTCCCTTCTTCCACAGACTGCAGCTTCTATGGGTCAGTGGGGACCCACGGGGAACTGCTTCCCCACTTGGCCCTCCAGCCCTAGAAGTAGTCATGGCTCTCTACTGTTGCTAGCTGCAGGATATCGCACTGTCCCTCGCTATTTCCCTACTTCATGCCCTCACTTTTTTTTGAGACAAAGTCTCACTTGTCACCCTGGATAGAATGCAGCAGTGTCATAGCTCACGACAACCTGTCTTGGGCTCAAGTGATCCTCTTGCCTCATCCTCTCAAGTAGTCAGGACTACAAGTGCCCGCCAAAATGCCCAGCTATTTTTTTTTTTTTTCGGAGGCAGGGTCTTGCTCTTGCTCAGGCTAGAATCGAACTTCTGGGCTCAAGCGATCCACCAGCTTCCCCCTCCCAGAGTGCTAGGATTACAGCCATGAGCCACTGTGCTGCCCACACTTTTATAAGTCCTCCCTTGACCAAAATCTCCAATTATTCATTTTGAGCCATCTGTTTCCTGCTCAACCCTGCCCACCACAGGTGATGTGGAAAATCATTCCAAGAGCAGGCTGCCAGTCTGGGACAGGATTTAGGTGTCCTTGGATCGTTGACCAAACATCAAATAGCCTGAAACATCCTGAACCAAAGCAGACTGTGATATCGCTTCCTTCTGTGTATATCCCCCAGTTACCAAACGCAGGCCTAAGATCTCTCTCTCTTGCTATTCGCAACATGAGAAAGCAATTTCCCCTCTACCAAGGGTAGATGTTGTCCAGGCCACATTTGGCCTTCTCAAAACAGTCATGATAGGGACTTAAACAGCATCCATGCGAGAGAAAAGATAGCAAGACCTTCCCCCTCAGAGACCAAGCTCTATCTCCTTTGTCACTTAAACCACAAAAAACAATGACATGTTTACCCCTTTGAGCACACACTACCTGGAAAACAAGGGCAAATAAGTGTCTTCCAATTGGGCACAAAATTTCTTCCTTAGATGTGGAGTGTCTGTGTTAATATGTTAATTTTAATATATCCATAAGGAGAAGTGAGGGCTCTTTTCACTGCCCTCCAGGGCGATCTGGGCTAGCCAAGGGGAGATCCACTGCCCTAGGCCTCAGCTGCCAGGAGGTGGGAAGGAACAGAGCTCCTGTATGGTGCTGGCTCGCAAGCACCCAATGATGAGGAGGGCAGGTGTGGCAAGGATGGGCACAGGGAGCCAGCTTGGCATCCGGCAGCAGTGCCTCTGGGCCAGGCCAGGACAACAGCCTCAATTGTCCCTCCCAACAGTAGCCTTGCTGATCTCAGAGAAAAGAAAGCCATGGGGCCATTTGGACCAAGCCGCTGCAGGAAGAATGCTGCCCTTTCTCTGCAGCTCTGGATCCCAGAGTCATGGAATCAACAGCTCAGAAGCTGGCAGCCCCCTCTCAGGCCTGGGCAGCCTCCCCCATGATCACATGGCCCAAGACACTCTGTTCTTTGTGACAGCTGCTTGGCCGGGTGGGCTGAGGACTTCTCAGACAAAGATGCTTCAGGTGCCCAGAGACCTCTGGAAATTGAACAACAATTTCCTTTGGCCTGTGCCCCCAGCACACCCAACTCACCTGGCCCCTAGGCCTCCCCATGACCTGATGCTTGACTGTTATTCACAGTGGAAACAGAGACAGCATCAGATTCAGGGAGCACAAGGGCAGCACAAACACCTCCAGGGCTTTTGCTTCATGCGGCTAACGTCAGAGATGTTTTATGAAAACAAGATTGGAGGTCACATTGCTTCTTGGATAAAAGGAACTTTGCTTCAAAGAAATTTACTTGGTAAACAAAGCTAGGAAAATTGCCAGGTTATTCCTGGGCACAGCTCACCAACGTTGAGGTGCCCACGGTTTCTAGAATTCCAGATACATCACTTTCACTAGATCAGGGATCCAGAGGCCTGGTCATTAAACCTCTGGGGCCTCAGTATCCCCCTCTGTAAGAACACTAATCCAGGACTAGATGAACCCCACAGCTATTTCCAGTTCTATACTCCATTCACACTGAGGAACATCCTGTCTCTTGGCATCTATCAAGGAGAAGTTAGCCAAGAAGAAAAAGGGGAAGCAGCATTACCCTGCAGCCAGACTGCCCAGGTTGGAAGCCCAGATCCATAACTTACCACCTGTATGACATTGGGTAGGTTATTTCATCTCTCTGTGCCTTGGTTTCCTCATCTGGAAAGTGGGGATAATCTGAAGACCTGTTTCATAGAGTTGGCATGAGGATTAAATAAAATAACACAGGTAAAGCCTTTAGAACAATCCCAGCACAGAGCAGGCACACTTAGCATTTGCAACTTTCCTTACTCTTTTCACTTTTATAGGATGCCATCTGAGTCTTTTCCTGTCACTAGTTCAGCCTTGCTAAAAGCAGTTTGGCAAACAGGTTCTCACAGGGCAGACAGGGAATGGTGTTTTTCTAAGGGAATTGAAAATAATGCCAACTGTATTCCCTCCTCTGCTAGCATTCTCCTGTGCTGGGAAGGAGAGCTGGCAAGGGGTCTGTGGTTCAAAATTAGGCAGGACTGCTTCTCCCAGCTTGGAGAGTGAAATGGAGCACGGAGAAGGGCCTGTGCAGAGTCGCCATGCCAGCCCTGGAGCCTGAGGCCGACTCTCCACCCACACGGTGAGCCCCCCAGCTCTCTCCCCTCAAGTCCCAAGTCTGTGCCCAAGATACTCACTGCCAGGGAGACACAGAAATTCCATTTTAGGAGACCCAGAAGCCACAGCCATAGCAGCCAAAGTGCTGGGCAGTAGCTGAAACTAGGTGGAAGCTGAGTATCACTGTCCCTAAACCAGAAAAACAACCACAGAGGCCAGGGCGAGTTTGGAGTCTGCCGCGGTGAACTCCCTGGCAGCAGAGTGAGAGTGGACTGTGACCTTGGAATTCTAGCCAGTGGCTAGAAGCCCCATTCACAAATAGGAGTTAGACTAGGTGCTGGCTGCAGCAGCTCCTCCTCTCCCGGCCCCTCCACTGTCCCTACTCCCACTCCCCTTTTGTAGAAGGTGCTCATGAGTTCCTTTGTCTTCTGGCTGCTGGTTGGGTTTGGCCAATAGGAGGCAGGACCAGGAAAATGGAGAGCAAAAGGAAAGGGAAGTCAGGTTACTCGCCTCCCCCAGAAACCTCTCCTTCAGTTCCCTGGGGCCTCAGGGTGAAGGAAGCCTCCTCCGGTGACTAGCCCTCAGGTTTGCCCTCAACCATGCCCACAGCTCTGTCAGGAGCCCTGGCTCTCCTCCACCATCCCACCTGCACCTGCTTCCTGTGGGGACTCTGGAGGTAGGCCAAGTGCTTGCTTGGCTCAAGGGCTGAGTTTAGGGCTGATCACTCCATCAGCTTTGCCTGCTCTTTTTCCTTTTCGTATTAGTGCCACAAAACAGTACTTGTAACATATATGGAAGATATGAAGCTAGGACCATGGTATAAAATACAGAAAAGTATGTACTCTTCGAAACATTCTGTGTTTACGACCACCTCCCGTGGGTAGAGAGACACATCCATGGGCATGCACACCTGTACACACATGGACACAATTCACCATAGCAGAAGGCTGGGAGAAGCACAATTACCTTCCTTTTCTATATGTAAGGCCAGGGTTCACATCTCAGCCTACCCGAGACACTGTGTCCTGGGAGTGCCGTAGAACTTGATAGCCACACAAAGTCAGACCCTTGATGGGTAGAACACTGGGGAGAGGGGATGCTGGAGCAATTCTCATTATCTTTCTGCTTCCTAATGGGGAACTAGGACAGAATGTCACATTCCTGGGCTTTGGGGCAGCTATCCTTCCTTCCTGCTGTGATAATCATTACTATATGCAGCCCAGCAATTTGGCGCCTCAGCAACCAGACTCCTGGTAGGTGCCTGGGCTTGACCATTATAGGGGGATATTATGATCATGATTACAGGATGACTGAGCCATCCAGCAAAGTGACCGGTAATTTGCAATCTAATGGCCATTCAGTGGTGGGTAATATTATGGACCTTACCCTGCAATTGTAAAACAACCAGCCCCTCTCTAATGTAGCAGTTTTCCCATCAAAAGCCAAGCCTTTCCTTTTGATTTCTGCTAATCAGTAGCTGTGCCAGCTTTGGCTTTAGATTTGGAAAAGCTAAACAAGGGAGCATGAAATGATACACTCCTCTTTAGAGCCCCTGAATGGGAAGTTTCGGCAGCTCTGTCAAGTGGAGGGAAAAAACAAGTGAGAGAAGCATCTGGAAGGCAATTTCATTTCTTAAAAGAGCAACCACAGAAGCTTTGCGGAATGAAGCAAGTGTTGCCTGGGAATCTGGGAGACCCACAAAACCAGGCACAGCACAACCAGGTGTGTGCACGGGTCCAGTGAAGTGCATACAGTAGCCCGTGGCCAGTGGTGTACATGCGGGCACAGGCATGCACATCCATGCACACATACCCACAGGATATAACTACCTCCTAGCACAGGGCTGCCTGCTGGCAGGCTCCCAAGTTAGGCATTGAGAGTCTCTCCTGTATTCTGTCCACAGTTCTGCTCATGGGCACAACTTAGTTCCATCTGCCCTGAGGTCAGTGGGCATTGTCAGGAAAGAAGATAGTCTGATTAGAAACTCAGGTCACATTTGGGTCACAGTCCACTGGAATACCTCAGTTTTACACCATTCCTCAGAAACTGGCAGCTACCTATGAGTTCATTACCATCACTAATGACCAGCTTGACCTTGAGTGTTGAGTTTAGCCAAGCTGCCATGGTGATAAGCAGGGAAAAGAATCTGTGATCAATTCGCTGCACAGTTAACGACTCAACACAGTTAATGACTTAGTTTTTTGAACCTAAGGGAACCTCAGTTTCTTCAGCTATTAAAAGGGCTGATAGTACCCTATCTGTGAACCAAATGATCTCTCAACTATGCAGGTGTTTTAGAAAATGTAACAAGACAGCAGAGACTGGAAGCATTGAGTCTGGCCAGCTGGGGAAGTTAACTGCACATTCTGTCCAACTCCAGCCTCAGCCCTGACCCCCTTCCACTTACCCTAGCTTCATGGAGAATGTCCTGATCAGTGGTTTGGCAGATGTCACCTGCATTTCACGATGGCAGATGCCTATAGGACTGGCCCTCCAGCTGTGCACTGCCCCTACTGTACAGTACCCTCACCACCAGGGGAACCTCAGGATACAGGGAGGAAGAAAAGGAGAAGAGAAAAAAGTAAAAGAACTCAGCCCTCTCAGCCTTTGACCACAGTACCAGAGATGGAGAGTAGGGCTTCACAGCACACGTGATAGGATCTTGTCTTTACAATTCCTGGCTTCTTCCCTGGGAAGAAAGGATAACTTAACATGTCTCTCACCATTTCAAGCCATGGTAGGATTACCATCAAAACACAATTTCAGGAGCATGGCATCTATACCCTCCCCTCTAAACCCTGCACCAGGTCGCTCCCACAGCAACCTTGGAAGGAGCAGGTAGTTAACCAGTGATAATGGCTTCCACTGATAACTGGTAATGGGACTTAGAAATGAAGATCAGGAGAGAAGGGGAAGAAGACAAGAATCATGTTCTATGATCCTTCCTCCAACCTAAGGCTCAGCTCCAAACTGGTCCTGCCCCTTCTTTCCTGATCTGCTAGACTGCAGTGTTTCCCAGAGGTGGGAGGCCATTGAATCTTTACCCCAGTGGGATGAGAAGGTAGACGGATCAAGCCACAAGAAACAATGGGCAAGATGTGATTCTTGTCATTCCTGATCTCATCAGAGTCTAGATTTGGGGTACCTGTCTGCAGTAAACTCACAGGGGGCTTGCAATGGAGTTGGAAGGTTAAAAGGAAGATTATCAGCAAATACTTAAAGAGAAGGAGACTGACCAAGAAAAAATCAGATAGATCACACAATTAATCAAGAAAACAGATAACCCTAGAAATCTGTGAACATTGGATTGGATTCCCTCTTCCAAATTGATTTCACCATAGATGATTAATCTAAGCCAATCAAGCAATCCCAATGGACATGTGACTGAAACGGCACCCATGACACATGGGAGGAAACTTCCTTCCTCTTAAGAAAAAGCCACAGAAAGAGACAGTCTCTTTTCTCCTTTTGGGTATCATCACATTCACGTGTGATGCCTGGAATAGCTGTAACCACCTTGCTACCAGCCAGATGAGGAAGTTCAAAGATGACAGAGGGGAGAAGCACCCAGAATATGAGTCCTTGGTGATTCCATTACTCTAAGAAACAACCAAGTCTGGCTTCTATCCTACCTGGATCTTCAAGCTATGTGAGATAATATACATCCTTTATTTGAAAATATGAGGTTTTCTAGTAAGTGCAGCTTAGAGCACCTTAATAGAGATAAGAATCCAAGCCGGGGAACCTACAACATTAAGGCTAGAGTGGAGCCCCAGCCACACAGTGCCGGTCTACTGAGGGCTGCTTCTAACCCACCTCCAAAAACCCAGGACCAGCCCCAGAGCAGCCTGGAGCCAGCGAGTGTACAGGTGTGGAGTTCCCAGCTTCAGCTGCCAGAGAGTCAGAGGGCAGAGAGTCAGTCAGCCTGTCACAAAAGCCCATTCAGGGGCTTCTGGAGCACAAAGGTCTATGCCAGTTGGGCACTTCCGTTTCCCCCTAGAGGCCTCCCTTCAGCCTCATTGTCAGGCAGGCCCCATAGCAGCCAAGTGTAGGGACTGAGTCCAAATCGGGGACAGCACTCTATGGAGCCCCTCTCAGGACACGCTATACCCTGAACAGCTGGGGCTGTGGGGCCCTTCTTCCAGGCCAATGGAAATGCACACCTAAAAGCATCATCTCTCAGACCCTCTGTGTGGTTCCCCGGGGTGGCAAAAAGGTCCAGGTCGCACACGTCTGCAGCAGAAGTCAGTATTTCCGACTTGGGTTAAATCCACTGAGTTTTACACTCTTTGTGACTAGCACTCTTCCAGTGACAAGGACAGTGCAAGGAGGGTGAGTGTTGACTCATTTAGCTGTCAGAGTTTCACGGGATTTCTCACAAAGCACAACTCTCAGTTTTACAGGTAGGTAAACAGACGTCTAAAAAAGGAAAGAGGTGCTCATGGTGGCACATAATCAAAGACTGATTGTCATTTCTTTCTTCAGCTGGTACAAAGTCAAGGCGGGGTATCCAGAACAAGGTGGTTGATGCTTCCTAATTAATCATGCCTCTTCACAGAGTCCATGGGGAGAAAGCTGCTCTTTCACCTGCCCATCTCTCTAAACCCTACATCACCAGCAGCAGTGTGGGTGCCTCACGCTGCTCAGTGGCCAAGAATTTGCTGTGAATGCTGCTAATATACATCCTAACCCAAGAAAGAGCAAAGGGTTTGTTGCCATGGGTGCAAAGGCCAGGCTGCGTGCAGGGTGTGCCAGCTGGTGCCCTGGGCACAGGACCAGTGAGGGCTTCCTGGTCTTCAGCAGCCACACCTCCCCCAGGATGGGCTCTGGGAGCAGCCAGAGTCTCAGAATTGACCCTATTCTGTCATCTGGCTGCCCAGGGAGGGGATGCCAGGGCCATGGACATGCTTACATCATGCTGGGCTGGGCTGGCTGCACAGAAACCAAGGAAGCTACAACCGACCTCGCTCCGAGAGGGGGGACACAGACCTAGCACAGTGGGTTGTGAATCAGGACTGGACAGCGCGGAGGGGGAACGCCCCAATCAGTAGCTTCCCAGACCTGTCTCCTGGGACTCTTTCTTCTTATAGTGAGACATTTCTTGGTCAAAAGGACATCAGTATGTACTAGATGTGGCACTGAACAGGCCTGCTGAGGCTCTGCTAGCAACTGGAGAGGATTTGTCTCTGGCATGAGCACGCGGCCTTCGCTGAGTGGAAGGGCAGAGTGGGACCACAGCCCCCAGTGGGATCTCCCACCCCCTGCTCCACAGATCAGGAGAAGTTGGGGCATTTGAAGCTCTTTATCCAGTGTGGTGTCGTAGGACAGGATGGGAGAGGAGCTCCCATTCTCACCTTCTCCCCTGACCTCCTGGAGGAACTGACACAGAGCACTATCCCAAATCCTGAGATTTTAGAACTAGAAAAGATCTTAGAGTCAGTGGTTCCCATGCAGGACTAGTGATCAGGATCAACTGGCTGCTTGAGTCAGGGAGGTGTAAAGTCCAGGATTCCTAGCCAATCTCCAGAGATTCTGACTTAAAAAGTCCAGGAAGGTGCATGTTTAAGCAGCTCTTCAGGCGACCAGCCAATCCCCCTTCCACAGCAAACCTGAGATTCAGATGCCCAAGTTGCTCAGCTTGGGAGGGCACAGCACAGCAGAGCTGAAAGCCCATAGACTTCTGACAGGAACTCTGCTGCTCACCAGCTGGGAGACATTGGCAAGTCCCATCTGACCCAGCAGTTTCACTACTAAGAATTCCCATGAGGCTACAGGTATTGGGTGGCATGGTTTGTACTAGTAATAGGCGGAAACCAGCCTAGTTTTCCATCAAGAAGAGAGTCAGTTAGTGAATTACAGGACATCCATGCTAAGGGCACTGTGCAGATTCTAAAGGGAAAAAGCAAAACAGCAGCTCTGTGTGTGCTGCTGGGAGACATGAAGAAAGTATGGAGTGGGTGGAGGCTGCCTTCTATACTTCTGTCCCCCTCAGGCCTCTTCAGTGGCCTCTTCCCTCTTCCTCGTCCCTCATGTCCAATAGAAGGCTCTCAGTCTGGGTGACTCCTTCTCCCAGTGTCTCTAAATGCATGCCTCCCCCCCACACTGTGACAGCTGTATGCGACCCCTGCCACAGCTGCCCAACTGCTGGCTGCCTCCAGTCCGGCTCCTCCCAGCAGAGCCCAGAGTACAGGCTTTCATGCATCTGTGCATGCAGACCCAGTGCGTCCACTCCCTTCCACCATTGAATCAGGCAAGACATGGCCGCTCACACCTATGATCCTAGCACTCTGGGAAGCCAAGGCAGGTGGATTGCTTGAATTCAGGAGTTTGAGGCCAGCCTGAGCAAGAATAAGATTTCATCTCTACTAAAAATAGAAAAGTTAGCTGGGCATGGTGATGCACACCTGTGGGTCCAGCTACTTGGGAGGCTGCAGTAAGAGGATTGCTTAAGCCCAAGAGTTTGAGGTTGCTATGAGCCATGATGATGCCACAGTACTCTACCCAGGGTCTCAAAAAAAAAAAAAAAAAGCCCTTCAATCATTCACTTCACTGGTGTCTTGGGAAGATATGCTAGCTACAGAAGAAGATTTGGCCTCAAAAGCCATTCCAAACCTGCCTTACCTCTCCACCCTCATCCCCCACAGCGTCCCATTCTCCCACTATAAGATATGCAATTCTTACACCACATTTCCTCTCTTACCTCCCAATCTGCTGTTCCCCACACACACACACCTATACCTGGCCACAACCACACACCATCTAGTGAAGGTGTCGCCTCCTTCACAACTTTTCCTCACCTCCACTGCCCAAGTCCAAGTGTTCCCCTGACATCCCCTTGCCTCCCCCATCAGCAGGTTTCTTGCCACAGTGCAGTTGCATGATCCCTGTTGGTAACCTAATACTACTCTGGGAGAGGAGGCCCTTGACCTGTTTCACCCCTAGATCTCCAGGGCCAAGCACCTTCATGAAGCAGATGCTGAATAAATATTTGTATGGTGAACAAATAATTGCACTCGCCACAATGTATTAAAAATTATCTGCATTCATCTATGGTAAACTCTGTGTCAAATGCCGAAGACAGAAAGATGAATTGGGCAGTGCCTGGGACATAGGGAAAACTAAAAGAAAAAAACACCAATTAAGATGACAGGAAGGCTCTCTTCCTCCTATTGTCCATTGGACCAGCCCACGTTTTAACCATTGCTGATGAGACACAGACCATCACACAGCAGTGACTCAAAGCTAATGATACAGGTTCAAGAGAACTACTGTAGATGTCAAAGAACTTCATTAATAATCTAATCAAAAAAATATAAACCACTCTGAAAGCTAATTCATTTTTTTTTCCCAAAACATAAGGAATATACCCAAAGAAAAATGTTGTTTGGAGAAAAATACTTGGTGATTTGTGTCATGTATTAGTGCTGAGGTCCAGCATTCTTCTAAACATAGGTAGAATCCATGCAAGGATATAAAGGTTGCTTCTTTTTCTTTAGTGCATTTATCACAATTTGCAAAAATGTATTTATCTACGTGCTTGTTAAATATCCAGCTTTGTCACTAGCAAGGATAAGGGCAAGAGTAATGTCTATTTTATATCCCCAGTACAATGTTCTGACACTTAGTAGGTGTTCAATGAATACTGTTGTCTCAAGGAATGAATGAACACACGGAGAATAGCATGGGAGCTCATTCATCACCGGAGAAATGCTGGGCATTAGATAGGGGAAAGCCATCCTGAAACCACCCTGAAAGACAAGGAAAATGAGCAGAGGCATAAGTCAAGGTCATTAAGAAAATCAGATTTGAAAAGAGTGAGAAAGACAACCAAAAATATGGAACCAAGAGGAGACGTGCTGTAATAGACCATTGACTGATGAATTCAGAGCATGTCACACACTGAGCTGTGCATAAAATCCTGCTTGCCTAAACCATGTTAGTGAGTTTATGCATTGTTTGTGTTTTGCTCAGATGACAACACCACGGCTGCCCCGTCAGCCTCCATGCTCAACTGTCCCAATCAACTGCCGACTGTAATTAGGGAGTGCTGGGAAGAGGACGTGGAGAGAAATCAGCTTGCATATTTTTTCTCCCATTGTGGTTGGCTCATTTGAATGATAATGTATTGCAGCCCGGGTGTAACACTGACTATACTGAATAATGAGGCAGCTCTGGACTCCCAGCACCTGAGTGGCCGGCAGGTTAGTGGCTGGGGACCAAACAGGGGCAACCTCTTTGGGCAATAAAAAGATGATCTCAACGTGGCAGGAGACAGATGCTGGGAAATGCCCCACTGTAGGCGCCATCAGGAGCTTCCGCCACTGGAAGCTTCATTTATTTTATTCACAGTCATTTTTCCAGCTGAGAGACCTTGAAGGCATCTGGCCGGTGGCGTCCTGAGCTGATAAAATGCTGGAGTAGGAGTCCAAAAGAGGCACAGAACCCCCACCCCAGGGAAGGCGGAACACCCACTGAGCCTGCTATATGTGTCCCAGGAAGCAGAGATAAATTCGGTGCAACTCAGGGGACAGAAGCAGATGACAGCTGAGGGCCTTGCCAGCCTGGAGATTTTCAAATATCACTGTATTTTTGTTAACAGGGATATCCCTTGAGAGACTCCCACGTGTGTAGACAGCTGGCTCCAGACCCCTGTAGCCAGGTATCAGAAACCGTGTGGTAAGTGAGGAGGAGGGCAGTCTCTAGATTCAGACTGCCTGAGTTTGAAGCCTGGTCTGCCATTTACCAGCTGCAGGGCAGCTGTCTTCCTCAGTTTCCCCACTTGTAAAATAGAAAGACGATAATAACCGTATTCATCTCTTACACAAGGTGGCTGTAGTGTTTAATTGTATCCATCAATGTAAAGCACCTAAAACTGTGCCTGATACATATCCAGTGCCCCGTCACTATTAGGTCTTATCAGTATTGCCCTGAACAAATGCCAGGAGACACCTGACCTCCAGGTGGCAAAGTATGACTTAATGAGACTAAGGAATTAGACTGATCAGGGCCCTGCTCAGCAGTGTTCTAGCTAAGTGACATTGGGCAAGTTACTCAAATTCCTGAGCCTGTTTCCTCACCTATTAAACAGGAATACCTAATAGTAACTACTTTATAATGTTGTTTTGAGGGATTAAATAATTCATGCTCTCAAAACAGTATCTGGTATGTAGTGTGTACTCAGTAAATGTTGGCTAAGAATAAGAATGCTAGTCTTAGGTTGCTATTATTGTTATCATGAACCACCATCAGGAGTTTGATCTTTAGGTGGTAGGCAATGGACTGTTATGAAATATTCAGGTGAGGAGTTTATCTGTCCATGTCTGTGTGTGCGTGCTTTCACGCTGGCAGCAAGTCAGAAGGTGGACTAGGGAGTATAAGTCTGGGCAGGGAGATCAGACCAGTTAGAAGCTTCTTCAGTGATCATAATAATCAAAAGAGGGGGTGGTAATCACAAAATCATCCTTAAAAATCCTTGAAATAACCAGGACCTAGGCTCACAGTTAACTTATTTCAGTTTTTCTGCTATGAAGAAACCCCCCATCCCTTTCCCTGGGGTGCTGGTGGACAAGGCCTAGTTTACTTGGAAAGAGTGACAAATCTCTCTTCTCTGTCTCTTTCACTCTCTGCACACAGCCCTCACTCCAGCACGTACATTGTTTGTTTCATCTGTCTCAATTTAAATGTGTGGCTCAATGCTATTAATAATACATCACACCAAGACTTTTAAAAACCTTTCTAATACATGACAAGATAGTAATACAGAGATAAATCATGTCAGTGATTTGGGGTGGGGAACAGGGGAGGGAGTGTCAAGAGGTAAAGATTCTTTGAATATGTACCTAGACACACCTACCCCCGTACAGGCCCCTTGAGTACCAGTCCCGCAAATCTTCTGGGCCCAGATTCTTGGAAACTTCTGTAGCTGCCTCCCTGCCCCCATGTTTGGTGTTTGCACCCTCCCCCCACTTTTGTCCAGCTGATCATCATCTCTAACGGCTCTTTCCCACAGGAAGTTTGGGCCCATCCCACCTGCCAGGCAGCCCCCTTCCCCCACCAGGGACAGGACGCACGTTTTCCATCGATCCTCAGGGCTGTCGGTGGAGCCAAGGCAGAAATGGCAACGTGTGCAGAACTGCAGCCCACACAGTGCTCATCATCCTGTCACCAGGACAAAAGGAGGAAATCCCATTATGTCACCTTCCACACTCGAGAGACAGTGACAATTTCCCCCATAAACAGCGCACTGACACTGTTATGATGTATCTCAGGCTCTGCTAATCAGGAAGGGAGTGGAGAGGCTGCACGAGCTCTTCAGCCTGAAACACGCTACTCAGCTGGAGCTGTGGTCTCCTGTTGATATTGAAATGACCTGGCTGGGAGCAACCACCACTCCACACCCATCACATCAAATCTAAGTGTCTACACGCATTTTCTATCTTTTCAACGCATGTGCTTCCTTTATTCTGGGTGTGCGCCAGAAGTCAGGAGTGTTACATTCAGGTCCCACATTTTTGCCTGTATTTATCCTTTACCTTCTCTGTATTTTCTCCCCTGCCCCCAAATTTTAAAGAGGAAAAGGGTTTTCATTTCTCCAGAAAGTGCTTTACTTTTTCTAGCTTCGAAGAAGACGACTTTTATTTTTATAACTTCTTGCCAGCAGCAGCAATGGGCTTGAGTTTCTAAAGTGTGGTCAACACTATCCAACTATAAATGTGTTTTTAGATGCAAACCCATTAGCTCTTTCCCTACAAATTATTTATTAATTTCAAAGGGTAACCTGCAGCAAAGCAATGTGGTCAACACCACTTAAACCATGTGGTCAGACTTGGCATCCTCCGCGACGGGACAGGCTGACATCATGCTCTTGCTGACATGCTGTCGGGAGGACAGAGCTCCATGCCTGTGATATTCCTGCCAAAACATGTAGAACCTGAAGCAAGTCATGAGCAAATACCAGAAAAACCAAACGGAAGGACTTCCGCAAAATAATGTCTCCATTCTTCAGAAATGTCAACGCCGCAAAGAAAAACCAAAGCCAGACTGAGGAACTGTTCTACATTAAAGGAGACTAAACAGGACTGTGTGACAGACTGTGGCCTTGCACACATGTTACGTTTGGAGAATTTGATAATTGCACTGTGGCTTTATAAGACGATGCCTTTATTCTTAGGGCATCTGAAGTATTTGGGAGGAAACATCATGACATCTTCAACTTACTCTCAAATGGTTTAGCAAGTACTGAACAAAGTGTATATTTTCATATAAGGATGTATACAGAGGGAGATAAAACAAATCCTCCTGGCAAAACAGGGGAAGTTCGTGGGTCCACCTGAAGGATCCATGGGTGTCGGGTGCACTATTCTTGCAGCTTTTCTGTAGGAAGAGAAGGAAGCAGATATGGTTCTCCTGCCTTTCCAACAACCAAGACCAAGGGTCTCTGACTCTCTCTATTCCCCCACAGACACTCCAAATGCCACTTTTGCCAATGGAGACAGTCATCTCCATGAGGGAAGCAGACAAATGCCCAGCAGGACGGAGCCCCTCAATCACAGTCACTATACGAACCCTACCCCTCTGTCTGACCAAGAACCAGAGGCTGGGCTGTGAGATTCTCCAGACAGCCTTTGGAGCCCCCTCGAAGAAGGGCAAGGCTCCAGGGTTGGGCCCGTGGCTAAAAACTCCTTTCAGAATTTTCTTTGCCTTTTATTGCCTTTCTGTGGAAGATTATAGATAGCTGAAGTTTGTGAGTTGGATTACTTCCATCCATAAAATAAAGACTATAAAATCTTTTCACCCTAATCAGAAAAAAGCATCCTTTTGTCCCACTGTATTCATCAATATGTCATATTTAACAGTTACAATTATTGACAGGTATATAAAACATTTCGTGACAGAGAAAATAGCTTCCTATAAAGTGTTTATTCTTTTTTATTGATAATAAGTTGGCTTCCCTAGCCCTACCAAGAGAATACAGACCACTAACAAGAGATCAAATCCATTTATATGACTTCCTACAATCACTCCATTTACTCTGGGGCTCTGGTCTAGCCCCTGTCTTTTAAATTTCAGCATCAGTGGGAGCTTGGAGCCCCAAAGCAGGGTTATATTACTTCTGTAATGAGGAAAGTATAATTCTAATAGCATCATTTACTACACCCTTTCATTTTTCTTCTTCAAGACAGACTGAGCTACTGTGTGCCTATGACTTGAATCTCTAAAATAGAAAATTTCAACTGCAGAGGAATATTAAATCAGCAGCTCTGTCTGCATTCAGTGCCAGGTGGGGACCATGCATAGTAATAATGATGATGCATTAATAATAACTATAAATATAATTTCTACTTTTATTTAATGCCTACTGTGTGCTAGGCATCTTACCAAGGCTACAGTTTACAGTTGTGCCCTGTCTAGAGGGCATGTGGCGACTGAAAATTACTTGCCAAACCCTTTGTCCTTGTACAGGCTGTACCTTCCCAAAGCAAAGGGTGCCTTTTGTAATGTGCTATGACATGTGCTGGTAGATGCCCTGCTTATTTATATACTATTTCTGATGCCCAGGGCATCAACGCATTTCACCAATAAGGAAACCAAGTTTCCCTGACTCAAAACTCACGTGCTTTCTCTCACACACCATTGTCTTTCTACAGAAAGAAAATCTACAGATCAAATTTATTTTTAATTCTAAGAGAACATCAATCAGAAATGAAATTGATTCTATTAGAATTGATGCTTCCATTTCATAAACAGTTATTTAATCTATCTATCGATCTAATAGTATTAATGGTTCGTTTCACAGTTACTTACTCACCTGTTCTGCATAAGATGTCTTTCAGGAGAGCCTGTGGCAATTGAAGCCTGTGTTGGCTCTTATGAGAAAGATGAGATGACCAGGCAAATAATTATAACTCCAAAGAGGACAGAGTTTAACAGTGGGAGAAATCTCAACTCTGAGAAGCTCAAATTAAGTGAAGCCTTGAAGGATGAGAAAATTTTGTGCACAGAGATGGTAGGATGGGAAGAATTCCAGCCCAAGGCAAAGAAGTTCCCCCCAACCCCATGCAATGGACCCCCCTCGCCCCTGCTCTGGCTTCAGGCTCCTCACCTCCTTAAGCTGGGGTCAGCTGGAGCTTTTCTGTCTGCTTTCTCTTCATCAAGGCTCCATGGCCCCCCACTTTGCTCCATCACACTCCGCTAGCTTTGACTGGCTTCTACCCCCCTTCTCTGTACCCACATGGGCTGCTCTGAGGTCTGTGAGAGCAAAGTTCCATGGGGGCATGATGGTCTCCCCAGCTGCATGTCCGTCCTGCTTTGGACCCTCAGCTATACCCTAGTCCCTGGGAGCACTTCCCACTCTTCATGACTGCTAAACCCAAACTGTGGCTCCTTGGACTGTGTGTCATTGGCACCAAACAGCTGGTGCATAACAGCCACTCTGTCCACGATAGCTGAAGTGTTACACACTTATCTATAATAATTATATTGGTCATTATCATCAGTAACTACATGCCAGCCATTATTCTAAGCACAGTTCTGGTACACATTTTCTGAGTTCATCCTCTCAACAATCATTCAAGATTAAGTATTAAGGTGATCTCCACTCTTACAAAGAAAGAACCTGAGGTTTAAAGGAACTAAGTGATTCAGCCAAGTTCACCCTGCTAGAAAAATACAGAGCCTGAATTCCACCCTCAGTCCTTTGGCCATCACTCCCTGGGACCTCTCCACATAAACATAAGGAATGTTTTACAGACAAGTGGTCAGTGAAAGAAAGGAGCTAACTTTTGAATGCTGACTTTGGGACAGTCCCTCCAGGACATCCTCTTACTGAATTCTTACACTGCCCCTGGACCGAGTACCTATCTGATATTACTGTGCAGCGATGTGACTAATTTGGTGCTCAGAGAAGGTAAGAAATTTAGCTACAGTCACAGAGCAAGTAAATGGTGGTCCTGATTGAATCCAGGACTCTCTAAAAACAAAATTCTCTTCCCAGCACAGCATTCACTGTTCCCTGGCAGACACTGGGGGCTCAGCACCCTCTGGGGATATGTGGGCTGAGCCCAGCACTTTGGGAGGGTGGAAAATTCTCTCAATTTCTGCAACGTAATCAGCTCCTTTCAAAGTTCCTTTCACAGGAGCTTGAAAGGAGAAGAAAGCTGGCCTAATTCTTCCCCTTTTCACAGTTAAAGGGTTTTGTCTTGTTTTGTATTGCTTTACTTTGCTTTTTGTGCCTCTAATTCTTATTGCTCTAAATACTAAAATTTGTACTAGACCTCACTGAATTTTTAACATAGACGTCTGGTTCGAAACTCCAGCAGTGGCTTCTGTGCCTCTGCGAGGCATTATTTTGCCTACATAATGCCATAATCATCATCTCAAAGATACTGGCCTGATGGGTCACCACAGTTCTCCCCCTTCCCAGATGCCATCTTAGAAAGAAGGAGGTGGAAGGGTGAAGCAGCCTCCATAGGGCTCCAACTTGAAAGAGATCAAATGTTTACATGATAGAACCAGTTCGAAATGAGCAGGCAGGGAAACCATTGACAGACAAAGTATGTCTCTTCCATGGGCCCAGAGGAGTGGGATGGGCTGAGAGAGAGGGTCTTAGGCTTACAAAGACATTAGTCTGATCCTAGAAAATAAAGAGGTTGCATTTTTTTTTTGACTGGGGTTGAGGGACTGAGCATCCCCCAAGCCTCTGCTGAGTTCAAGGCCTGCCATGGCAGGACGCACTTGCCCCAGGTGTGGGAATTTGCTTCCCACATCCCCAAACACTCTCACTCGGGCTCTCACTCAAGTATTCTTAACCCAATTCCAAGGGCCACTCAACCCCTTAGATCGTGAGACCCAGCTCTGCCTGAGACTTGGCGGAACTCCTCTGCTGCAGGAAGTGAATAGTTTTCCTCATTCCCACGAAGTAAAAATGTCATGAGAAACACAGGGGCTGTGCTTGCTGAGGCGAGCCCGGTGCTGACATTGACAAGTCACGTCTAGCCCAAGAGGGAGCTAGACCTGGGGGACCCAGCTTGGGTGGACTCAAGTCTACTGGCTGGGAAGGAATGGGCAGGCCCCTCTGAGCTAAGCAGTTGCAAATAGGCGGGCAGCAGTTCGGGACTGTTGTGCTTCTCAGATGGGCGAGCATCAGACACACCTGGAGAGCTCATGGAGATGCAGAGGCCAGGGTCCCATCTGCAGAGATTCTGATGTAGCAGCTCTGCCCATGAATTTGCATTTCTAGTGAATTCCCAGGGTTACTGCTGCGGCTGCTCCTTGGTCCCCACTTTCAGGAGCATGGCTTTACTGCTACACATACACCCTGACCCTCAGCCTAGAACTATAGAAACCAGTAGGAGACAACATCACAAATGCCCGCCTTGTGTGGTTGCACAGTCTGTGCACTGCCCAAAGGCACCTAGATGAGAGGATGAGGGGGATGGCAACTGAGTTCATGCTCTACTAGCCAAGCTACATGCTCTGCCAAATGCTGTGTTGGCTTGGAAAAGGGGCCTTGTTTGTCCAGAGAGGGTGCCTGGTTCCAATTCATCTGCCAAAAGGAGTACCTTTTCTAAGTTACACGAAAGCACACATAGGCAATGGTGGCTTAAAATAAATGCCCCTTTACTCGCCAGTACACATCACAGGACACCAAATCCATACCTACTCTGAGACCACTGGAAAAGTCACAAGATCATAGAAGATTCTAGCATTTCTGAGGAAGAGGGGTTGGCATCCCAACATCGGTTGTTGCCTCACTCTGAAGCTCTCGATCACATGAGGGACAGGTCATTCCCCCAGCCTCCTTCCACAGTCATTTCCATAGCCAAGTCGTGTGGTTCTGTCACTTCTTGCACATCCTGAGACCACGAGGCAGGGAACTGCTGCCCCACTTAGACCATTCTGCAGCTAACCTGTCTTAGCAACTAGTAGCCACCACTATGAGCACCTTCTAAGTCCCAGGTACTCGCAGAGAGGTGCTCTCAAACAGCTTCCCTAAGCAACTGGCCCCATTGACCATTGCGCCCGTTCCTGTCCACAGAGGCTTTCCTCTGCTGCCACACTGAGCCTCCCGACTACAGACCATCCCTCTAGGATGCCTGTACTGTCTTCTCAGCCACGTGCCAACTGAGACTCAAGTATGTGTGTCCCCAAGCCTACCCGTGACAGCTGTGTGTGTCACTGTGATCAAGCCTTTTAATTAAGTATCCTGTAAACTGGTAAGATACAGAACAAAAGAGAACTTTTTGTTTCTATGAAAATTAAGTCAATTGCTTTAGAAAAGCTCAATAAAGGCAAGTTGCAAAAAAACGATTATTGTCAGATTAGATCACCACGGGGCAGACCAATGTGAAAGATTGAGCCAAGACATGTAAACCTGTAGGAGAATTCTATACTCACATTGCTCACGAAGCACCTCATGTTCTCTGTCTAGAGACACTGAGGCTGGAGAGAGCAGACGTGGCATTACGAGACGGTCCACATGAGCAGGATGGGGGGTGGTCTGGAGTCAGCAGAGCCCACACCTAAAAAACAAGGCCGGCTCTAAATTAAAAGGATGAGGAACAAATGCACTGGCATACTTTTTAAGTAAAAATGCATTTAAGTCAATATAGGTAGCAGAGAAAGTTTTGGAAACAGCTAAATCAAAGGGCCCAGGTCACTCTGTCCCTTTCCCACTGAGTGACCCTGGACAAATAACTGTTCAAACTCTAAAGATCCTCACCAAAAGCCTATGAAAGGAAAAGCATAGGTGCGTGAACATGGGTGACTTGACCATGTTTGCAAGCCAGGTCCACCTGCCCTGCTCCTGGGGGCTGAGCTCTATTTCTTTGTGAGGAACCACTCCTTGCCACCCTCAAGCTAGGACCTCCCAGGAGCAGGACTCCTGGACTCCTGACTCAGGATGGGCCACCCCAGCAGACCCCTTGCCTGGCCACCTTGGACTGGGTCAATGATGGCTCCAATAGGACTTAGTTATCAGGGAGTTGGCCCCCCTTAGTTCTCCCCTGGGTAGGACGTTTTGGTGACGTGAGCCTGAAGCTGCCTGGAGGGGGCTTTAGAAAAACCGGCGGATTGTGCCAAAGCAGAGGAGACAAGAGCCCGGCACGGGGGATGGGAAGAAGATTTGAACCCTAAATGGAGCCAATCCTAAAGCCAGACTTTCTAGTGCATGAGCTAATAAGTTCCTTTTTTACCTTAAGACGGTTTAATTTGGGAGTTTTAGTTGATTTTTCCCAGAAGCAGACCCTAAAGCAAAAACTCAACTGCAAGTAGTTTATTTAGGAGCCGATCCCAGGAAGCACAGGAGGGGGCAGAGTGGGGAATGAGGGAGGCAGGGAAGGAGGCCAAGTAGAGCCCACGTTATCTCCATAGTGCATCTGGGGGCAGCTGGCCCATGACCCCTGGAGGAACGCAGGGGAAAACACGCCTGCTCAGAGCTGTCCCACCTGAGAGGCAAGGGAGCAGGGGACTTATCCGCCAGGTCCCATCTGTCATTGCTTGAGGGCTTCTCTGGGCAGGAATGAAGGGTATTACCTCTCTAGCACTCTGGCTGACCCAAGCACAGGAAGAGTGGGCTTCTGCTCCCAGACAAGGCCCCTCCAAGAGTTGCAGCAGCTGGCAGCTGATAGCTGAGTTAGTAGACACAAAAGTGATAGGGCCAGGAGGGTGTAGACACCAGCAGCAGCAGCGTCTGCTACAACTGGGTTCTCTATCGCTTGCAAAGAAAAAGACCTCACTGATAAAATCATACTGAAGGTGCCCAGCACCACAGCTGGGATGTATGTAGTAAGCACTCAAAAATTGCCGTCATTATCGATATGATCACTACTGCTCCCGGCCAGTAATGGGCAGGTTATAACCTGGTAATAACCCTGCTTGTTACATAATGACAAGCATTAGCTTTTTAACCTTAATTCTCTTTAGGTAAGGTAAAGAAGTGGTATCTCCAGAACAGTCCCTCCCCAGTCTCTTGAGCACTTACTCCAACCACATAGCTCCAGGTTCGGGAAACTCCACCCTCCAGCTAGGCCCTCCCTATGTCAGAAGCCCTGAGCCAGCCACAGAAAACTGCCCTTCCCAAAGTCCCTCATCACTGAGCTCCCTGAGCAAGCACAAATAAGAACAGGGAGAAGCCAGTTGGGGAAGGGGTTAAGGTGGAGTCAAAAAAACACCATTTTGTCTTTTTTTCTTTCTCCAATCTCAGTTGCCCTTCCTGCTTTTCTTCTTAAAGTCTGAGTGGAGAAACTGATAGAATGTTGGAGTCCATGGCTCTTAATAATTAATTGGTTAGAATAAACATACTTAAATATTTTAAGGGTTTGGCCTGAGAAGTTTGCTACAATAGTCCAAAGATCTGTCAAGAAGAAAGTTCTGCCCTTACCGAGATCACACCCCGTTGATGTTTGGGTCTTGGGATAGGTCTGGGGCTGGAACCAGACCAGCTGCCCAGGTTTGGGCAGGACCCACTCACTCCCGGGCTATCGGGAGACACTACCCTCTTCCTGTGTTCCTGCAGCTGCTGAGTCCCAAGATCACACATTCCAGGTACTTTATAAGCACTTTAGTGCCCTGTGAGGTCAGAACGATCACGATCCCCATTTTATAGACCAAGGTGCCAAATGGGCACACAACTGGTGAATTATAAAGCCAAGATTTGAACCCAGGCATTCTGGTTCCAGAGGTCATTACACTCTATATTTTTGAATATAGACTATTTTAGAACATATTTCAGGCTCTGCCTGAAAAAGGTAAACCTGGTCGGCTTGCTGTGGTAGCATTCTTTATGCTTGAGGAATTCTTCAAGGGGCCACTGTTCTGTTGAGGTTTCCCCTAAGTAAGGCAGGGTCTAGTCTATTCCCCTAATGAACTGTACATGCTGCAGAAAAGTTGTAAGTCCCAGTTTCGAAGAATTAAGAGAAAACTTTTCAAAGGGAGTTGGTGAGGAGAGAAGGCATTAGCAGGGGATCTAAAAGCAACAGGGAAGCCCATGGCATTGAGTGCTCGCAGAACCAGCCAGGCATGAATTCAAATGGCAGCTCTACTCAGAGACATGGGGAAAGTGACCCCTTCTTTCAGAGCCTTGGTTTTTTTTTCTCATCTGTAAATTGCAAACAATAGTGCCTATTTGGCAGGGTTGTTGCAAGATTTGCGTGCAACAGCTCCGGCAAGATTGGTGCTAAGCATAGGGCATGGCAAACAGCAGGCTCCCAATAAATGCTCATTCCCTTTGCCTCTCTTTATAGAGGAAACAAATGGGGCATGTGGAAGGTTAATTGTCCTCCCATTCCAGGAATAGTGGAAATGATTTTGCTGATGTCATGGGAAGAAAAGCCTCACTGGAATGGATGCTGTCTGGGGAAGAAACCTCAGCTCCGCAGCCATATGGGTTACTGAGCTCAGGCTTCCTGCAAGTCCCGGCTGTGAAAAGATGGCCGTTGTCGATGTGGCCGGGAGGAGGGAAGGAGAGCAGATTATTTGCTCACATCCCCACATCCTCAGCCCACACGCTCACCTCCTGGGACTCCAGCTTTGGACTGAACATGAACCCTGCAGTTTGTGAGTTTGTTTGCTTTGGGCAAATAATGACTTCCTGTTTCTTAGAAGACCAAGCAAAGCTTCCCAAGCTTCTCTGCCAGGCAGAAGCTTTCACCAAACAACAGGAATGCGTGTGGGGTAAACAGGACAGAGACATGGGGATGAGGCCCGCCCACTGAGCAGCCTGAGAAGTGGAATTGGAGTTTGAGAATCAGGGCGCTTCAGCTTCCCCAACCTCCCAAGTTCTAATGGAATCTCAAGAGCAGTTGCTGGACTCCGAGGCCTTGCCCACACACACTGCGTCTGCACTGCGAGATTCTCACTGGACCTCCAGCAGTTGGCACCACCATTCCTCTGCCTCCCATGCCACTTGGCAGCTCTTCCTACCCACCAGGCAGTCTGAATTCCTCTCTGTCCAAAAAGCATGCCAATCTCATTTCCATTTCCAAGCCCCATAAATCATCCCCATTTGCCCTCCCATCCCTCTCGCATATGCAGCTTATACCTCACTTCCTATAGGAAGTCCTCTGGGATTGCTCCTCTGGCTTCCTGTTCACAGCCCTTAGCTCTCAGGACTGTTCACTAACACTAGTGTCATTTCCACAGCCCAAAATTGTGAATTGTCTGAGGGCAAGGGTTTTAAAAGTAACCAGTATATGTGAAGATCTTTATTTGATTTCATTTAAACCTTCAAACACTTGTGAAGTAGGCACTTTCATTGTCGCCCCTTTATTTACTTTTATTTTTTTTTATTTTTTGAGACAGAGTCTCCCTTGGCCACCTTGGTAGAGTGCCAAGGTGTCATAGCTCATACCAACCTCAAATTCTTGGGTTCAAGTGATTCTCTTGCTGCAGCCTCCCAAGTAGCTGGGACTACAGGTGCCCGCCACAAGGCCCAGCTATTACATCATCCCCCTTTTACAAAGGCTTCCTTAAAAAAGGAAGCCTCAGGAAACTAACATGCCCCAAATCAGAGTTAGTTGGTAGCAGAATCGGGCAGCATCCCCCAGCTCTGATTGTAGCAGCTTTTCTCATGAGCACGGCAAGATTGGTGGTGTAGACCAGTGGTTCTCAAAGGGTGGCTCCTGACCAACAGCATCTGGACACTTGTTAGAAATGCACATTCTTCAGCCCTACCTCGGAATTACTGAATCAGGAACCCCAGAGGTGGGGCCCAACAATCTATGTTTTTAAAAGCCTTGCATATTTTTCTGATGTTTGCTGGTGTTCGAGACCGTCTGATAAGACCAGGGATTGGCAAACCTTTTTCTTTAAAGAGTGATAGTAAAAATTTTATATTTTGCAGGCCAAGAGATAAAATTGAGGTGAAGATGGAGATACTTACATAGTAAGACAAAAAACAAATTTCCATGAATGTTTTATCGATGAAATTCAAAATAGGACAATAGTGAAATGACCATATCATTTTTCTTTTTACAATACGGAGCTCTAACAATGAGAAGAATGAAATTCACTTGGGGGGAAAACATTTTGCTTAATTGGGATTCAGAGTTAGCGTCCCTGTGATCAAGTCAGTGGCAACTGTTCATTCACTCCCTGTACAAAGCAGGCAGTGGGGCCAGACTCAGCCTGCAGGCTGTCGTGAGCAGCCCCAGGTCTAGACCATCCTAGATCAGTCAACAACATTGGGTATACTTGGGTCAATTCCTGCCTTAACTGAGCAGTCACCAGTTTGGTGACGCCACACCTCCAAACCCCACCCCTTAGAACAGTTGCTCAACTGAACTGACAGATTTGACCAGGCGTTTTGGCATCCTGTGACTCTTGGCAAGGCCATGCTAAGTCAGGCGGTCCTTGCCTTACACAGCTCCCTGATGGGGAAAACAGCTGTCCAGCCAGGTGGCAGAGCAGCTGCAGGGAGCCCTCAGCCCTGCTCCCGCCACCACCTGTGGCTTGCGTCCCTTCTTCATCTGGCCCCTCCCGGACTTCCCTGGGGCCAGCCCTGGTGAGCCAGCCTCTCTCCTGCACCAAGGAAGGTGAGTGTCTGAAGAGGACAGAGACTGACTTGCCCTCTGCTCCTTTTATCCTTGGTCTGGCATTTTCAGCACCTGTCTGGACTGGTAGCTGGATGGGAGACTGCAAGGAACTGACATATATGTAAAAGAAGTAGCAAGAGCTCAAAACATTTACAGGTCCCTGAAAAAGGCAGAAGGAACACGTGGTTGATACTCTTGGGTTGAATGGTGTCCCTCCCAACAGCACGTTCAAGTCCTAACCTCCAGTACCTGTGAAGGTGGCTTTATTTCTTATTTAAAAAGAGAGTCTTTGCAAATGCAATCAAGTTAAGATGAGGTCCTACTAGATGAGGGTGATTCCTAAGCCAATAACTGGGATCCTCAGAAAAAGATGCAATTTGGGCACAGAGAGAACGCCATGTGAAAATGGAGACAGATATTAGAGTGATGTTATTTTCAAGCCAAGGAATCAAAGTTGCCAGACACTATCAGAATTTAGGAGAGAGCACGGAACAGATTTTCCCTCAGAGCTTCCAGCGGGAACCAAACCTGCTACCCCTTGACTTTCGACTTCCAGGCTCCAGGACTGGTCTGTGGCACTTGGTGACAGTAGGCCTGAGAAGCTATCATAAGATTGCTTCTTATTATTGATAATAAGAGAACACTAAAATATAGTGAGAGATGTCAGAATAACGAATGAACAAAAAACAGTACGCTTTTATAAATCCTTAGCATTGGAGAATGGGCTTATGCCACAAAGTTCAGCAAAAGAAGCAGATGTCAAAATTAATTCCTCAATTTTAAAAATTAAACATTTGGAGTAATTGCATTAAACATTTATAACACACGTTGATAGACATATTGATATGTAAACAACAGGTTAAAATATAATATGTTATTGGTATTATTTATCTTGGGGTGGGGATTAAAATGGGCATAGGTTCTTGAAATTGGGAAAAAATGATAATTTTAAAATGCAAAAAGAAAAAAAATGTAAGTAATCCATGTTTACCCTGAACAAAACCCCCCAAAAAGTATGAAAGCAAAAGGATAACAGTCTAGAATCGGAGCATTGTGAAGTGGGTCTCTGAGAAGCCTAAGGCTTGATTGCTGAAGAGGCAGCTGGGCAGCTTTTGGGAGAGCAGCTCAAATAGAATCAGACACCAAGACTGCTTCTCAGCCCGTGCTGCACATTCGGGTCATCCGGGGAGGGTTTGTTTAAAACGAACTAATACTCAGATCCCTCCCAGGTCACCTGGGTAACCCAGGAGAGGGCACCTATGATTGTATGAAATTTAAGTATTATTTCGATCAGTGTGTGTTTTGAGAAAATTCTGTATGAGAAACCCTGATTTTGGCTTCATCAGTGAGGGGAGGTGACAATATTATAAGATGCATCATTTTGGAACACTTGCTGTGTAGTTGGCACTATTCCAAATTATTTACGTGGATTGTCAACCTCAAACATCATTATAACAAACGTTATCATAGTTGCCACAATTATACCCATTTTAGAGATTGTATAACATTAACTATCATAGCCAAGGTGACACAGTTTGTAAGTGGCAGGTGGAAAATCTAACTCTCCACTGCCACATTATATTCCATCTTTAAAGCATAGTTGTCCAAGCTGGAAATTTGGTAAACGAGGTGGTAGCTGCTCAAATCCAGAGGCTGCCTTCTGCAAGCTTTACACAGCATGGCCACCATATGTCACAGCACCTCCTTGTCTGTGTGCACTTGATTTAAAAACTGAAAGTTAGTTAGGCTCCTGGGCAAGCTTCACATTTCCAGAACTGAAGATGCTGGGCCTGTGTCCTTAAAGATCTTTGGTGAACGGCACAGAATTTACTGTTTGTACTGAATCAGCAGAGAAATTTCTCTGCGATCTCAGGACCAGGTACTGCAGGGCTTCTCCTTGGAAACGTGCGCGTGTCCATCCTGTGGACAGGAAACCCGAGAGCATCACCTTACACCTGCCCTCCACGTCTGTGTCTTGCCTGCATTTCCCTACCATCTTCTTCTCCTCGGTTATTGCTAATTCTATGTTGCCTTTTTGTACTGTGTCCATTTAAATCAATGACCCTGAAGCTTGGCTACACTTCAGAATCACCTCAGGAGCTTTAAAAAGTCCTGATGTCCAGGCCACACCCCAGACCAAAGGCAGTAGGGCTTCAGAGTAGCATTGATCCCTTTAAACTTCCTCAGCAGGTGGTAAGCAGCTAAGTGTTCCAAAATTCTTTCTGGAAAAATATGGGTCAATAAATAAATAATAATAGAGCCCTAGACCATATCAAGTTTCAAACAGCCAACTTACAATCATCACAAACACGAATCACGTTTCAAGTGTTCTCCCTGCCCTTTGACCTTGAAGTATTTGTGTCAACAGGGACAGCTAGAGAATTCTGCTTCCTCTGACTACTTCTCTTTGGGTCTCTTCCGCAGCCCACCTTCACGCTGAGCCACCTGTTTTTTCTCATTCAGAAACCTCCTCCCACCACCCCACGTACACACACGCACAGGAACCCCCTGCCCCACTGTTTTCCAACATCTGTGACTCCACCAGGGACCTGAAGACAGTAAGCCCACAACCACAGTAAGCAACTCTTCCGTCATTTGCTGAGCTGCCATTCTAAAAAAAAGAGACTAAATATCCCCCCCACACACTTTTTTTTCGTTGTTTAAATGAACTGTGAAATAAACAAAGTTGTGGCTTTGTTTTCCAGAAACGGTTTAGCAATTAATGCACAAGCAAAGATAATATCCTGTATAATTCCAAAAGGAAAAGATTCTCCAGTGGAACCTAAGAGTATAGCACTTTGCACTGGACACAAACCAGGATCAAGTAGGGAGAGGAGAAGCAAACCCAAGGGTAAGAATGGGTAGTCTCTGAAAAGCCTAACAGAGAGCCCCTGAAAACGGAAGCAGAAAGGTTAGCACATGGTCAGGGCAATAATTGAGTGCATGACTTTTTATAAATATTACTCTGCCCTCTACCTTCCTCTAAAACCCTTGCTGTCCTTCATGGCCTTGGCCTTCTCTCCTATTCTGTTTTGCCACATTCTTCTCAAGAAGTAAAGCCTAAACCCAGCTTACCATGGACCATTCACCTTGCAGGATGTCATCAAGAAACCAAATAAATAGCCAGGTGTTCTGGCGGGCGCCTGTAGTCCCAGCTACTTGGGAGGCTGAGGCAAGGAGTTGGAAGTCGCTGTGAGCTATGACACCATGGTAATAAAGTGAGATTCTGCCTCTTAAAAAAAAAAAGAAAGAAAGAAACCAAATAAAGTAAAATGTACCCATGCAGACAGCATGTTTCAATCCGGCCTAAAGACAGCGCCCTCACCCTCAGGGTCTCACTGGGAGCTCACCTAGCGTGGCTAAACAGTCACAGGCTGGATTAATCCTTCAGCAGTACTGATGAGCACCTTCTCAGGGCCAAGGCCACTGCTGGGTCTGAGTTAGACAGTCTGTGCTGGAAGTCCCCAGGCCCGTGTAAAGCCAGGCTGGCACCGAGGGAGGTGTAGGTGGATAGGTACAGGTGTGCTGGGGGGTGGGGAGGCAGAGCCATGCACGTCCAGCTCTCTCTCCAATTTCTCCTCGCCTTCAGCTCCTAGTACCTTCACCCAGTTCCTCAAACATGCCAGGCTCTTCCTAGACTCGTGGCCTCTGCCCTGCCATTCCCTCTCCCTGGAGGACTTTGCCCCAGTCTTTTTGGGTGGGGCTTTTTCCTTCTCATTGTCATGTCTCAGCTCACATGTGCTCACCAGATCATCCCCTGCTACCCACTCACAGGAGAGCCACTCGTGCTATTTTCTGGGTCCATTGCTTGCTTTTGAACAAACTGTGTCTTTGCCACAGTTTGAACTGACTTTCTGTATCTGTCCCTTTATGTAGTTGGATGTGTGTCTGTCCCCCTCCTTGAAATACATGCTCCATAGAACCATGTCCACCTTGTTCCCTGAATCACAGCACCTGGTACAGTGCTGACACGTGGCTTATGTCTTTAAATATTTGTTGACTGAATAAATGAGTGAGGTGATACAAACCTGTAGGCATAGTCTCGATGCCTTAAATTAATTCTTTTCCTAACACCTGAGCTGAGTCTGAAAGACAAATGGAAGTGGCCAGGTAGAGAAGGGAGGTGAGGGTGTTCTGGGCAAAGGCCTGGAGGTGTGAAAACACCCAGCACACTGGGGAGCTGATAATAGGTGGATGTGGAAGGTGGGGGTGGGGAGGGGTCCCAGAAACATCGGAGATAAGCTGGAGAGGAAAATGCTGAAGCCTGAGAGGCTCCAGGAGGGAAAGACATAATTTCATCCTGATGCCAAAGTAGAATCACTGGGGAAAAGTTTGGAGATACCTCTGAAATTTCACAGTAACCAATGCTGATGGCTCCCTGCCAGCCCCAGGGACTTTGTTACCCCCGTATACTTTAGAGGGATATTTCTCCACTCTGGGTCCCACCCCAACAAAGTTGTACACAACCATTGTGATAGTTCATGTCCACTTGACTGGGCCACAACCTCCAGCCAGACATTATCTGGGTGTGCCTGTGAGGGTGCTTCTGCAGGAGGACGCTGGAATCCAGACTGCCCTCCTCAGCCTGGGAGGGCTCCTCCATCAATTTGAGGGCCTGAATTGAACAAAAAGGCTGACTCTCCGGGGCAAGTGAGACTTTTTCCTACCTTCAGACTAAAGGTGAAACATCAGCTGTCCTGGGTCCAGGCCTTCAGACTCAGACTGGAACTATACCAGCCGCTCTCCAGGACCCCTAGCTCTCCAACCCACCCAGCAGATCTGGGGACTCCATGATCATTAAGCCAATTCCTTATGCAAATTGCTTTCTGTAGCTACACACATCCAGTTGGTTCTGTTTCTCCAGAGAACCCTGACTAATATGACCATTCCTTAAACCCTGGCACCTCGGTGATGGGATGAAGGCAGAAGGAGACAACCCAAGGGGCTCAGAGGGAGAAGGAAGGAGCAATGTGAAAGTGGGAGAAAAGAGTGGGGAAGCCAGGCAGTCAGAGGCCTCCCCGCCTCACCCTATGGCCACTCATGGGCCCCACGGCCTGCACTCCATGGATGGATTCAGGTCCCAAATACATTGCCCAAGAGATTCTAAATGGTAACTCCTGTCCCTATACCATCAATGGGCTGGAATCTGGCCACTGACCAGGGCACCAACAGGAAGTAGCTCCTGATTTTCTTAGCAGCACCCTGTAGACCCGTCTGCACCCACACACCTAGAGGGCAAGGCTTCTCTAGAAAGAGAGGAGTTTCCAGGCATCCACCACCTTTTCTGCTTTCTGCTCCTCTTCTACTGCCTCAGGCATGTAGGATGTGACTGGCACACGAGTGTCCCACAGAGTATGGAGACAGAGAGAGTTCTCCTCAAAGGGGAAGTCAGGGTGGGCTGTGGGTGGGGTTGGACCCCAGATCTGGCCTTACGGCTGACCTAGCAGTGGATCCTGAGGCAAGTCTCTCTCTCGGTCTCTGAGCCTCTGTTTCCTGTTCATGGGATGCAGTGTCCCCTCAGGTCCCCATGAGTGTGATATTTAAGGAATCAGGCCCTAGGCTCCATGTCAGGTGGCTGGCTCAGGATCCTGGGAAGGCTCAATGCCTAGATAATCTTTCAGGATCCAAAGAAGTGCTGCCCCTTTTTGTATCTGGCCCTTGGAATGGTGGTCCCTCTTGTTGTTGGGAGGGGACCTATTTGCCTTGGGCTGGACCATGGGAGATCACTGCAACTAGAAAAGATAGAAGGAGAGGGGCCAGTGTGCCTAGAGGGTTCAACCCCTCTCCAAATGACCATGGACTCATGATATGTAACAGTACACAGGGCTTGGATTTAATATGTGCATGTAATTTTTATTATAATACTAGATTTACAGACAGCAAACCTGTGTTTCAATTCAATTCACTCACTAGCACTTGCTTACCAGATCACTTTAAGCAAGTTAATTTTGTGCAAAATATGTCAAATGAGGCTCATAATTCCTACTATAGTGATAGATTGAAGATGGCCTCTACTCTAATACCACTCCCACTGAGAGGAGAAGTCCATTTTCCTCCCCTGAAATCTGAACCAGGCTTTGTGACCCACTTGACCAATAGAATGCAAAGGAGGTGACACTCATTATCGGCCATGGCTAGAACACACAGAATCTTGAACTTGTGCCATGGTCTCTTGGAACTCTTACTCTCGGACACTTTCTCTTATGACCCTGGCGCCATATTCCAAGATGCCAAGCCACATGGAGAGGCCACCTGCAGACATTCCAGGCAACCAGCCTCACTGAGCTCCCAGCCAACAATCAGCAACACCTGACACCCTTCCAAATGTGCCATTCTAGATGTACAGGCATTAAGTTTCAGGGAGTTTGTTGCACAGAAAAAGATCATTGGAACATCTCACTTGCAGAGTAAGTGACTACTATGTAAGATTAATTGTCAAGATTATAGAAAAGCACCTTGGAAACCATAAAGGACTCCACAAACATAAGGGTCATTGTTAATATCAAGAGTTCCTGCCTTGTCCTTCCCATCGTGTCCCAAAGGGCACCTGTAGGCCCTTGTTCCAGTCTATGGCAACTTTCTTTGTGCCTGAACTCTCAAATATACAGGTGAGCTTTTAAGAGTGGTCAAAATTGCAGAGTGCTGCCCCAGGAGTCCCTGGGGTTGCTTATCTTAAACCCCTGCATTCTCATCCCTACATCTGCTCATAGCCATGTCAAGGGCTGGGTTTCCCAGTATCTAAATATGGCTGGATATAGGGATACAAGCTCCTCTGTTCACGTGTGCCCTCAGAACTAGATGCTCTAAACTGTTCCTGAAGCTAACATTCAGCCAGAATCTATGCGTATTTCTCCTGTCGACAAGCATTTGCTATCACAGAGGTCTACATTCAAACAGAGGGTCACAATGACAGCAGAGTGGATATATGACCATAATTAGTTTACTGTGATTTCTTCTCTGATGACCTTAATAAACATACTGCTAGAGAATTGTGGGACTAATTCTTCAACACAGCTTGCTCACTGACACAGATTCTTTGGCCTGAGTCATGTTCAGTACAGTATCTTTTTCAGTACTTCCAATATGACATCAAACCTTGAAAACATGTTGGTAGCAGACATTTCTTTTAAATCCATTCAACTGTTGAAATTTTCTGATCATTTAGAGTAGAAATAAATGAAGGAATCTTTTTATTTAGAATCCAGTTCATTGGACACATAATTGACAATTATTTTTCGATTTCCCACTGGGTTAGTATTTGAAGTAGGGTTACCCTTGTCACCTGTTATTCCATTTCCTCAATCCATCTGTGTAGATGGAGGGCAAAGGATCGGCCAAGCTGCCCCTCAAACCTGATGGCATCAACCCCACCTCTTATTTGTCTCACATAATCTTTCATGGAAGATTTCTCTGTAACATGTGATGCTATTGATAACATTTGACTCACAGTAGAACTTCATTCAAGCTTGGAGCTGATCTTGATCTTTTCAGACCCTGCTGCTGCTCCTTCAACCCAGTTTATCTAATATTCTAAGCCCTTTGTTGTCATTTCAACAATGTTCACAGCATTCTTACCAGGAGTAGATTCCATCTCAAAAACCACATTCTTTGCTTACCCCTAAGATACAATTCCTCATCTGTTCAAGTTTTATCATGAGATTATAGCAACTCAATCCCATCTTTAGGCTCTCCATCTAATTTTAGTTTTCTTGCTATTTCCATCACATTTGCAGTTACTTCCACCACTGAAGTCTTTAACCCCTTAACGTGGTCCCTGAATGTTGGACTCAGCTTCTTCCAAAGTCTTGTTAATGTTGATATTTTGACCTCCTCCTATGTTCTTAATGACATCCAGCATGATGAATCCCTTCCAAATTTTCAAAGTACTTTTCCCATATCCATCTGAGGACTGACTACCTATGGCATCGAGAGCATTATAAAATGTATTTTTTAGATAATAAGACTTGAAAGTGAAAAGTACTTTTTGATCCATGGGCTGCAGGAAGAATGTTGTGTCAGTAGACATGAGAAAAATCATTAATATCCCTGTATTTCTCATAAGCACTCTTGGGTGACCAGGCACATTGTCAATGAGCAGTAATATTTTGAAAGGAATATTTTTTTTTCCTGTGAAGTAGGTCTCAACAGTTGGCTTAAAATATTTAGTGACCACGCTGTAAACAAATGCACTGTCATTCAGGCTTTGCTGTTCCATTTATAGAGCACAAGTAGAGCAGATTTAGCATAATTTTGAAAGGCCCTAGGATTTTCAAAATGGTAAATGAACACCAGCTTCAACTTAAAACTACTAGCTGCATTTACCCCTCATAAGAGAATCACCCTGTCCATTGAAGCTTTGAAGCCAGACATTGACTTCTCCCCCCAGCTATTAAAGTCTTAGATGGCATCTTCTGTGAACCAAAAGCTGTTTTGTCTATATTGAAACTCTGTTGTTTAGTGTAGCCACCTTCATCAATGATCGTAGACACATCTTCTGGATAACTTACTCCTTCTTCTACACCAGCACCTGTATGTTATGGAGATGGCTTCTTTCCTTACTCTTCATCAACCATCCTCTTCTAGATTCCAACTCTTCTTCTATCAATTCCTCACCTCTCTCAGTCTTCCTAGAATTGAAGAGAATTAGGACTTTGCTCTGGATTAGGTTTGAGCCTTTTCTTTAAGGAGTGTTGTGGTTGATTTGATCTTCTATCCAGACTTAAACTTTCTCCATAACAGCAATAAGACTGTTTTGCCTTCTTATCATTTTTGTACTCAGTGGAAAAGGACTTCCAATTTCCTTCAAGAACTTTTCATTTGCATTCCCAACCTGGCTAACTTTGATCCATGGGGCCTAACTTCTGCCTATCTCAGCTTCTAATATCTCTCCCTTGCTAAGCGTAATCATTTCTAGCTTTTGATTTAGAGTGAGAGATATGTGACTCTTTGTTTCACTTGAACATTTAAAGGCCATTGTAGGATTATTAATTAGCCTATTTCAATATTATTGTGACTCATGGAATAGGGAGGCGCAAGGAGAGTGAGAGAAGGAAGAATGCCTAATCAATTGAGTAGTCAGAATACACACATTTATCAATTAAGTTTGCCATTTAATATGGGCATGGTTTGTAGTGCTCCAAAATAATCACAAGAGTAACAGCAAAGATGACTAATCACAGAGCACAATACAGATAATGAAAAATGTTTGAAATATTGTGAGAATTACCAAAATGTGACGCAGAGACATGAAGTAAAGACATGCTGTTGGAAAAATGGTGCTGATAGACTAGCTGGATGCAGGGTTCCCACAAACCATTACTTTGTAAAAAAAAAAAAAAAAAAAAAAAGCAATGTCTGTAAAAGTGCAATAAAGCAAAGCACAATAAAATGAGGTACATTTGTATTCTGATTAACAGCTACAGCCTAGGGATGGAAGGGACCTCCTAATGCCTCGGTAACATCATATTTATTTTTTGTTCCTTGGCCCTTCTGATACTTTTTGTCCAACAGACAAATCTCTGCATTGAATCCCCCCGTTTGATATACCTAGAGTAGTTTTTACTTTCTTTACTAGACCTTGCTGCTACTCAGCAATCTAAGCATCAACAGAAGACACTGTTTATTGCCCACTCATTATCCTTTCACCTATTTTTTTTGTAAATGGAATTCCAATTTTAATCACACCAGCAGATTTTTTCAGATAAATACTCACTTTCACAGTAACTTTTGCAGGCAAGGGTGACCACGTGTGATAGTTTTGGACAATGAAATATAAAAAGTTTTCTGAAAGGCCAGGCTCACACCTGTAATCTTAGTACTCTGTGAGGCCAAGGTGGGTGGATTGCTGGAGTTCAAAACCAGCCTGAGCAAGAGTGAGACCCCATCACTAAAACCAGCTGGGTGTGGTGGCAGTCACCTGTAGTCCCAGCTACTAGGGAGGCTGATGCAAGAGGATCACGTGAACCCAAGAGTTTGAGATTACTGTGAGCTATGATGCCATGGTACTCTACCAAGAGCAACAAAGTGAGACTTTGTCTCAAAAAAAGGGTTTTCTGAGTATTTCAGGGAATGTTTTTGCTTTGCTGACAAGATAAAACAGACAGAACTAGCACTACCGCTTCCAGACTCTTCCCTCCCTTGAGTATAGATATGATGCTTGGAACTGCAGCAGGTCTCATGCGTCTGTGAGTCACCAGACCTGAGGACAGAAGGCAATACTCTGGGAATGCTGCAGAGGGAGACAGAAGGAGCCTGGGTCCATGATGGCCTTGAGGGACAGCTAAACAACCCAGCAACCACCTTAGCCTTAGAGTCCCTGCTTCAGTCCCCTCCTGTCACAATCCTGTGTCCTAAAGCTTTCCCTGTAAGTTCTAGCTCTTTTCAGTAACTTCTGCCTTCATTCGACTACCTAGGAACACTGGAAAGTGGTGTCCAGCTCCTGCTTAGGTCGGTTTGACTGTATACTCATGCAGCAAGGCAGATTCAGAGCATAAATAAAGGAGTATTCCGCAAACGGGAGTCAGAGAGAGCGAGTGCCTGGGCAGGAATCTGACAGGAGCCAGCCATACAGTATTTGACCTCCCTGTCCTCATTTTGAATTGTCCTTTACATAAGCTCCCCACACCATCCTCATTAGAGCCTCCATTAGATGGAATGGGTCGGGGCAGAGTGTTTGAGTCATGGCCAGTAATACAACATTGCAAATCCTTTGCCCTCACCCCACTTCGTTCCTTTTCTTCCTTACGAGAATTAGCTTTGGAGGCCCATTTTCCCCGAGTGGCGAGCTGGCGATCCCTGCTGACCACGGTTTCTCTTGGCCGCAGTCCAGTTTGATCAGGACCCAGTACTGCCGATCTCTCCCTGGGAGGTGCCCGCCGCCTGGCCGTGCTTTAATTAAGTGGACATCTCATCCCCGCAGAGGTTGTGCTGCTAGTATCCCAAAGCCAAATTCGAGTTGTAAAAATCCTTTGCGTTTATTTGCTGAGTTCCTTGATCTCCTGAGGGATTCACACTCCGCATAACCCTCTTCGCCTCCCTGCAGCCTGGGTTCTTTAGGAAAGGTGACTGAGGGGCACTGGGCAGGGGACGCTCCCTTGAACTGGTCACCGGTCACCAGCACGCGCCTTCTTAATGAGTGCCGTATTTGTGAAGAAAGGCAGGAAATGAGGAGAAACCTCATTTCTCTCCTTCGATTTGTTTTTTAATCAAATCAAATTCTTAATTACATTTGGCTGAAATGAAATTATGCCTCTGAAGAGCTTCCAGATGGAACTAGGAAAGTGACTTTAGCTGAAGTCCGCAGCCATTGTGGTCAGCACAGAACGCTTTCTCTTACAGGGGCCGCCTGGGGGCTTTTACTCTGAGGGCCAAAGGAGGCCTCTTCACCCTCTCTCCTCACCCTCACGCATGTTGCCTAGAGATTTCTTTCCTGGATGGGCTAGGGGACTTCTAGGCGTAGGGATTCCCTAAAATGTCAGCTGGATAGGGACTCTGAAAATCCCCCCCTGTAGGACTTTTCACTAGGAAGCCTACATTCACAGGCCCTCCCCTCCCTGCCTTGTAATAGGAGGCGGGCATGGCCTCTCTGAGCCCTGTGTTCCCCAGCAGATTTCTCTCACCTCCTAGGATTATCCTGAAGATTAAACCATATGGTTTTGGCCTAGCATTTCTTTCCTATTTTTTCCTTATTTTACACCCATTTTCCTTAGAGAGAAGCTACCCCTTACCACAATTAGAATAAAATCTAAGATGCTGCCTAAAGAACCTGTGTTTTATGACCCACTGTTTTCAAGATTTTGAGAAATGGGTGGGCAAACCAGCATGCCAGTTGTCTCAAAGAGATTAAGCTCTCTATCTCTAGCCTGGCCTCGGCCCCTCAGCCTTAGGCTGGGGCTTAGGCTGCCTACATTTTCTCTCTCCTCTCTCCAGACCTATCCTACACCATCTCCTAAAAGTTATTACAATAAAGCTAAAGGGAGTCAGTTGAGAGTGTAGCCTTTGGGGGCCCAGGAAGCATGCTCAGAAGAAGGAATGCCTCTTTGCTCCATCTTGGGCCCACTGGGCAAGTAGAGGGGAGGCAGGGGAGGAAGAGAGAAAATCTGGTCAGTCAGGGCAGAGGAAACTTGCATTTGAACCACTGGATTGCTGGGATGTGATACATTAACTACCTAATCCAGAACTAAAGATGCCAGGCCCAGCCAAGTATGCCCACCACCCAGTGTGGACCCAAACATGCAGGGAAGATGGCATGACACCTGTTGCAGAAACCTTCAGCACAGGCAGGGCAGCAAGTGTCTTAGCATCTAAATTGGCCATTCTGTTTCCGTGAGCACATGTAGAACTCCCAGAGAGGAGCTGAATTGGAACACACGTTCAGGAGAGCTCCTTTTAGATTTTCAGCGGGTTCTTATGCCAAACCACCCTAAAGTGGCTCATCTGTTTCTCTCTTAGCCAAGGGTTTATTGGCAGGAGAAGCTGAAGTCAGAGGCTGCTCCATTTTCTTAGGAAAAAGAAGAGTTTCTACTCTCTTCTTTTTTTTTTTTAATTGTTTTTACCATCTTCTTTGCTCCCTGACTCTCAAGTGCAACATTATGCTTCTAAGTAAAACATTATGAAAAGTCTTACTAAGATACAATTGAATGCAGAGCATGACTACATTGGGCGCAACTATTAATCTTTGGGTTTAAGTCACTGACTTATTAAAATCATAAGTACCTATGTATGAGTTCTTCTGCTTGGAAAATTCCAAATGGTTTTCACACTTGCAGAGATACTATAGAATGGCTTACCTGAGGCCCAATCCCAACTGCATCCTTCCTTACCTTTCTCTAAGATAGAAGCTAAAAAGCTAAATACAGATGGTCCCCAAATTACAATGGTTACACAAACAATTATTCAACTTTGTGATGGTGGGAAAGTAACACACATTCAGTAGAACTTGTACTTCAAGTGTCAATATAACCCTTATGTTTTTCACTTTCAGTACAATATGCAATATATTACATGAGATATTTAACACTATTATAAAATAGGCTTACGTTAGATGATTTTGCCCAACTGTAGACTAATGTAAGTGTTCCGAGCATGTTTAAGGTAGGCCAGGCTAAGCTAGGATGGTTGGTAGGGTAAGTGCATTAAATGCATTTTCAACCTACAATATTTTTAATGTACCATGGGTTTGTCTCTGTAACGCATTCTAAGTCAAGGAGCATTGGTTCTTAGTTTTCCTAGCCCCCTCCCAACCAGAAACAGGCATGTTCTGGTTGGTGGAAACCACAGTGAAGCATTTCTTTCCAAATAAAAAGAGAAAGGCTCTCAAGGAGAAGGCTCTGGCCTCCCCCTTCTTCCAGCCTGGAAATAGTTGCAAAGCGGACAAAACAGGGAGCTGGAAGCTGCATGCTCGGTGTGATGGGACAGGAGGGTGCAGAGGAACTAATGGCGTCGCACAGCAGCTGTACCAACCCTGGGCTGCCCACCTCCAGATTTCTTGCTATTTGAGGAAATGAAGCCCAACTTAAAGTTTAAGTCTCTTAACAGAGTACCCCAAAAGTCACATACATAAAGGAGAAACTGGGAAATTGTAGCTCATTGTACTTTTACTTACAAAATATTCATTACAAAATATTTACCAAATATTCTCTACTTGATAGATTTTCTGTTATTTGTAACAAAACATTCCTAAATTATACAAGTTTGATCCCACAGAGATACCGAAGATTTGGCATATTTCTTTCCTTCTGACCCTTAAGAATCACAAATTAAATGGGAAAAGGAGCAAAGAAGAAGGGTTCCAAATCCCCCACAATCTCGAGGACTGGGGTTAAAGCTGCTGCTATTGTGTTGCTTGAGTTACAGACTCCCTATTCCCTCCTATTCAGGGATTTTTCAAAATTTGATATTTAGAAGGTTGGATGAGACTCAAGTCTCCTGACACAAAAACATGAATGGTTTCACTTCTCAAACATTTCAGTTGAATGTTTGCCAAAGTTTTTATCTCAGGGAAACTATTTGCTGAGTTTCTAATATTATGTAAAATACTGAAGCAAGACTTCCCCCAGGGATTTATATTACTATTTAGTTTTATATTTCTTCTGATGCCTCCAATAAATCATGAACTTCTTCCGAGATGTCAGAGGGCAGCCCGTCTCCTCGACTGCAAATGACAAGCCATGAATAATACACACGGGTCTCTGCAGAGAGACTCCCACACCATGCAGCCTGCTGCCCCTGGCCTCGGGTTTGCTATTGGACAATCTGCTTCAGTGGAGCCTGGTTTTGACTGGTTTGGGGTGAGCTCCGGGTGGGCTATGCACTATGAGCCCCTGGGGGTCAATCATACCACCCGGGAATCTGGAATGGCAAGAAGTGGCTGCAACTTCCAAAAGAATGAAAGGAACTAGAAAACCCCAGAGAAGGCAGCCAGTGACTGCTAATCTCAGCTAGATTTAAAACTCCATGGGACGCTCTTGGTTCCCTACAATTCCTAAAAGTACTACCTGGACTGTAATGGTGGCCTGATAAGTATTTATTATATGGAAGGATGGACATATGGATGGATGGACATATGGATGGATGGATGGATGGATGGATCAATGGATCAATGGAGGGATTTGCAGGTGGGTGGATGGAAGGAAGGACGGAAGGAAGAAAGAAAGAATAGACAGGCTTACATAGAAAAACTGGCAGAAATAGAACACCAGTACACAGAACCATAAGGAAAGCTTAAGGAGGCTACTCATTCTCTCTCATAAGGCAGAGCAGGCTGAAGGTAGGGCAAGGACCTTATCCTAATAAACATTTTCATCACCCCTTCTCCCTCCTTATGTTTTATTGATTTCCCAAAGGAACAGAACCACTACACGTACCACCAACACAAAGTATGTTACAATCTGGCCTCCCCTTCGCCCGCCTTCTGAATCTGCTTTTGAATGCCCCATTAATGGCCTCTGAAGTACAATGTCCAATCTCTAAGTCATCTTATTCCCTGCCTACAGGAAATGTTGACACCTTAAATTCCCCCGTGTTCCCCTTTCTTGATCTCTACCTCTCTGCACTCTCTCACTCCCGCACGTAGCCTGTCCTTCCTCTGTCCTATTTTGCAGGTCTGTGCCTCCTCTGAGCCTGCTCTTTCCTGCCCGGTAAGTTTTTGTCACTTTCTGCCTTCATCCTCTTCTCATGCCACACTCCCCTGGTGACCTCATTCACACCTACGAATGAGGTGTGAGATGCATAGTGTCCTCTTCCGGTAAATGATCCCCACACAATGTCTTCAATGACTTCACCCACCCATTAATTCCCCAATCGAACATTCATTGAACTTCGTTTATTTCTGATGTTGCTAAAAATTAAGAATACCAAAAAAGAAATGAGTTTGTTTAAGGAAATCAAAGTTTGGAGAAGAGACATAAGTACAATGACAATGCAGGACAACTGTCACCACAAAGGGTGCCTCCTAGGAGACCTCAGGACGGAGCTGGGTGGAGGGGGCAGGGAAGAGGGAAGGATGTGAGGGCGGAGGGAAGGGTAAGAGTGTGCACCGTGAACTGATGGACTAACACCTCTTGGTTTTCTGTCAGATGCCAGGCACCATGCAAGGTATTTTCACAAAATAATTTTATCTCGCATTTACTCCGTGATTATTAAATACCAAGCACTTATCATATAATAACTCATTTAATCTGCATATCTTTAAAAGATAAATGTTATTACTCTCACTTTACAGATGAAAAGACTAAAACCCATCTGTAAGGTGTGCTTGCTAACCTGGTTAAGGCCCAGAATTAGTAAGTAGCAAGGCCAGGGGCTTAGGTTTTGATGTTTTAGCACCATGAAACAGAAATTCCTCATGTTAACTTAAGTACAGGTGTATTTATTATATAGTAGCTGAGATGAGATGTCCGCTAGAACCCAAGGGTCAAGCCTCCTGAGGACCTGGAACTGGGTCCATCAGACTGTCCCTCATCACTGGACTGTCCCTCATCACTGGACTGTCCCTCATCACTGGACTGTCCCTCATCACTGGACCACTTGTTCCTCCCGCCCCCCTCTCTGCACCTGCGAGCTGGCTCTTTCTTTTTGCTCAGGGATGCTCCAAAATGGCTTCTTTGTCCGCCCCAGGTACAGCACTTCACACGTCCAATGCTCATTAAGACTGATCACAGTCATGTCTCCTAATTCCGAATTCTCACAAAAGCGATTCAGATTCTCCCAGCTCGTAGTGAGTAATCACTCCTGACTCCATCACCTACAGCCAGGGAGGATGGGGGTGCTTTGGAAGGAGTACCAAACCTGGCCAGGGGAGAGGCAATTCCCGGGGCAAGAAGCATAGACACACATTTTCACAACATGACTTTCACAGCTGACATTCCATCCCAGTGCTCTGAGTTCAAGTCATGCTTTTTTCTCCATCCCATACTGCCTTACCTCAAACTAAACCTATCCCAAATCAAGGTAGATTCACCTAAACAAGCCACATTTATTTTCCTGTTTCAATCAATGACTGTTTAACCTCAGCTCACTCTTGCTATTTAACATGTCAACATTAACTTCCCTTTCCTTAATACCCTACTCCTAATATTCTGCCCTTTCAATATTCAGAAAAGTCTCCCAGATTAGTTATTTGTCCATCCCAAAAGATCATCCACTGTAGTTCAAAATGCAACAGTGACGATCACAACTTGGAAGCCAAAGAACCAGACCAACAAACCTTTATTCTGCTTATAAAGCTCAAGAGTAAAAGTGGTTGATGGAAGATTGATTAAGCCATCTTAGGCTAAATCAAGAAAATTGTAGAAACAATTATTACTAGTAGTATAAAAAATAAAACCAGGAGCAGATACAGGACAATCCAGTCAGTATCAATGTTGGGAAAGTCGAGGGATGGCCGTGGGTTTGGTGGATTAGTAAAAGCTAAACTGATGAAACCATGGGAAGGAGATAAAAGAAAAAATGAGTTACTGAGAAGGTACCTGGGGGTAGAGGACAGTGAGCTAAAGATGTGAGGGACAAACAGAAAGAAATTCACCAAGAGCAATGAAGGTCTCAACAAATCAAATATAGCCAATCTGGAATGACGTCTCCAGCAGTGTGCTGGTAAATATATAATAACTGGCCTCCCAGGGAAAAGACCTGCATTTAATATCACTTTGTATGGTCTGAATACTCTCATCACTGGCCAGTTTCAAACTTACCCTCACTAAATAATTGGACTTAGGAAGAGATGCCTGTGACTGACTCCCATGCACCATAGACCTGGCTCTAGCACACTCCGGATGTCCTAGTCTGGCGGGAGCTCCAGTTCATCCAAATCAAAACTCCTCTGAATGAAGAGCCCTTCACTGCAGCCAGATGGACTGACCCTAGGGTTTTCCATCAGTTAAAAAAAATACCCATCCTATTCCAAGAGCAAACATCTCTCTGATCTTGCCATAACACAATCTGTAATCTAAGATACATTTTAAGAACTGTATGAGGCAGCAGACTTTGAAAAGGACACTAGAAAAACAGAGGAAAGAAAATCCCTGTCAGGCTCGGCGCCTGTAGCACAGTGGTTATGGTGCTAGCCACATATACCGAAGTTGCAGGTTCGAACCCAGCCCTCAGGCCAGCTAACCAAAATGATAACTGCAACAAAAAAATAGCTGGCTGTTGTGGAGGGTGCCTGTAGTCCTAGCTACTTGGGAGGCTGAAGCAAGAGAATCACCTGAGCCAAAGAGTTTGAGGCTGTTATGAGCTGGCACACCATGGTACTCTACCCAGGGTGACATAGTGAGTCTCTGTCTCAAAAAAAAGAAAATCCCTGTAAGCATGAAAGAGATGGAAGGTTGGAAGTTGATCTGGATTTGCGGGGTGGGGGAACCAGAGGGGAGGGGAAATTCCGGTAGAGAGACTAGATTGGGATCCTGTTCAGATGCAGCAGAGTTGAGTGGCAGGAGTGAGGGCGGGGGTACATGTGTAGTCAGCCGGGTGGGCCTGGGGTGGGCGGCTCAGGCTTGTGCAGCATTCTCTGATCCCAAAGGGACTTTGTCAGAGCTGCACTTGGAGAAGGTGACTTTGGAAGCTGTGTGGTCTTTGAATGGGGCAGGAGGGCTGAGTGTGTGTGTGTGTGTGTGTGTGTGTGTGCGCGCGTGCATGTCAGGGGAGTGGTGGGAACGCAGGTGATGAGACTGTCAGCAGAGACAATAAAGAAACTACAGCAAGGTCATGAAACCTAGGATTTAACAGAAGAAGTGGTAAGAATTAAAAGCAAGCAGCTGTCTTGAGAGACTTTGATCAAATAAAGGGTAAATATCATTTCTACAAATGCCAGCCCTTAGGGAGGGAGGTTAAAGAGAAAGTGCTGTTGGACTCAGAATTCAGATTTTCCATAGATGAGGAAAGACGTGGCATTCACAGATGCAACCCGCAGTGGCCCATCCCAACTCCTGCACAGACATTGTCAAGGCAGCCCAAGCAGAGTGGGCTGTGGTGGTTCAGGGCACCGCACGGGCAAACCCCACATCTGGGGAGGCTTTGAAGATTCCCATGAGCTCTTTTGAACAAATTCAAGAAACTTGATCAGACATTTCTGCCCACCCTCTATTTTTATAAATTTATTTTGAAATTTTAAGTGAAATTTTTAAAATAAGAAATACATTTATATTGTTCAAAACTCCAAAAATCTGAAAAATAATGCAGTGTGTATTTCACTCTTACTCTGTGCAGTGTCTGTCCAGTTCCTACCTGTACTCCTCGTATATAATCACTTTTATTATGAACGTTCATAGAATTTCTCATCCCTTCTATCAATTTGATCAGCGACCTCCTTATTTTACTGAAATCTCTTCCATTCATTCCTTTCCTTCCACGCCCTCTGCCACCTCTCTCAAATCCAAAGCCTCATGTCTCTTTATTGTCTCTTCGCAGACATTCTCTTCCCATTACCCTCGCTACACCCCGGATGTGCGTGTGCACACACAGAACACACACACTCTCAGCCCTGCCCCCCATGCAGAGACCACACAGCTTCCAAAGTCACCTCCACCATGCGCAGCTCTGACAAAGTCACTTTGGGGTCAGAGAATGCTGCACAAGACTGGGCTGCCCACCCCACGCCCACCCTCACTCCTGCCACTCAACTCTGTTGCTCCTGGACAGGGTCCCAATCTCGTCCCTCTGCTTGGAATTCCCGCTGCCCCTCCTGTGTTCCCATTCAGCAAATCTAGATCAACTTCCAAATCTTTCATGGTACCAGGGATTTTCTTTCCTCAGTGCTTCAAGCTCCTTTTTCAAAGTTTGCCTTGTTTATTTCCTGTAAGTACACTAGCCTGTAGGTTCCTTAAATTAAATGCATCTTTGGGGAATGGACTCCATCTTTTTTCTCCTGATTTAGCATCTATTTGCCATCTTACATTTTAAGCATTTGAGGCAGAAACTGCTAACTTCCAGTCTCCACCTCTCTCTTCCAGGAACAGAAGGGCTGACCTCAGCTACATACGTGGCTACCTGGTAAAGGTCACATTTCCTGGCCTCCCCTGTGTTAGCTCTGGCCCTGGGTACAAGTTCACCGATGGGAAGTGAATCAAAGGGATGTCAGCTTCCAGATTTTTCCCTAAAAGGGAAGTGCAGTCTCCCTTCTCCATCCTCCATCCTCTGGCTGGAATGCAGATGTGCGGGCCAGCCTTCCTGTCCAAGTGGAGGCGAGCAAAGCGCACTAGTCAGATGGAAAGAGCTCATCCCAGCTCACACAGGGCCACTGTCCCAGCCAACTGAGCTGCTTATGCACAGGGGGGCATGAGAGAGACATTTCCACTGTGGTTAAGCCACCGTTCCTGCAAGTCTGCCTCTAACAGCTGCGTTTACATTCTAACTAATACAAGGGGCTTAATACATGTTCGCTGAATTAAATTCATGGATCATAGATTCCAGGTTTGTACAGGAAATAAGAAAATTGAGGGGTTCTTCCATCATGTGTACAGATTTTAGGTTCAGAAAATTGTACCTTGCAGAGCCCACCCCTTGGTGCCTCATCAAACAGAATGCTCGTTCGAAACTGAACTAACCCTGACTTACTTTGTCAATTAAGTGCACGTGTCCCAAGATCAGACCTACTCCAGCTGTGCCAGAAATCAGCTTCACTGGCAGGCCTGGGTGAGTGTGGTGGTTTTCTTGGCCTGGGAGGCTTTGCCACATTGGGGAAAGCAAGTCAACACTAGACATTTACCAGAACAGTGTGACCAAGTGTGGCTGCTTAATCAGGGCTCAGCAAGTGTCTCTTCAGAAATGCCCACAACCCAGTGTCCTTTGACTTTCTCACATGTTTAATCTTCTGATCTTCCACAGTGGCAGGAGCTCCAAGGAGTCTGGGCATCACACTGATTAAGAGTCGTTTCCTCGGCTATTAATTCTACCACTGTTCACCCACCCCCGCTTTGGAGCCAGTCCTCCAAGATGCTCACCGTAAGCAGGAAACTCCCACCCTGGGGCTGCTCCCGGGCCTGGGACAAAGTCCTGGAGATGGGCCCTGCTGCAGCATTTAGCAGAGGCACCTAGACCTCCCTGAACTGTCACCTCCCCTGACCGCTAGGCTTGCATCACGCTTCTTACAGGAACTGTGCACCACATGTCGAGTGAAATAGGAGATACAGGAAATGAGCCAGATGCCTGGGCTAGAGAGACGGCTCACTGTCAGCCAGAAGGGGACAGACAGCACAGGAGCAGCCATACGTGTCATTCCAAGCCCTGGCAAGCTGCACAGGAAGGCTGTGTCGCCCGGTTTAGGGAGGGTTAAGGCTTGGTTTCTGCAGAGCTGGCTTGGGTTTTTTTCCAAAGCAAGAATCACTGAAGATACCAAGTTGATTCTCTCTCTCCTCTGTGTATACATATGTGTGTGGCACATGTATGAGGTCATTTTAAGCATGGCCGTGTGGCCATGGACCAGTCTGAGGGCTCTGTAGATATCTAAGAGAAAAAGTGAGCTCAGTACACGGACACAGCTCTGGAAAGAAGTCCAGACGAGAGGTCTAGGAAGAGCCTCTGACTCAGCAGCTTAAACCATGCATCCAGCCAGTGTGTGGCATCTAAATTGGGTGACAGGCTCTCCCAGGAGTCTCAGCAGCCAGGTCTGGGATTGCCCACACAACCTCATCCTCTCCTTCTTCCTCCTCAGATCTGAACTGCTGACCACTAGATCCAGACCTTCCTACTCAGAAAACACGTCAACAAACTCTACTCTCATTGCTCTTTAACCTTCCTTACCCCCCCCAAACCACATGTGTGCAGGGTCTCAGCTCCTCCAGGGGCACAGAAAGCTGCTAAGGAGGAGCTCAACATCTGCTCCTTGACCATCTCCAGGGAGAGAGGCCCAATGCAGGCGACGCAATCAGCACTTGATCCGCCAGTTGGATTCTCCGTGGGAGGATGCCTTTTCTCTACCCTTCATAAGGGGCACAGTCAAGTTGCGCGTACTGTCAGATTTAGAGACACCTGCCAAATTTTGGCTGCTTGTCCCCGATGCCCAGTGTGGCCCAAGGCAAACTGCCCACCCTTCTCTTCTCTCCACATCTCCTTGCTTCTGGGACAAAGCCAGTAACCAACCCAGATACTAGAACTGAACTTGTAACAAGCAGAGAGAAATGAAACGCTCAAACTACGTCTTCCCCCTTGCTGGAGAAGGCCAAACACTGTCCCGGAAGACAACTGGAAGAGATGGTGCCAGCCCCACTGTCTCTCCCTCAGGCTGCCCTACACCTTGAGGCCTACCCAGTGCGTCCCCTGAGCTCAAGACTGCCTTCCCTGGGGGCCCTGTAGCAAAAAACCTGGCTTTACACGTGATGGCTTCCTTCTACCACCAGGGAGTTGGATGGCTTCCCCTTGGTGACATCAGGAATATGCTGACCTTCTGACTTTAGGCAGCAGGCCCCACAGCCCTAATCCAGCATATACATGAGGGCAGGCCCACCTGCTCTAGGAGGGGGTTCCTAGTTGCCCCCTTTCCTCACTGCAGGGCTCAGACCTCACAGAGGGGAGTGGCAGGGATCCCCACCTCCTCTCCATCCTCTCCCCCTGCTCGCCCTGTCCCCTCCACTGTAGGGGCTCCATAGCTCCTCTGATGCACCAGCCATGTCCCATGGCCTTTGTCCCCTGCCTGGCTGCTCTCTCTGCGGGGTCCTCCTAACATTCCTGGCCCCATCCATGTATGCCTGCACTTACCCTCTCCAATACTGCCGATTGGGTCTGGTCCCCTCCCGGCACCCCCAGCCTCCCTCCCCTGCTAGTGTTTGTTCTCTCCACTGCACTCAGCCCTGCCTGAGGAGCACTGACTTCCCCACACGTGTTGTTTATGCCTCCTTTCCCCTCTAGAATGGGAGTCCCTGAGGACTTCTCTGTTCTCTGCCGTGAACAGAGGTTCTACAGCACCTAGAACATGCCAGGTAAATAGTAAATGATGCTCAAATGTACTAAAAATATGCATTAAGTAAATGGAGGAAATACTATCATTACTAACCTGTGGGGGTGCAAGTGCCCCTGGCACGAGCAGGGAGGATTATCAAGCTGTCCCCCCGACAGAAGTACCCAGACGCCTCACACCACACAAGTTTCCCAGGGCTGCCCTAACAGACCGCCACAGACCAGGTGGCTTCACAATGGAAATGTCCTGTCTCGCAGTTCTGGAGGCTGGAAATCCAAGATCAAGCGTCAGCAGGGTTTGTACCTTCTGCAGAAGTGAGAGAGACTGTTCCCTGCCCCTTGTCTAGTGTCTCTGCTGTTCCCCAGCTTGCAGAAGCATCACCCCAACCTCTGCCATCATCGTCACTTGCCGTTGTTCCTGTGTGTATGCGTGTGCATGCCCAAATTTTCCCTTTTTATAAAGACACCGATCATATTGTATTTGGGCCCACCCTAATGGCCTCATCTTGGCTAATTACATCTGTGATGACCCTATTTCCAAATAAGTCACATCTATGGGAGTTAGAACGTCAGTACGTGAACTTTAGGTGGGAGGCTGGGGGAGGGGAGACAGAACCCCTAACACTCTTATCTTGAGTGGAGGCAGGAAGATTGCCCTTGGGACAAACGCCCTCTCTTTGTGGCCCTCTCACTGCTTCTCAGAGGAAGGAACATGGGCATCAGATGGCGTTGGCACAACAGCAGCCTGAAGGCCTATGTCTACCTTCCCCAGGTCTTCCTCTCAGAGGACCATTGTCTGGGGACCACTTGCCCACCCAGTACCCTGTAGGCCCACTGATTGTCCAGCCCCTGGGCTGGACCCACTCTGTTTCATCAGGAAACATTACCTGAGCCCTTTGGCCTAGCTCCTGCTCCCTGGGGGAGACACAGAAGTACCCCAAGATGAACACCCCCCTCTTGAGTGGCACTCCTTAGACTCTAAGGCTTAGAGAGAGCGTCAGCCTCAAACCCAGGCAGAGGGAGTAACTGTCAATGGATCCCTCCTGCAAGGGGAGGCTCATGGAAGACGGGCTCAGAGTGCACACACGGCCACCCAAGGCTGGGGACAGGCCAGGGGGAATTTCCTGAGAGCCCAGGGCAGGTACAGCTGCCGGCCCCTAACTAGGGCACCATGCATTCAGTTCCCAATACAAATGCTTTGAGAAACAGAAATGACAAGATTTACGTAGAGCACCAACCAATATATCCTCTGCAAACAGCACATAGATCTTCGGGAGACTCGTGGGATTTATTACAGAGTTGCCCATCAGCATCGCACACGAGGCTGGTGTCAGTGTCTCACCAGGAGCCCCGTTCCCAGTGTTTTATAACCCGCAGTAAATCAGTGGGGTAGGCCCTCCCAGAACCTCACCCGGTTTCAATCTGTGTGCATTTGCCCCCAGAAAGGGCGCTAAAAAATACTGGGAATGCTGTCATTTTTACAACCCGTGGCTTTTTTATTTTATTGGAACTAAAACTGAATATTTGAAACCCAATGGTGTAAGTCTAAGTGTGTGACCTCAATAAAGCCCGAGCCCAAATTTCCTAGTACTGCCTACAAAATATTTCCTTCTCTGCTTGTTGAAAGGATAAGGTAACTATTATGTCCCCACTACATGCAAAGAGAGTCTTAGCTGAAGGAGGAAAACCTTCCTGGAATATTCAGGAACATGCAGGGGCTGTTTTCATATCCCCCATTCCTGGGGTGGTGCCTGCTGTAGCCAGAGGCGAGAGACCCAGAAGAGTTGGGGGTTTCAGCAGAATGTAGTGAGTGGCACCTTTTCTCCTGCTCAGATTTAAATTAAAGTACAAAATTTGCATTCAGTCCCCTCAGGGCCTGGCTCCGGTGACCAAAGCCTCAGGTTTGAAATAGTTCTGCTCCAGGGAACTGGAGGTTCAAATCCCTGAGGGATTTCTGCTAGGCTGGGCATCCTTGGGAGACACATTGTTTGAATAAACATGATTTAGTGAAGGCAGACCTTCCAAGGAGACCTCTGGAAAGGAGAGATGGAGGCTTGCAGGAAGGTGTGAAGGCCAGAGTTTTCTCAGGGTTTTCCCCGTGTCTTTGCCAGATGTCACACTTGTAAAACTTTAAGGAAAGCAGAGAGAGCTCAGAGTTATGTGTGTGCCCAGGCCCTGTCCCTCCTCATCTTTCCTGCCAACCCTCTCTCATCTGCTTCCCACCTCCCTCTGCCTCCCTTGGAGTGCAGCTTCTTAAGAGCAGCCATGCTTCTGCTGAAAGCCTTTCCAGCCTAGAGATGGGCCTTGCCCTCTCCCAGCCACAGTCTGTGGGAGCGGTGGTTCAGCTCAGCAGTGACAGCTGTGCAGATCACGATCAGCCCACCAGTGTGTAAATCCTGGCTCCTCCCTCCCCTTCCTGCCCATGTGGCCTAGGGCATCTTCCATGGCCCACACCAAAAAGTAGGCTTGTCTCTGTATTTCCAAAAACATCCCAGTTATCAAAAACTTTAAAAATAAAACAGAAGATTACCAGTCCTTGATTCTAAGACATTGTCACAGTTTCCTGCTGCCCTGAGTTGGAGACTCATAGGACAAAGGGGTCTCTGAGGAAGCTCCCCGGTAGCCTTTTAACTCCCCAAGCTAAAGCAGGAGGAAGCGTCAGTGGCTGAGTCTCCACAACATCTGGGCCGTACAGGCACAAGCCATTGCCCTCACACTCCCCAACTTCCCACGGTCCCCCACAGGCTGCTGAAAATTTCTGTGGCTTTGCAGGGGCCCTTGCTGTTGGGGCTCTGATCTGCAGGAGGAAAGTACAGAGGGCCATGGAGAGAAGGCCAGAGGCGGGGCAAGAGAGGAACCCTGTCCCAAGCTGGATTTCCCAAGCACAGAGATTAGTGTGCAACATGTTAATTAGGGCACACTCACAGGACAGATGCCTGTAGGAGAGACAGGAAAGGCCCAGGAGGCAGAGGGTGAAGTTGGGCTATGACACAATCTCAGCAGAGGCCTCAGCTGACCACACAGGAAGTTTGGAGCTGGGGTGATCCTACAGAGTTGCCCCAGTGGGGAAGGCAAGCCAGGCCTTCCCAGCAACCCTGAAGATCAGCCGTTGGATGTGGGTTGCATTGGGAAGGGGTCTGGGCTCCCAGAAAGAGTCAGTCTTTGTCCTTGGATCCCAAAGGGAGCTGTGGGCAGCACATCGCAGTAACTATCACAAGCCCCAGCAGGATCACCTCTTCCCTCATATGCAGAAGCATTTCCCACCACATTTGGGGAGCCAGAGATCTTTAAGGGTTAGTACAATTAAGAGAGGGAATTTCATTTTGACCAGGGATGCTCCCAGGCCTACTCCTGCCATTCAAGCTGGAACTGTGCCCAGTCACCCACTGCACTAATAAACAGCAAGAAGATTTCATATCACAGAGCTGCAGAGTCAGAGAAAATTAGGGAGATCACCTGATCAAACTCTCACCCAGGTGAAGACCCCCACAGCGTCTCCACAGCATCCCCCGTCTCTGCCTGAGTGTTCTGGGGCTGGGGCTGGGGGCAGTGGGTGGGGCTCCCTCTACCACATGCTTGACACCACTATTCATTAAACCTCTCAGGAAGAAAGATCGCACTTGTAACCCACAAAAGAAATCCCTCAGTTATAGATTACTCTTCACCCATTAGAAGACAAATTCTGTTTCTTTCCATGGTCACCACCCACGTGCCTCCGGAACCTTCATTCATTCTTTAGACAAGCGTTGCCTTTCCACCTCTTCTTCCCAAGCCCTTTCATGCACACTGAGTGATTCAGTCTTCCTAAGAGTCTTTCCAAGGATAACATGGTCAGCATTGTTATCCGTGGTTCTTGCCCTCAGAAATTACGGAAGGTTTTGCAGAAAAGGTCTACAGTGAGTTGGGTGTGGAAGCATGAATAGGAAGACTCTTCTCCTGGAGGAAATGGCATTTCAGGCTGGGGAGGACTTAGACACACCTGGAGCACCAGAGAGCTTAGCAGGTTTCGGGAAAGCTTTGGATGTGGCTGAAGCAGCGGTTCTCAACTGGGGACAGGTGCTCCCTGGAGACATTTTTGTCATGACTTTGAGTGTATACTACTGGCATCTGGTAGGTGGAGGCCAGTAATGCTACTAAGCAACCTAAAATTCACATGACAGTCCCCCCACCACCACACAGAGATTAATCCAGTCAAATATTTCAGTAGTGCTGAGGATGAAAAATTCTGTGCTAGATCATTCAAGGAGGGCAGGGATGGTGAACAGGTCAATTGGAACAAGATTCTGAAGGGCCAAGTTAACTCCCTGTGGTCAGCAGGGTTTTAGAGCCTGGACTTAGTAAGACCACTGAAGAATAATTTCGAGCACACAGAGTCAGAGTTCTGGGAGGCTCTGGGTGGAGGAGGCTATTGGCACTGTCCATTCATTCATGCTTTCGCTTAATGAGCATCTATTAAATACTAGTCTCTGTGCTAGTCCCTAAGATGTAATGATGAGTAAAACAGACCCCGTCCATGCCCTCGGGGGTTTTATAGTGAAGAAGAGAAATACTATTTTCGTAAACCCACAAATATGTCACCACATGGTGGCAGGTGAAATGAGGCAACAGGACCAATCAAGGAAGTTTCCAAAGAAGACAGGTTGCAGCCACTGTCAGAAAGATGAAGAATCCAGGCGAGAGGTCAGGTGAGGCTTCATGGGCAGGTGGAAAGAAAGGATGAGCCAACTCAATATAAATTTTAGAGGCAGAATCCATGGGACTCTGTTGGCGTGCTGTCACAGGTGAGTCAGGGGAAATCAGGGCCCTGCCTGGTTCTGAATTCAGGCACGTATTGAGGGAGGGGGTGCATGTGTTAGGGGGGTGCTCATCCAGGTGAGAAATGCAGAAGAAGAAACTGGGGGCTCAGAGTGGCACTATCCACCTCGAATGGACAACTTTCCAGCACATGGTGATTCCTGGCACCCTTTGGAGCCTGTAACACACTGAAATAGTCCAGTGACAGCCACTCATCATAGCTGTTGCCTTTTCTCACTCCCATTTATTTCATTTCAACCTTGTTGCTTCTCTTGAAGAGGAAACCAAACTCCATTTTATACATGAAGCCCCGACAGCAGAGGGGCTAAGGGGCAACCACAAGGTTCCCCAGCCTCCCAGTGACTCAGCTAAAGCTAGTCCAAAATCCCAGCCCTGAACACAGCACAGTGAAGGCAGAGCCCTGCCTTCCACCCCCCACATTTCACATTCCCCAGACTGAGATCCCCAACCAATTGGGCTCAATTGATTTAGAAGCATTTCAGTACCACAATGCCTCTGTCCCAGAAGGCGGGTCATAACAAGAGAATGCAGAGCTTGCAGAAAGGCTAAAGTCCACCCAAAAAGCAAAGAGAACCTCCGAATGAGGCCCGGGCATCTCACCAGGGAGAGGGCACAGACAGGTAGCCCATGCTGTAGGTTACCTGTAGGCCAGCCAATGCCCCAGGGATGAGAGTCTCTGCAGACACTCCTCGTCTAACCAGCTGTTCAACAGGACCCTTTCAATCTCCAAGTACTTTCCAAGGCCCCCAAACTGAGAACAATGGGTGCTTAATCCCCACCACCCAGAGGGAGATGTTGGATTATCTGGCAAATAATCTTCTCTTACCCTGGTCTAGAAGTGGGGGGTGGACAAGGCTGGAGAACCAGCTGCAGTCGGAGTTCAGGAGTGTGAGGAAGCTGGTCGAAGGGACTTCTTCAGAGGGGCTGAACTGTGTTAAAAACTGTCTCCTGGGTGTGGAAGACAGAGGGAGGGTCCTCAAGGAACCACAGTCTGACTGGTGCCTCCTGTACTGTAGTGAGATGGTGTCACTTCTAGATGGGCCCAAGAATCCCTGCAGGAAGCCTGAGAGGGTTAGGGAGGGAGGAGGAGATTCCAACAGAAGGATGGTCTCTGGACCCCAGGAGAAGAAGGTGTTGCCCAAGCAAGTCACTACAAATGGGAGCCTCCCCAGGAAGGAGCGAGTCTCCAAAGAACCCACAGAAGCACCCACATTTGGGCCTCCTGCAGCCCCAAACGCAGATTACAGCCTCATCGTCTGGACCCCCGGGCACTTTGCCTCTTCTCTCCTCAGGCTGGCCCCCCAGAAGGCCAAAAGAACAGCATTGGTGTGAGATGGAATGTGAACACAGAAGAGAGATCTTCCCACCGCAGGCCCCCAAGATCAGGGGATCAGTGTACGTGTATGTGCGTGTGTATAATGTATGGGTGTGCATGTGCATGTATGTGCATGCATGTGTGTGTGTGCATGCATGTGTGTATGTAGGTGTGCATGTGTGTATACATATGTGAGTGCACATGTGTGTATAGTGTGTGCATGCACACATGTGGAGTGTGTACACACATATGTGCATGTGTGTGCATGTGTGCACACATGTGTATGCATGTGTACTGTGTGTGCACACATATGCATGCAAGTGTGTACACAGTGTAGGTGTGAATGTGTGTGCATGCATATGTATGTGTGCACATACTGTATGCATGTACACGTGTTGTGTTCGTGTGCATATATGTGTGCATGCGTTCATGCGTGTGTGTAGTTGTTAGAGTCAGGCAGCACTGAGGATTTGAAATATATGAGTTTGATTTAGATGTACTGGATTTTTAATATTTGTGGAAAATCAAACGATTTTAGATGATGAAATAGAACTTGAGTGGAAAAGTCCTGTGACTCTCACAGATGTGGACAGAAGAATCAGGCCACAGCACCCCACCAAGGGCACCTCAGACAATAAACCGTAGGCACTGTGGCAGGGGCAAGGGGCGGCCCACCAGTGTCAGCAGGGATAGGCCTCGTCCTGGGCATTGTGGCCTCTACAAATACCAGGGAGCCTGCTCAGAAACCCTGAGCCTTTGGGAATGAGGTTGAGACGAAAGGTCTGGACTCACTAAAAAGGAAATTCCAGGCCTCAGAACTAAGCCTGAAGCCCCATGGGCCTCTGTGGCCACAGCTGGGTCCAGCCCACCAGGAGCCTCTCTCCAGAGCTCACTCCTGGCCGGGATGTTTGTCTGTCCCATGGTCCCTCCCACATGATGACAGTGGAAATGGCCTTGCTCCCCCCCAGTGTGGTTAGAACATGCTGGCTGTGAGCTCCTGCAGGCACGTTTCCTTCCTGGAAGGTGCCACTGTCACAAAGGAAGCCCCTGTCCCCCGCACCTCGCCCTTGGCACTGAGGGCAGAGCTGCTGTCTCTCCTCACTGAGACCTGGCCTTGCTGGCACTGTGAGAACAATGCCTGGGGTCTGTAGGAACTGACCTGCTTAGTACCCATGGAAGGGACAGGCAGGAGTAGAGAGGGCCTGGCTCTCAGGGCTACCACTGTGTGACTCCAGGAAGGACTTGGACTGGGGAGGCTGGGAGTATGGAGGGAGGGTCGGGACCTGCAATCTGACATGCCTGGGTCTTTGGCGGCATCCTCTACTGAACCCAAGTGAGTCTCTTGGTATAACCAGCAGAATGACCACAGAGAGGTGACCTCATGTTCTGAGCCCCAATCTCTTCATCTCCAAAGTGGGGGCAATAATGTTAAACTCAGTGGATTTGGGGGGACAATTAAATAAGGAGAAGCATGGAAAGGGCCAAGAGGAGTGCAGCAAGCGGAAGGAGGCAGCCAGGGCTGCCAGCTTATTCCCTTGTTCACCCCACCTCGTGCCAGCAGCCCCAGGGCTGGACCCTGTCCCCCCAGATTCACAACAACCTTCTCTCATAGTCTTAGCAACCTCTTGGTGAGGGGACTTAAACCAAGGCCAGCCACACATAGCCCATGGCTGAGCTGGCCTGCAGATGTGGTGATACCCAGGGGCGGGACAGGAGGAAGGGGTGGCTCCTTTACAAAGTCTGGGGGACTCACAACACTCTGCCCAGGACTGTGACGTCCCAAATCCTGAGCTCTCTGTCCAGTCAGGGGGACCAGGCTGCCCTTTCTTCCTCAGGGTGCCCATTTGTCTGAGTTCTGCTGCAGATTAGACCCTTTTGTGCCTTCATCTGTGTGACTATCACAGATTTCATGCCACTATGAAGTCTATGTTTCTATCGGCTAGGACAGATATCAGTATCTCAGTACTGTGAGCTGGTTTACTGGGTTTGCCACTTGCATCCTCCAATGACAGAGTAACTAGGAGTCCTACCATGGTCCCAGCCTCCCAAAGCCTAGGATCAGCCCCACTGGCCACCTCGGGGAAAGCCTCTATGCAGATACTCTCCAGCAACCAGAGGGGCAGTGATGGCCTCTGCCTTGCACAGGACAGTAGCAGCACAGCAGTCTAAGGAAATGCACAGCTCTAGTCTCTTCTGCAACGTTACCCCACACATGCCATAGCTGAGGGGAGGTAAAGGGGCAACTCAGAGGGAGAATTTGGGGGACCAGAGAGCAGCTGCTGAGAAGAATTAAAAGGATGTAAAGATGAGAGTTTAGATCAGAAGCTGCTCAGGGTGGAACCTGAGCAGGTTATCTGGCTGAACGCCGCTGCTGCAAACAAACATGCATTCTGCCAGACTGCAGTGACAGTCAAACTCTGGGCCACGGGGCAGCCACATGTCTTCAGTGTTCAGTCTCAGGCCCCTGGAGGAATTCCAGCTACCAGACTTCCCTCCACAGGTTTTCCCAGGTGGATCAACAGGCTTTGGGGCTGAGGACAGGATATAGCACAGGCCAAGGCCACTGCTTAGCACAGAAAACTCGATGAGCAAGTGTGTCCCATTCAGGTGCTACCAACATGGTAGTCCTCAGAGGTGACTCGTCATGAGGCTCCTCCCTCAGGAGTGAAATTAAGGGCCCTCATAAAACGGGCTGATGGAGAGTTCTCTTTGGTCCTTCTGCTTCCCACCATGTGAGCACACAGCCTGCCACTAGAGGAGGCGGTGTTCTTGGAGGCAGAGACCAGACCCTCATCAGGCAATGAAGCTGCAGGCGCCTTGATCTTGGACTTCCCAGCCTCCAGAACTGCTCTTTATAAATGATCCCATCTCAGATATTCTATTACAGCAGCACACAGTGAGCTAAACAGGTGTGGTTCTCCAAGCAGAAATGAGGGTGGTGATACATCGCATTCCTGACAGCTCGAGAACTCCAGAGTTAGTGCATAAGCCATCCCCAGGGAGAAAACTGACAGGAGGTTCACTGTAACCCAAAGCCCCCTCGGGCTGATCGAAGGGGCCTGTGCAAAGAGACTCAGGGAAGGGGGAAGACTGGAGAAGCCCAGGGCCACACTGGCGAGGAAAAGCGGCCTACGAGCTACAGCAAACCTAGCAAACTTCTAGTGCCAGCCAGGGTAGATCCCTAACGAAGCAGTGTCTTCTGAGGTACCGAGATTTGTCTCTGCTTCTGGATATGGCAGAAGTGTTTCATTCAACTATCTCCCGCCAAAGCAGCAGCTGAAGGCTGACAACTCCCTGAGCATGTGACAGCTTCTGGTGGCTGTAGCACTGTGAGCTGTGCCCTTCAGTTGAGACTCCAGAGCGCCATGTATTGAGCGAGCACCTTCTCTATTCCTGTTACACACAACATTATCCAATCCCCACAGAAACCAGGTAGGGTAGCTACCACTAGCTCCATTTTATAGAAAAGAGAATAGAGTGTCAAAATGGCTTAAAGCAGTGATTTTCAACCAGTACGCCATGGCATGAGGATCTTAGGTGTGCCACAAAAATCTTTTAAGATCATTAATTATTTTTGAAAGTTCAAAGCATAGTGAGTATATTCTTTTATTTACTCTTTTGTTTTTTGATCAACGTAACTTAAGTGTGCCACGGAAGCTTAACCATAGATTCAAGGGCGGCGTGAGGTTTAAAAGGTTGAAAAACACTGGCTTGAGAAATAAAACTCTGTGACTGGAGCCCTCATGCATGACTACTGGGAATGGAAAATGGTACACTTTGGAAAATGATAAGCCATAAATGGAGATGTAAGCCAGAAATTCCCCTCCTAGGTGTATGGATAAAATAATCTAAAATATATACGCACACAAAATTTGTTCGTGAATGTTTATATCACCATTATTCATAATAGCAGAAGTGAAAAATCCAAAGTCTACTAACTAATGAATAGATCAACAGAACATGGGTTATCCATACAGTGGAATAGTATTTAGCAAAAAAAAGCAATAAAATATTGCTACATGTTACACCACGGATGAACTTGAAGGTATAATGCGAAGTAAAAGAAGCAGACACAAAAGACCACATTTGATTCCATTTATACGAAATGTCCAGACCAGGCAAAATCTATAGAGACAAAAAGTAGATTAGTGGTTACCTACGGCAGAGGATGGGAATAAATGGAAAGTGACTGTTAATGATCATAGAGTTTCTCTTTCTGTAGTGATAAAAATGTTCTAAAATACGATAATAATGATTGGTTGCATGATTCTGCAAAATATACTGATTAATAAAAAGCCTTGAATTGCAGGACCTAAATAGAGGTGTCTTAGAGCCAAAGATCATTTCTCAATAAAACTGTTTAAAAAAAACCTTCACATGGCTGGTCAAACCCTATGGATACCTGTGCCTACAAAGTAACCTTTGATTTAGTGTTTCAGGCTGCTTTTCAAAGGAGAGCCAAAGCAGGGTTACCTGTGTGTTATGGTAGAAAGAGCAGAGCTCCGATGACAGCCAGATCCGAATGTGTGACCATGAGTAAGTTATTTAGTCCCTCTGTACCCATTTCTAAGACTTTTATGAGGATAAAGTGAGATCACATCTGTGACAAACTCCTGTATATATTAATTATAACCCTCCCAATTTCCTAGGAGGGCAACTCAGAATAACAAGCCAGGGTCTCAGCCCTGCCAAGGGAAGAGGCCACGAGTCATGGGACCACAACAAGAATTTAGGAACAGAAATAAAGCTGAAGTTCATCATAATTCCTGGGGCCTAATAAGAGGACCCAGGCTCAGTAACAACTCTGAAATTTGAAACTTGGGCCTGACAACCAAGTAGTGATACTACTGAGCCTTAGGCTGGTAGAAGTTAGTACACACCTTTCTTCTCTGGTTAAGCTTGGTTCTGCAATTTCTGGGAGGCCTGGGGAGGGTGTGCAAGCCACAGAGGTAGGATGTGGAAGACATCAGAAACAGAGATAGAAGGTGGACATTTTCAAAGAAAGCAACAGGAAACATGAGTTATCTCAGGCCTTTAAAGATTTTCCACATCCCAAATAGCTATTTAAATCTATAAAGACCTATTTTGTTCTTGCAAAACAGTAAAAAAAAAAAAAAAAGACAAAAAACAATAAACAGCCAGATAGATAAGAGACAGTGTCCCTGCTGAGATTATCTATAGCCTCAAACTTCTCATTCATTTATTCCTAGACTCCCATTCCCAAACCCAAATTCTAAGCCAATGGCCCCAGACCACTCCTTGTCCCCCAGATCTCAAAGGGCAAAAAAGGAAGCAGCTCTACAGTCAACAGGCTCTGCGGATTCCTCTGTCTTCGTTAGCAGCTTTAGCACTTGTCTTTTTTTCTTTTTTTTTTTTTTTTTAGAGAAACAGGGAAAGCAGAAGAAAAAAAATGTGTGTATGGTTAAAACCTCAGCTCCTGATTTTGAATTCAGTCAGCCCACTTCAGATTCAAGAATAGTACCATGCTCAGTGATGTAAGAGCTAGAAATACAGATAATAATAAGTACCTCATAGGATTACCGTGGAGACGGAATAAGATGGTGACCCAGTTGAAAAAAGTGCAGATTCGGAGTCAGGCTGAAACAGGGCTATGTCTAAAACTTCTTTAGAGCTCAAATACCAGCCTCAAAAGGCTGTTGGGAAAGATCAGTTACGACCGTCCCAGGGCAGCACCTGGCGTTACTAGGCCTTGGTGAGCAGGAGGAAGGCAGAAGCACTTTGCACTGTGATGGGGACAGCCAGGGGTCCCGAGGACAACAGGATGTGAGTGAGAGGAGAACTGGAAGTCTCACTCTGGAAGAGCCAAAGGCAGCCCTGCCGGACAGGCAGGTGCCCGCCATGTGCTTCAGGAAGGACCCAGGTGCTGCATCACAGAAACTGGGCAACCTGGTGGAGGAGGGGGTGGGGTCAGAGGAGGGCGTGTCCTCACACGTGCATTTACAAATATGACAGGGACTAACCTTCTAACCATGATCAGCAATATTTGCTCCCACTTGGTGGCAACTGCTCTATCCAGCCCATTCACAAAGTCCAGAATGCTGCAAGACCCATAGAAACGCAGCAGTTTGGAAGAGTTCACCACCCAACTCTTCTTCTATCTCAGTCTGAAGCTTCTATTGAGCTCTTAGATTTGCTAATAAAGAAAGAGGCCACTGCTTACATCCCGAGCCTTTTGTGCGTGCTGTTTCTGCCTCAGTGGGTTGCAGGTTTTCTGCAGAGAAAAAAGACAGCCACTTCTATTAAGCCTCTTTGTGGTCCTCAGCTTTTTCCCCAACCTTCTTGATGACAAGCTTCTCTCCCCCCAGTCACGCACCTTCATCTCAGAAGCCAGAGTGGAGAGGTTTCCATATCAAGGCAAAGGATACCTGGGAAGAGGCTATAGGTGAGGTGGTGGGCTGGGGTAGCACTGAAGACTAGGGAGGATATCTTTTTAACAAAAGGTGATTCTCACTAGGGCATTACAGAGTGTGTGATGAGAGGGAAATGGTGCGTATTTCTTCAGGTGGACTTAAGATGCTAATCTGGAGTCAAAAGGAGCTCAGAGCCAAATTAAATAAGCCAGAGAAGCCAGAAAATGGAGTGACCCAGAGAAATGGTTAAAGAAAAATGTGGTGTAAACCTGAGGCTCTTAAAGACTTATCAGAGCTTGGGTTAAAAAAAATTAGTTGCTCTAAGTTCATGGTACAGAATATTAAAGATAAAAGTCTCCCTTCTACCCCTGTATCTGAACCAAGAAGATCCCTTAAGATTAATAATTTCTCGTTATTTCTTGCCATTATTAACAATTTCTTGTAAAGTCTTTGAGAGACAGTCTATGCTTCTATAAGCAAATATTATATATAGAATATGCATTATTTATATAGAGAGACTCTTCTCCACTCCACAAATGTGAGTCCACTGTGCGTCTCATTGTGACTTGCTTTTTCTCTGTTTAACAATGTATCTTGGAAACTATCCAACATCACTAATTATTTACAGTTAAATATATCTATACTCTTGTCATTTGACCTCCAGCTGTAAATATTTGGAAATCATTACATTTGCTTTTTTTTTTTCCTTTCAGAACCTTACATCTTGCTCAAAAATATTATTTCTGCACAGAAATGGCATATGACACTTAGGCCCACAATTTCTGCAAGTGTTTTGATTCTTAGTCCTGTAACTGAATGATTCAAAGCTCACCATCTCTCCTTTTGCCAAAATTTCTCCATTGATCTCTTGGTTGAAAAAGTTTGCTTTTTTCAAAAAGAAGTTCTGTCCACAGAGCTATTGGTCCTGTCTCAAAAGGTTTCCTGGGTATAAAATTCTTGGATCTCTCATTTTCTGTTCATGATTTGGAAAAGTATAGAGTATCGTTGAGGAGAAGTTTAACATCAACCTGTTTTTTCCTGTATAGGCAACTTTTCCTCTTTTTTAAGATGCTTTTGGGATTCTTTATCTTTGAATTCGCGTTACTTTACCATGATTCGGGCAGTGTGTCAATTTCTTTGGAACCTGCTATGTCATTGTAGTGCAAACTCAAGTCTTCTTTTATTTCTGTAATGATTCTTCAGTCCTAACTTTGAGTACTCTCTGCTTGCTTCCTTCTTTTCTATAGGATACTGTCTGGATCTCATTGAACTGGCATCCTTATCCATTATTTTCACATTATTCTTGCCAAACTATTCTTCATTTCCCACTCATTTTATTTGCTTTTCAATCCTTCCTGTCCTCCTTGTATTTTCATCAGTGTTTATTCCCTGTGTGCCTACCCCACTGTGGGCTTCATTCTCTGTGTCTTCTCCCTGGGTTCCCCTGGCTCCATAGCAGTATAGGGTTAAAAGTGAGGGCTCCGAAGTCAGAATGTAACCTTGGTCAATTAATTACCTTTTGGTACTCCATCTTTAAAATAAATGAATTGAGAGCACCTACCTACCTACCAGGCTGAGGTGAGAACTGATGAGTTAACACATAAAAGCATTTTGAACCATGGGCATATTTTAAGGTCTATTTGTGAGTAGATAAAAGGAGATAATAATGAAAAACAGAATAATAGCTCATTCTTCCTTGAGCACTCATATCTCTGCTTTGAGATCCTAGATTGATATTTAATATTTTTTGATGTATTTTTTTCTTTTTTAAATGAAGTCATGATTTTCATCTACTTGATGGCCACACTTTTATGGTTCCTCTTCTTTTTATCATTTTTTTTAAGTCCTTTTTCTTGTGTTTCCCTTGGGGCACGTTTGTGTAGATCCTGTACTGATTCTTACCTACCTTTCAATGGGGCTAGTTCTCCCTGGCTAGCCTTTTGCAGGACACTCCTATGGGCCAGCCCAGCCTGAAGTTCTGTGTGGTCATAGAGTTGTGGATGTGAGTTATTTTATCCTTCATAGAAATCAGCTACAAGGCTGTGCATCATTTGGCCTCTCTCCTCCCCATCCTCTCCAGCAAATCGCCTCCGTCTGGGATGAGTTACATGTGTTCCTCACTTAGCCTCTTTATCTCTGCCCCTAACTAGTATCAAACAGGGGCCAGAGAAGATCCTACCACCTGCTGATGAGCCACATTGCCACCGATTCCAAGAAAGGAGGGCTGATGGTGCCCTTTGGGATTTGACTTAGGTTGCTTCTTTCTTTGCAGTGGGGTTGTGCCTTTCACAGCCTGTGAGAGGAGAAGGAGGACCCAGCAAGGCCTTTGTCTTCAATAACGTTTGTGAAAAGTTCAGACCCCATAACACCACCACCTGGAGAGAGGGAGGCTGCACAGGACTTACCGGGTGGTTGAAAGGCCTATGCCTCCTGCCCCATAGAGCAAAGCCCACCTCACTGTGGTTTGAATAATCAGCCAGAGACCCAGACCCTGCTGTGGGTGAAATAAAGCATTCCTACCACGTCACACGGTCTCCTTCCTTCGCTTCTGTGCTTCACAATCATTATAACCTCTGTCATGGCTTTAATTGGAGAATTGAGGCAAGCCAATGTTGGTGATTTATTGTTGAAAGGTTACATTCACTCCCTGACTAACAGACACGGAGGCTTTCTCCCCTCAGAGTTCCCAGAACCAGAAGCACCAACTGCCTGGGTAAAAGTCAGATGGGAATATTTTTAAATGTCTCCTTAATTAAAAATGAAAAGTCAGCAGCGTCTGAGGGCTTGTCTCATTTGCTCTTCACTGCACTTGGGCAAGCCAGTCCAGGACTCCTGAGTCACCAAGTCAGCGAGGCAGAAAGTCATTTGTTACCTGGAGTGAGAACGTGGTTGGAAAGGCCTTGAAAATACAGATGGCCCCTGACTGATGATGGTTCCACTGAGGATTTTGGAACTTGTGGTGGGGTGAAAGTGGCATGCATTCAGTAGAAACTTGCTGTGGGCACCTACACCACCGTCCTGGGTTTTTTTTTTTTAATTTCAAATTAATATGAGGGTACAGATGTTTCGGTTTCATTGTTTTCAGTTCTAAGATAAAGTTCAAGTTGCAGTTGAGCCCTTCACCCAGGGGTCATGCTGAGCACCCTCACATTGGGCACTTTAGGTGAGATCCACCAATTGCCCTCCGTCCTCCCAACCATCCTGTTTTTCACTTTCAGCACAAGATTCAATGAATTCCGTGAGATATTACACGTTTTATAAAATGGGCTTTGTGTTAGATGATTTTGCCAACTATAGGCTAATGTTAAGTGTTCTGAGCATGTTTAAGGTAAGCTATAATGTTTGGTAGATTTTCCGTTTATGATATAAACTGAAAGGGGTATATTTTCAGTTTATGATATTTTCACTTTACGATGGGTTTTTTGGGACATAGCTCCATCATACATGGAGAGAGCCATCTGTGAAGGAAGCCACTTTTTTTTACTAAGATACTTGTGCCTAGCAAGACCAAGTGCCACCAGAAAGGCCTCCGGGAACAAACCACTGCTTCAGAGACACTGACTTCATAAAGCATGTGGGGGGACTTCAGGGCTGCTGGACCAGCCGCTCCTGCTCCGGGAGAGGCACGCGAGAAGGTCACCGAGACAGAAGGAGACACACACCCCTGACTTCAATTTCACCTGAACCACCGGCAGGATACTCATGAAAGCCCAGGGGGGCCTGAAGGGCGAAGAGACCTTGACTGGGCATTCTCTACCTCGCGGTTTAGAGAACTGTTTTCACATTATCGTCGGTTCTGAGCCCCTCCAATCTCCTAGAGTGACAGCAATCAAAATTGATTTGGGGAATTTCATCCACAAATTAGATTTCCTGGTTCTCAATATGGAAGCTCAATGGCTTTGTGTCTCCGCCAGTGAGAGAATCTGAGGGTCTGAAGTGTCACCCGGAAAGGATGGAAAGGCCTCTGATCACCAGCCAGGGCGGAGTGGCTTTCAGGTGTGTGCGGGTGCGGGTGCAGCTCTGGGAGCGCCTGATCTGCCAGGGCCCCTCACTCGGCGTGTTTGCAGGGAGCCCCATTCTCCCACGGTGGCCCCCTGATAAGCTCCAGGCTCACTTGTTCTCTTTAGGAGCTGCCACACGGGCTAATGGACCCCTTGGCACAGGAGGCCAGCCTTGTGTAAAATTTTGCTCCAAGAGAGCTCCTTCACTGAATGGTCTGTCCTGCTGGTTCTCACGGGGAGGGAGCTCGCCAGTGTCCAGCCTGTGGGTGCTCTCTCTGTCCTTACGTGGGGCCTCTCTGGGCAGCGCGCCCCCTGCCCGCGGCCACACACACCAGTTCTCTGGGTGGTAGATGGGACTCACAGAGAAGCGTTTCTGGGAAGAGCTGCTGGTAGAGAAGAAGGCAGGGTTTGAGGCTGGGGCTGCGATTTGGCTTTGCCCAGACCCCACCCTCCAAACCTACTTTTCCAGTTTCTCCTGTGGCATAATCAGCTTTTTATGTAACCCTCGGGGAGGTTGGATGTGAGGGAAAAATGAAAATGATCTTTAAAACTGTGCTGCTTATACAGGTTTCTGCATTCCCTGCTAAGAGACAAAAATCACTAGGTCTAGGTTGGGGGCCCGGAATTAGCCCGTCTGGACGTCCCTCAGCTGGTTCTGATGCAGGCAGCCCACAGACCAGGCTCCAACAAACACTGCTATACTAGGGGATTCAAATATTATGTAGATTAAAAAACTCATCCGTGGGTTTGTATTCCCCTCCACGGCTGGCTGCTAACCAACGGCCAGAGAGCAGACGTGAAGATAGAAACGGGATGAGTCAACCTGGACGCAGAGGCAGGAAACGCGGTGGGGCCTGGACTGCCCGTCACTGCACTGGTAGGTGAGGTTTTAGGCTTCTATCTGATGTCAAACACACACATGCAGACAGACAGACAGACATGCATAAAGTTGGGTTTCCTTGACTCCACTGAGAATTAAACTGATCAAAAAATATGAAAATTCAGATAGTGGTTCCAACCACCTTGCTTCATTCATTCTTAAATTATATTTGGTCGCTTTTCTTCAGGGTCATAACTATATTCTGTATTTCTTTGGATCCTCTGCAGTGTTTGAAAAATAATTCCATGAGAAGCAGGAGAGCCTGACTGCTTATGGGTGTGACTCGGAGCCGGTTTCCTGAGTTTGCATCTGCCACCTCTTGGCCCTGTGACTTCGGACAACCTTTTTGGGTCTCAGTTTCTTCACTGGTAAAATGAGGAAGATGATAATAACACAGCCTCAGAGGACGCGGTGAGGCATAAACGACTTCATCCTTATGAAAATGCATAGACATTGGGGCCTGGTACACAGGAATGTGAAATGTGGCTGCCAAGATTATTGTGATGGTTATTACAGTGATAATAACAAAAACCCTCTTGTAGGACCAAAGTGTGGTCACTGGTCCCTCGTGTCTTTTCAGAGCCTGTGGATATATACAGTGTGCTGTTCTGAAACAGAAGCAATGTTCATACCATTCTGAAGGCTATTTCATCTTGTCTACATTTTGTGTTACTCCAAGGAACATATTCACAAGGCAACAGCCCATTTAAATACCCCCCATGGAGGGAAACCAAAATTCCTCTATACATGCCTCTGTTTGAGGGTCTCACATTCTTTAAGTTAGACTTTGTCAGTGAACCAAAAGAACTGTTTTTCCCTGAATGTTAATACATATAATAATATAAGACCACTTCTTTCAAAAAGCAGATTTTCCCCCCTCTTCGTACTTCTGCCTTGATAGGAAGGTGTTTCCATCTGGCTCTGAGTGCACAGAGGAGAGGAAGGAGTCTGTCTTCTTCCTTTCCCATTTGAGAACTGAGCGATTTACTTCATTGTAGCCCAGACTCTTACCCAGAGGGGTCTAGCGTGTAAGACGGAGTCACCAGGCCTGTGAAACCAGAACACACCTCAAGTTTGACAGCGTATGTGGACATTGAGGAAGTCACACTTCTCATTCTGCTACCCTCTCAACTTTTCTGTATTTTAAAGGGTCTCAGAATAAAAAGTTAGGGAAAAGGGGGGAAAAAAAACAAGAAAAATTTAAAAATAACAGTAGGGAAGAATAGGGATTATTGCTCTCTTATCTAACTTTAAGCCACGAAGATTCTCCAAAATGTAGAAAATATAAAATTCTTGCCACACGACAGCACAGGGTAGGCGAAGTTCAAAATATTCATAAAGCAGTTATATCCGTAAGGCTGCCCGTCAGCAGGCTATTATTGTTCCTGGCACGGAAGACACAAAGTGATGATTACACAACTGAAAATAAATCCCTCCTCTCCAATCCCACATCCCAATACATATAGGTGCCCTGCCTGGCCATATCTGACCCTCCTCCCAGGCCAGGATAGGACCTTCTTTGGAGTTTTCCAAACTAGAACGCAAGAAAGTGGTGAGATGTGAGGATCCAAAGCTTGTTTTCTATTCATGGAGAAACTATTTTAAGAGAATAAAGTCAATATGCAGAGAACAAAGATAAGAGCTCAGAGGACTGAGGGCTGGAACGAGCGGCCAGTTGGAGGTCCGGGAGATGAAGGGAGACTGGAAAAGGTGTCTGTCCTGGGAACAATTCAATCAGGGAAATGATTTTCAGGGCTATTTTGAATCAAATTATCTTTATTCGACCTGTCTCCTGGTTATAAATAACATTTAAAAACCAAAGACTCTTGATGTTTAGATCTAGCCCTGAGCTTTTTCCTGAACTCACTCACTCCTATTTGTCAGTTCCACTTGGGTGTCTTACAGGCATCTCAAATTTAAAATGCCCAAAACTGAACTCTCGGGCTTCCTCCAAAAACATTTGCTCCCAGAATCTTCTCCATTTCAGTTAATAGGAACTTCTCCTTCCAATGGTTCAAGTTTAAAATTCTGAAGTTGTTTTTGATGCCTTTCTCATGTGCCAAATCTAGTGTTAGGAAATGGCTTGACTTTCCAGATATGCAGACTCTGGTCACCATCCCCACTGACCCCACCAGGCCAAGAGCCATAATTCTATTTTTTTTTCCTACTCTAATAACCTTATAATTTGCCTCTCTGCTTCTTTCTTGCTGTCCTAACCTTATGCAGCAGCGACAGAATGGCTTCTCATCTCACTCGTTAGTCGGATTGTAGGATGCCTCTCTACTTTGGGTCCTTCAGAAACAGAGAAAAGTCCTTACTACGGCCTGCAAGCTCCCGGGAAGCTGCGCCTCGCCGCTCCTGCTCTGTCCTATTTCCTCTTCCCCTCACCACCCTCCACTGGAGTGCGGCGATGGTTCCTTTGCCAGTCAGTGTGAGGTGAGGCTAACGCACTCCCACACTTCTACTTTGGGGTCCCCTTGCTGTTCCTTCTGGCTCCAACACACATCTGCCAGCCAGCTCCCTCACTTCCCTCAGGGGTCCGTCCATGTTTCACTGCAGCAGAGGTCCTTGAACTTAGAATCACACCCCTCTCCCTGCTTTTCCCTACCACACATATCACTAGGTAACATATTTTATGTCCTCCTCCTCCTAGAATGCGTGCTCCCTGAGAACAGGCATTTTGTTTTGTTCTTTACTTGTTCTCTTGGCACTTGGCAATGTGCTCACCACATGGTGGGCATGAAGAAAATGTTTGCTGAATGTACCATTTAGAATCCAATCCATTGCCTCTTTGGCCCAAGCTAGACTGAATTGGTCCACAAGCTGGTATAACAATTCGTCTCAAATTTTACTTCAGTCACACATTTTCTTAAATGTATCAGATTACTGTTTTTTTCTAACATTGTCCTGGCTTCTCACTGACCACTTATTCCTGAACCGGATGCAATTTAACAACTTTTTCAGCAATTTAGAAAAATCTCAGTTCTCTTTGCTACTAATATTGTACTATTGGAATATTGTTGACTACAGTGACTTCAGTGAATTTTTATTCAACTGACGTATTAATATTTGACAGTCATGAAACATTCATTTCCTCCCTGAAACTATAGCCCTTCTTCTCCAAGTGAAATCACAAATCAAAAGTAGGGAAATGCAGAATTCCAGTCCAGGCCCCAAATTAGGAACAAATTCTCCTGCCTTTGAATTATCTAACCTTGTCACCATTTCTATTTCTTCTTTCTGCTATTCCAATTTTAACTACCTCAGGACTTTTTCTAGCACCGACTCATTTGAAGGTAAGAAAACATGGTATCAAATCTGTTTGTCTACCTGATCACAACCATGACAAAGGAGTAGAAGGCATGATGGTTCCAGAATGTTGGCTAAAATGGGGCTGGAGAAGTCATCTGAATTCATTTGTCTCTCAGCCTTGGGCTTCATTTCCATCTCAATTCCGAAGGCCCTTGGTAAGTGTAAGGCCTCTCTGCAAAAACAGCCAGTGAACACAGCATAATTTCCAGAAGGGAAACCTCAAAGTCCTGGCTATCAGGAGTCACCTTCCTCTGACAATACACCTTCTGACTTTTTAGCAGTCCACTCCATCATGAAATATCCTAGTGCTTTAGTGGGCACACACAAATGTGTATTTGCCTTTGGGCAGCATCAGCTTTCCAAAAAGCACAAATAATCTTTCAAAAAAGAACCAACCCTCACACCATTTTATAATTTTTATTTTTATTTCTACTTGGCATTAATGGAATTTTAAATGTCACCATGGACTCATTTATTTTAACTTTTACCTATTGACTTAACCTCTCGACATTTGGAATTTGCTAAGACCGGATGTCAAAGAAAAACTTAAAAATATTTCAAAGGACTAAGTATTCTGAAAACTGTTGCTTTAAAAAAAGTTATTGGTTAATTTCACTTTTGGGTATCCATCCACAAGAACTGAAGGCAGGTCTCAAAGAGGTTATTTCCATACCCATGTTCACAGCAGTATTAGTCACAATAGTCGAGAGGTAGGAGCAGTCCAAATTTCCATTGATGGATGAATAAACAAAATATGATATATGTAAATACATACAATGAAAAACTATGCAGTCTCAAAAAGGAAGTCCTGTCACATGTGATGAACATGGATGAACCTGGAGAATACTGTTAAATGAAATACACATTAAAAAGACAAATACTGTATGATTCCACTTCTATGATATATCTATAGTCAATTCATAGAAGTAGAGTGGTGCTGTTACAGGGGCTGAAGGAAGGGGAGGAAGGGCACTCGTGTAATGGGTATAGAGCAGTGGTTCTCAACCTTCCTAAGGCCGCGGCCCTTTAATACAGTTCCTATGGGTCATGACCCACAGGTTGAGAACCGCTGGTATAGGGAGTTTAGTTTTGCAAGATAATTCTTGCCAAATTGCAAGATCTGTTTTAGAACAATGTAAATATACTTAACATTACTGAACTATACACCCCAAAATAGTTAATTGTGATAGGGTTTTTTTACCACTCACACACTCATACACAAACATTTGCATCATTTTGCATATAGATCGTTGATGGAGAAGGGGCAGTCCACATGCCTCTAACGTATACATACCATTTATCTCTTATAATGTGTTTTCTTTTGAAACCCCCCCCACACACAAACCCCTTACAAGC